>NC_090440.1:49408751-49726751 GCF_031143425.1 Pleurodeles waltl | reverse complement strand
GAGGGCGTGACGGCGTTGGCGCTGGGGTTGGAGAACTCCTTGACAATGCTGAAGAGTTCTCGGCTGTTGTGGCTGTTTTTGTCCAGTTCGTCGGTGAAAAAGTTCCTTTTGGCAGCGCGGATCAGGTGGTGGTGTTCGCGGGTGGCGTTCTTGAGGGCGGTCATGTTGTCAGCGGTGTGGTCCTTGCGCCAGGCTTTCTCAAGGGCACGACAAGTTTTCTTTGATTCTTTGAGGGTGTCAGAGAACCAGAGAGGTTTTTTGGTGTTGGTCTGTCGATGCGTGCGTTTGAGGGGAGCAAGGTTGTCTGCGCAGTTGGAGATCCAGTTTGTGAGGTTGAGGGCTGCGTCGTTGGGGTCGGTGGTGAGGGTTGGTTGGTTGGCGGCGAGTGCGGAGAAGAGTTGTTCTTCAGGGATCTTGTTCCACTGTCGACGAGGGATGGGTTGAGTGCGGAGGTGGCGGGTCTCGCGTCGGAATGTGAAGTGGACGCAGCTGTGGTCGGTCCAGTGTAGGGCGGAGGCGTGGCTGAAGATCAGGATCACAGTTGGGCTGGTTGTGAATTCACTCTAGACAGTGACACAAAGGGAGCTGAGGTGTGCCCTGCATATTCTGATGAATCTTCCTGGGCTAGAGTGGTGGACTACAAAGACTTTTCTTTGAAGTTTGCCTACTTTAAAGGCAGAAATTAGTATAAGTATTGGACCCAACTCCTGACTTTTAGTACACTTCTGGGTCAGGAGGAGACTCTTCCAAGGAGAAGAGGTAAAGAGCTGTAAGCAGGAGTACTGCCTCCCCTTTTACATAACATACAGTCTGGGGCATGGGATCCATGGGGCTTATGGAGGCTTAGGGTTGAGGGCTGTGTGAGCCCCTCCCCTTTTTTAAGTGGATCTGGTAGTGCGAGATAGGATCCCATGGGTCTATTAAGGCTTGGGGAGGGAGGCTGCATGGCCCCTCCCCTTTTTATTGCATTTGGCTCTGGGGATGGGTTGCCTGGGGCCTAATAGGGCTAGGGGAGAGGCGCCACGTGGAACCCTCACATTTTTAAATGCATTTAGCCCCAGCGATATGGGGTGCCTGGGGGATAATAATCCTTGGAGAGGTTGTTTCACACCCCCCTCCTCTTTTCAATTGAATTTGGCTGCGGAGAATGGGATTACCGGGGCCTAATGGGGCTGAGGGAGGGGGTCTCCACTCAAAATAAGTGATGCTTGTTGGGTGTCCCGGATTGATACAGGGGCACCTACCTATGATTTAGGGAGACCCTAGGGGATGTGACCCCGAGGCCACAATGGGCTTGGGGAGGGGGCTGCGTGGCCCTTCCCCTTTTTAATTGAATTTGACCCTGAAGGATGGGTTCACTGGGACCTATTAAGGCTCAGGGAAAAGCCTTGTTCTCTCCTTCTCTAATATATATGTTTTGGCTCAAGGGATGGGGTCCCCAGGACCTCTAATGGCTTGAGGAGGGGGCCATGTGCCCCCTCCCACTAACATATATGGTTTGGCTCCAAAGGATGGCAATCCTGGGACCAACAATGGCTCGGGGAGGGAGGCCCAGGGGTGGGATTCCTGGGGCCCCTTCTGTCTCGGAGGGGGTGGTACGTGTCCTCCTAGCAAATATTGTTTGTTGTGGAAAATGGGGTCCGTGGGGCCTGAAGTGGATTGGGGAGGTGGGCCACGTGCCTCTTTGTCCCACCTCCTGAAGACCAACCCTATGCCACGCATGCGAAAGGCCAAGCACGGAGTGGGATTGGCAGCCTGTTGGCTGCACGGCATGTACACAAACCAGACTCTGCGGTCAGTGCCCTGCTGTGCAAGGCTGAAGGTCGCGTGTGGCTTAGGGTTGGCTGTGGGGAGGCACCCTCTCGCTGAGCCATGACCATGCGTGGCGCCGTGGTTGGGGTTTGCTTCACGTATGGTAACAAAATATTTCTTTACATAAAAAAGCCATAGAAATTCACTGAAAAAAATCAATGGCTAAAGTGATGTTATAGTTAGCAATTGTAATTATATCTAGATAAAAAGAAAACTTAGGGATGCACTGAAAAAAACAAAGCTTATAATGCTTTTATAGTTAGGTGTGATAATAAGATCTGGTATTGTTTGGAAAAAACATAGCAATTCACTGAAGAAACCAAAGGTTAAAGTGATGTTATAGTTAAGTGAAAATGCTAATGTAACATTTTGAACTAAAAAAAACAGAAATTCCTGAGTTATTATTATCAGAACTAATTTGAACTTGCACTCCCACCATGCACTGCTTATTAGGGGTGGGCAAAACTTCCAGCTTCTGAGGAATTCCGCTAACGGGTTGAAAATATGCAGTTCACCCTTCAATTTCATTCTGGTAGCTCAAACAGCGCTGAAAATCAGCATGAACAGTACCATGTGTTGCACAAGAGTGCGCAACATTGCAAGTTGATTTTGCTGCCACTCCACTAGAAAATCTACTCATGCAGCAGCAAAATCTACTCGAATGGCAGCCATCTACCACAACCACTCGCGAACGACAACAACCCCGCATTAGAATATCACACTATGGGATGTCAAATCTTGCTCGCCCACTTCCACATTAAGAAGCCTCACAGGAGAAAAATTAGACCATGTGGCAATTGGCAGAATTTGGCCAGAACCCTGAGTTATAGAGTAATGCAGAGTGGCCAAAATTCTGACCAATTCATCAGATGGAATGGAATATCCCAGCCATCCCTTTTGCTTATGACCTCATATATAACATCACTCATGACAGGTTCTATGACATTATTTATGACATCACTGATAACATATCAAATGACATCATTGATGACATCACTGATCACATCATCCAATGAGTGTGCTAGTTTGTTTTATAGTTTACGTAGTGGTGGGTAACTACCATATTACTTCTCTACCTAATTTTGTACTGCCTGTATTCAGCTATTGGGTGTGAGTATTTACAAAACACATAATGCATCATAAGTGTTGAGAGGTATTGAACACTTTATAAATCCTTGTATTCATTAATACCTATATGTGCAGGTGAAAGTGGACGACTTCTGTACAGTGTGTTCCACACAAATTTTTGGTTCTGAAGAAAAAGTTTCCAACAGAAAAACAGGAAAATAATACCATGAGAAAATCTATTTTGCTGGAGTATCCTCCTGCCAAAAACATTTCTTTATGAGAAATCCTGCTGAATGTTGTGGAAAGTCTAATAAACTTTGAAAATACCCAAGGTGGTTGTAGCAAAAATCCACAAATCACAAATTGAATTTACCATCTTTACAGCCTGATTCTTAACGCACTCTTCTTATTTGAAAGTCTTAAGTGTTTTTCTGTTGACACAACTATTCTGCTACTAGGCAGTTTTAGGGAGCTACCAGAAAACGGATACTAAATTGGTGCTATAAACATTATTTTTTTAACATAGTAGATGATATTGAATTTCTGCGATGTTTAAGTGCTGCTACTAAACAGATATGAATATTACTCAATTTCAAAGTCCTACAGTTTTTGACAGAGTGGAAGACCCAGTTGATATCATTTGAACTCGTAACCTATGGATCACTGATCGTTCAGCCCACTGAATCATCCTACCGGCTGTACCAAACATACTTTCACTGTAAACGAGGGCAACTAAATGCAGGGCTGCTGGAAATATGCATTAGGAGAGGATCAAATAATGTGGCAGAGTTGACTAAATTATAGAGCAAGAAAAGGCAGATTATGCAGCATAATATAGCACATTTTGTGATAGCATTACTTCATTATTTTCTCATTATTACACAAGGTAGCACTGTCTACGGAAATATTTCACCTAATTCATACCAGTATAACACCCTAGTATCAATCAGTTTTTGTAAAGCACGGCTACTCATCTATGAGGGTCTCAAGGCGCCGGTGGGGGGCGGGGGGGGGGTTGTAAGGGTGGAGCCTCATCCGAAGCGCCACGTCTTGAGGTTCTTCCTGAAGATGGTGAGCGATGGGCTTTGTCTGAGGTCTAGGGGCAGGTTGTTCTTTGCTGTGATGTAGGTGAAGGATCGTCCTCTGGGGGTGGTTGTTCGAATGCGAGGGATAGTGGCCATAGCCTGTTGAGCGGAGCAGAGGGATCTGGCAGGGGTGTTGAAGGAAACGCGGTGGTTCAGGTATCCCGGGCCGACATTGTGTATGGCTTTGTTCCTGTGGGTGAGTAGCTTGAAGGGGATTTGTTTTTCTATCAGAAGTCAGTGAAGGGTCCTCAGGTGCTGGGAGATATGTTCTTGACATGGGAGGTTAAGGACAAGTCAACAGGTGGCGTTCTGGAGGAGTTGCAGCTTTTTGATGTTTCTCGTCATGATGCCGGTGTAGAAAGCTTGCTTGTGACTAAGGCGTGGGCGACTGTCCTGCGGCAGTCTGCTGGGATCCATTTTAAAATTTTCCAGAGTTGACTGAGGATGTGCCAGCAGAAGGAGGTGGCTGAGTTTACCTGTCGGGTCATAGATAGGGAGGAGTCGAGGATGATGCCTAGGTTGCAGGCGTGCTCAGTCGGTGAAGGCGGGGTGCTGAGAGATGTGGGCCACCAGGAGTCGTCCCATCCTGAGGTGGCGTTTCTGAAAATGATGAGCTGTGTCTTGTCAGAGTTGAGCTTGAGGCAGCTTTCCCTCATCCAGGTGGAGACAGCTTCCATTCCCAAGTGGAAATTCCTTTTGGCCATGTCCGGGTCTTCATTGAGAGAAATGATGAGTTGTGTGTCATCTGCGTATGACATGATGTTCATTCAGTGGATTCTGACGATGTCTGCGAGTGGGGTCATGTACATGTTGAAAAGAGTTGGACTCAGAAAGGAGCCTTGGGGAACTCCGCACTTGACTCCTGTGGGTTTAGATGTGTAGGGAGGGAGCCTGACCCTTTGAGTCCTTCCGGAGAGGAAGGAGTGGATCCATTTCAGGGCTGTTTAGCAATTAGCAACTGAAAGATAACCAGTCAACCTCTGAGAAGAACCTGTCACTACAGAGGAACATGTGACACCATGTTTTCAGTAGTTTTTGATCCAGTTGTGCTAGAAACAATTGTTTTGTTAAAATAAAATGTGCAGATTATGACCTAGAGTAGTGATACTCAAAGTACAGTTTGGGGCTACATGCAGCCCCTGATCTTTAAATGTGGCCCCTTGGTCAAGATCAGCACTGGACTCAGCATTAACATTGAGAAAGAAGCAATGGGGTAACAAAGGACCCTGCAGCCCCTGTGGTGTGGGGGGCCCTGGGCTCCAGGGGGCCCACTTAGCACAGTACAGTGAACTGAGACCTCCTGAGTGAGTTGGGAGAGGGGTCCCCTCCATGTACTGTGCAGGGAAACCCGTCAAGTTTTGTAACACCACTGGAAAGAAGTTAAATAAATCATCAAGCCTTTATTTAAAGGTTAATTGAAGCGAAATGAAGGAAGTTACAAGGTTATCCTACACCTTCATTAACACCTTTATGTTTAAAGACATCTCACAGCAAAAGTATAAAAATATGACAAGGTGCCTCCAAAATTAAAAAACTGAATTTCATTAACATGCCGAACAGTTTCATCTTAATAGATCGCATTGTATCAATGCATTGAGATTTTTTTTTATTAAAGCAATAGTTTTCAAACATGAACTTACAAACATTCAATCTTCGTCCACCCTGACAATTTGAATAGTGAACTAAGATCAGGTCAGTTGTTAAATGCAGTTTGGGCTGGGTTCTCATTGTACATGAAAAACATTGTAGTTTATTAAATCAAACACAAGAGAAGGCTTTGTACAATGCACATCATGAAGTTATGTATTTCCACGCCCTTTTATATATGATAATGAAGACAAAGAAGGGAAAGTGAAATTATACAATTGCCTAGGATCACACACTTTGGTAAAGTGGGGAAGCCGGGATTAATCCCAGGTTTTCTGGTTTCACATTGTGCAGTTCAGCATCTGGATATATATGCTTTGCTTCCCCTACACCCACCTTACCTGCACAGCACCTCCCTGGAACCACCCCACCACCCCAGACCGCCAGCCTGCTTTCATCAATTCGTCCCTGGGTCACATATCAGACAACACCTTTCGGACACTAAGAAAATATTTGTGAGTACCCATGAACTAGATAATGGTGCAGGGTTGTTGGTTGCCCAAGATGCAGAGGACGTGAGCACGCAGAGGATGCTCGGAGCTCAGGGGCCCGGGCTGAGTCGCTGCAGCTGGATTATCGGATCACCGGCTGCAGCAGGAGACAAGGAGAGTATCAGAGTGGAGCTGGGGCGGTGTGCGGGTCCACAGAGTGCCAGTGGAGACAGAGGCAGATGCCGGTAAGGAGCACAAGATCCTCCCCCTGCCTGCCCACTGCTGCTGCTCGTTGGCCCCGTTGGCCCCACATTGACCCTTGTCATCCATACATTGCTGTTTATGACACTGTGACGCTCATGCCCCTGGATGACCCCTAGCCACAGCTCCGGCCGGCACTCAGCACCTCTCTGCTGCGCAAACCTACATGGCAAGGAGCTGGCAGTAGAGTGAGCGTAATAGAGCCGCCTGGGCAGTCCTGCCTCGCCGACGCTCAGAAAAGGAGAGAGAAGCAGAGAGGCCAAGAGAGGCCAAGAGGGGCCAAGAGGTGCGCGGAGAACCAAACGAGGGAGGTCGGGGAGAAGCTAACGGTCCAGAGGAACAAGAAGGCATAAAGGACCTCCTCCCACCCCACACGCTCTACATGAACGAACCATAGAGAATAGAACAGGGGTAAGGTGGAGCAACAGCCAAAGTGAGAAGTCAAGCAAGCAAGCCAGCCACCTTAGGAGTTACACCATGAGGACCGTGAGGACTGTGATAAAGGTCCAAACTAATAGCAAGGGCATAGATGGCAAACAGAATGAGTGCCCTAGGTACATTAACGATACATTGATAACCACATTGGCAATCATCATTTGACGCGCCCTCTACACTGTTTATTACAACACGGGGAAGTTTGGTAAACCGCTGAGAGTGTTAGCAGCCCACCCGGCTTGGCCCAGAGCCGTATATGCAACAGTGGGGTCAGTGAAGAGCTGCAGCTGAGGCCAGAATGAGGTCAGGATGGAAAAGACAAACAAATACAAGAATAAACAAGAGAAGAGGGCTGCAGACAGGACAAACAGAAAAAAAAGTAAAGGCAAATGCCGAAAGAGAAAATTTATCTTTAATATCACCCATCACAAGAATGTTTGATAAAGTTTTAAAAGTGCTAGAAAAATTTGACTTTTTAAAGGACCCTGTGGGAATAATTTTCTGTACCCCAAAGGACACAAGTCTACTCACAGTTCCAATTACACCAATAAAATCTTGCCCTGCACAAATGAACAAACAAGGAGGCAATATGAGAGAGAACTGGCAGGGAAATAGTTCAGAAACTGGCCTTAAGAACCAAGGAGATGAGATCAAAGAGGGTAACGGCGATAGCGTGATGCTGGGTGGGGCTCGATGAGTGACTCAGATCTTTTATCAGTTATTCCAGAGTCACCGCTACAGCAAAATAATAAAAGTAAGAACAAAACACCCTGTTTGAAGAATGGACAACCAATGCCCCTAAAATTTACTGTGGAGATTGCAGGGAATAAGGCAGGTGAAGTAAAGACTCCATTTATAAAATTGGATGAGATTAATAAAATGAAGAGAGTTAAAAGGGGAATAGAGGGTAACAGTCCAGTAAGTAAAAAGATTGAATTTCCCTAAAAATAACTCACTAGCAAAACAAATACGGCAGGTGAAACAGGCCACATAGGCCACACAATGCATCCGGGAAGAGATAACAGATAAACAAAATGAAAGTGGACCTGCAGCGAATATAGTGAATATGTGGGAAGTTATATTTAAAATATCACAGTTGACTCTGGAGGCACTAACATATCAATCAAACAAAATGGATGTCCAGATAGACTTACTGAACATAATGGCAACCTCGATAGCAGGCATTGATGAGAAACTTGCAGATCTAAACTCTTTGATAATGTGGGCACAAACCCTGGCAGTGACAGCAAATATTGAGTGCGGATGTGCCCCAGTAGTGGACAGATTCAAACAAATCCCGGAAGTACTACGTACTATTATAGAGGATAAAAAATTTAATAATCTGTCAGGAAACAGAAAAACACAGAAGTTATGGAACAAGTGTTGGAATCCAACAAGTGAGGCACAAAAAGATCATGAAGATTATGAAATAAAAGGTGAGGATAAGGAAGCAGCAAGAGAAGACAGAAAAAATTCTTCCAAAAATTGTGACAGAGGATCTAATGATAAGGATAGTGCAATCAATGAGAGTATTATGTGTGATGTCAAACCAGAAATTCAAGAAAAACCTAATATATCAGAAGTGCAAATATTAAATTGAGCAGTGGAATGGGGAATGACAAAAAAAGAGGAGAACATGCGTAAAGCCAGAAACAAGCAACAAATGAGTTCAGCAAAGCTGGATTTTCTAAACACGAAACAACGGGCAGAACAAAATGGCGAGAGGTCACCAGCAAAGGTGCAAGTGGAGCCAGAACATATTTCAAAAGCACGAGAGAAACAATGATGACAATGGTGCAAAATCTGTAAAAGTAAAATCGACAGAAGAAGCACATTGGGCAGACAGTCCAGCAAAGGAAAATCAGTCCCCAACAGTTACAAACTTAGTAAAGGACAGATATTTTGGGAAAAAAACAACGAAGGTAGATCAGCAGCAAAACATAAAAAAACTGATCACAGAGAGAATATAGGTTCCACATAGAAGCCTAGGGACCAAAGAAGGCAGGAAGTTGAAGTCCCTCTCAGTGGAGGATCCTCAAAAACCACAGAGAGCATTCTTCAAAACCAACAGACAAATAATGATGTGAATAACAAGAAAGAGAGGATGGAACTCCCGGACACAAAGGACCGTGTAACAGAACTACAGAGCGAAATAGGGAAAGATATGATGTGCTGAGGACTGGTATATGATGATGAATGATCTAGGAAGGAATATAAAGGAGCAGGCAGCAGTGGTCAAGAGACAAAATCATGATCAAGGGACGATCGGAACTGTCTCATTGAGTGTCCAACTTTATTAAGCAAAATAATTTTCACCCCTGTATGTAAGTTTAGAGGCTCACATGATATCTTAAATGGGGGGAACATATTAAACTTATTACATGCAATCCCAACCCTGTCAGAACCTATCTCCAACAAGATAGTGTCAATTGAGTTTCTGGGTCATATTGAAGGGAGGACCCAGGAAGCCAACATGGTCTCCTTCCGAAATAACTTATTAGCAATATCCGTAATGAGAGATAAAGCTACATTGACTGCCGGGGGGATTTCAATTATCATTTCCCCCCCAAGATATGTACTGACAACAGTTTATAACTGTGTGATACAGCAGGAGACAGTGCCATATTCATGCCGGGGGTCCATAATAAACCCTATACATAAGAAAGGCAATATGAACGCACCAGAAAACTACCAGCTGATAACGCTCCAAGACATAGAAGCAAAGTATTTTGCGAGCTTATTACTGGATGAATTGAGGGACTGGGCAATAGGTAGGAAGATAGTTCCATTAAATCAAACAGGGTTCACACAAGGAGCAGGAACAGAAATCAATATCGTAACATTGACCCTATTGATGGATAAGCATATTCTCAAGAAGCAACAATTGTATCTTAGTTTTATTTATTTTACATCAGCTTTTGATTCTGTGAATTGGAACTTACTCTGGAAAAAACTTACACTACTGGGCATCCCAGCTGGTCTTTGTAAGGCTATTCAGGTCTTGTATACTGATATGTGGGTGAGGATACGAATAGGAGACGGATCTATTCTGTCAAGGAAAATAAACACCTTTCAGGGACTAAAACAAGGCTGTGTCCTGGCACCCTATTTATTTAACCTGTTTTTAGCAGATTTGTCATATGAACTTGAAGTAGTACATTCTCACTCCCCAAGATTAGGCCCAATGACTATTTCAAATCTGCTATATGCAGATGATCTTGTGCTTATAAGTCAAACACGGATTGGATTACATAGACTAATGGGAAGGTTAGCAGAGTATTCGAAGGATAATAGGCTTACAGTAAATCTAAAAGAGACTAAAGTAATGGAATGTAGTGGGAAAATAAGTAAGAAGCATAAATGGTTCCTGAATGGAGAGCAGGTAGAGCAAGTGCAATCTTACCGCTATCTGGGGGTACGGTTTGACGCACTGCGATGTTTTATCCAACACAAGGATAAAATAAGAAGAAAAGGTCTAACATTGTGGCTAGCTTTTTCAACCTTAAAAAGAATCCTTGATGGCCCTAGTATTCTACCTCTATTAAAAGTGATATCAGCTAAACTGGCACCCAGCCTAACCTATGGTAGTGTTGCACTGCGTGGGTGTGATGCAGAATGTTTAAACACGAGTATAGTAAAAACATATAGGCGGCTATTTTTCCTACCACCAAATGCATCGCCTGCACAAATACATCTGGAATTTGGGTTATTAAACCAGATGATAGCCAGGAAAGGGGCCTACGTGATTAGCTGGTATCGAATTAAAACAGATAACAGGAATGACCTACGCCAGATGCTGTGGAAAGAACTTCAGATTAATAGCGAATACCCTGCCTCACTCTACTTGGACCGGGCAATAAAGGATTTAGGGTTGTACGGAAGCCGGGGTAGTGATTTATCTACAGCAAATTTATTTAGTAATAAATAAACGAATGAAGAGGCTATACGTGTTGAAAGATAAAGAAACATTATCAAAAATATCACTTGCATGGGGGGTGCTAAATAATTACAAGTTCCTTCGACACCAGTTGTATTTTCAAATAGGCTGGTCCCCAGTTAAAAAAAATTAATTTATGCATATCCGATTAGGGAAGTTACCGGGTGATAAAGGTGATTACTCAAAAAAGAGGGTGAGCTTGAATGAGTTGCAGGTTATGCAAATCTGGAAATAGGAATTTGATACATCTCCTATGTTTGTGCCCAGCCTTAATGCAAAAAAGAAAATGTCTGCTAAAAACTATTTTCAGTCAATATGGTATACGAACCTGGAGACAAGCAGTAATAGCATTTCTAAAACCACACGATCCCATCTTGAATTCCCGCATGGTGACACATTTAAGGGGCAGAGAAAAAACAATACTAAGCAAAATAACAGAGTAATAGAAGTATCAGCAGAGAGAGAACAAGGTACTGCGAACTTTGGACTAACTCTGGCACAAGTCATGAAGAATATGGAGGTTATGTTTCACGTCTATTTTTAAATGTTATTTTATTTAAGGAAGTTTCAATATTTATGTATTTTATGTGGTGATAGTATGTTTCTAATGATTGTAATGGTTTTTGTTAACTATACAATAAAGATTCATTCATAATGGATTATGTGGCAACTGCGGCAAATCCAAAGTACTGCAGAAAAGATAGCTGCCGCAGATTGACATATTTCCAGTGGCCCTGCAACTAAATGTTCTTTCATTTAGGGCACCAACTATCCTTGCACTGCCCTTCGCTGACACAGAGCAGAAAACTAGGGAATGAAAGGCGAGTCATTTCACAACACTAATTTCAAAGCAGGAAAAATTAGGCATGATTGATTGGCAATTGATTTCTATTTTGGGGCAATTAGGGAGGGAAGTGGAAAGATTATATAGGGTGCCAATCAGAGGAAACTTTCCAGCAGGCCAGGGCACCCGGGCCTCAGATGTACAAATGATGTGCTCTGCTCCTACAGCAGCTCTAAGCAGGCCAGGCCGATGTGTCAGCAGCATCTCTCTGAAGAGACAGCTTGGAAATCTGCCATGAATATAGAGGTCCACAGAGGTCTCTTCTCTGCTAACCAGATCTGTTCTTTCTCGCAGCCATGCGACTCTAAACTTCAAATCACGCCTCCCAGGATCACAATGCCACAAATGAGTCATACACAAAGAAGGATGGGCGTTGCACGACTTAAAGGGGACAGCCTGTCGACAGCTCAGTGAGATATTTCAGAAATCTCTGTTCCACACGCATGTCCCCAGGATCGGATATTGGCAGGGTCAACTCCGCTCTTCATCTTCTAGTGGTCACTAAAATGATTACTGCTGACTTTGGTTAGAATAACACAATAATAAGAAGAACTGATGTGTGAACTTGCAATTTCTTTACTTGCAGACTTAATTTTTCGGAAATCTTAGCAAAATGTTTACACATTCCTATATTTTCGTGAAAATCATGATTTTTGTGATGACATTCACTGCAAACATATACTTGCCTGTGGGTACAGAAAAACTTTGCAAAAGGTAATCCAGCAAAACAAAATGTATACATTTTCTTTTTTAAATTGATCGCTGATTCCTCTTATCTGTTCCTTTGGCCCTGGACTCCATGTCCTATGCTAGTGACACCCAGCATCTGTTGTGCTTGAGTCATCCTGCTGAAGAGATTCATCCCTGCTTTTCTGCTATGCAAACTCAGACTCCTTATTGGAGTCATTCGCAATGGTGTCTCCACCTAAATCAATCAATGTGGTAAAAACCTTAGGTCTTAAAACTGACAAAGACCTGTCCTTGGAGACACAAATTAAAGTAGTGGATCCTGCTTAGTTTTAACGGGTTTCAGCAGTTCAGCTTAGCCTTCTGGCTTGCAGGCCTGCGTCCCTGTCACCTAATGAGTTTTAACCTACTTAGCCTGCTCTGCCTTAGCCTATTTATTTTATTATTTATTTCAAGATGGCTGCCTTTGTTTGGAGTAAGAGCAATGTTTTGATTTGTGTTATCAGTGCCACTCTGTGAAGGCGTCACTCTCGGCGTCATAATGAAGTGATGTACGTAGGTATTCACATCAGGTCCCCTTCTCCCTCATGGGTAACAGGAACATAATGTACACATTCTCATATCAAATTCAGCTCCTCAGGAGAGTCTGAGAGTCATCCCATTTCACTTCCTTTTCATCATCCATTGTCTCAATGCGCCTTGTCTGTGCTGGCCTGGAAAGTGTTTGTTCAGGATTCAACTGAACCATAAGGCAGCTGTAAATTCAAGCACACCAATGAAGCCCTAGGCAAAATGCAATGGCTTCCACTTAAGCAAAGGATGTTTTTTTAAAGCTATATAGTAGGTTTATAAAACAATAAACGGTTCTGGTGCCCCTGCTCTCATGGCCTAAATTACCAAATATGCTTCTGGCTGCGTTGAACTGCCACGGAGGTCAGCAGAATTGTTCCCTAATTAAAAAAAGCCAGACTAGAAGGGAAAACCTTTTCAATTCAATACTCCAAGATCTGGAGTCAACTACTGAGTTGGGTCTCCAAGCAATTGTGAAGTCTTGCAAACAATAATAAAAAACTATCTTTTTTGTCTAAGTATAAATATATTTAAGTGAAAGGGTAACTTTGTAAATGTGAACTTTAGGCTACTTGAAGTGGAACTGGCTTAAAACCAGTTCTGCTGCTATTCGTACCTCCAAAGATTGAATACGCATCCTTCACTAGGAGAGTTTATGACTCTGGCTCAGAGGTAAACAGCCTTCTTTTGAGGCCAAGAAACACATGTAGATGTTAACTGCATACCAACAGGGATTAGATACCTGGGAGGGTCAAAAATAGCTGCCAGACCAAAGGAAAGTGTTAGCACAACCTCTTGTGACTCGGAGATGCCAAGGAGGACTTCTTTTCTTCATTTACAGACCGTCACAGTAGGCAAGAGTGCCGGTTTTTACCTTTCCATGCAGGAGGAGAGCTCATCTGAATAAAGAAGTGGAAAAGGAGCTGAAGACAAATGTGCCAGGTGGTATCTTGGTTCTACCAACTTCAATTGAGCTTCTGGGTAATTGCAGCAAGCCAGAAAAGAAATGCTGCAAGAGGAGGCTGGGGGGCTATAGAAAATATTTAGGATTGGGTGGTAAAAATTCTCCAATCACTGGATAGTATAGAGGATAAATCTCACCACCACATTCTCATGTTTGCCTCAAGGAGAAGATCCTCCTGGAAGAAGAATCCTGACTTCTGACTCCAACTCAAAGAAGAGGACTTAACAAGGAATCCAGGAATTGGAACTGCTCTCCAAGGATCAAGTGGTTGGGCTCATGCATACCTGGGTCAGGGACACAAGAAGAAGAAGGATTCTTGGCTGTAAGATGACTAAGCTAAATAAAGAGGACTAAACCCTGCAGTAGACCTGGATGAAGAGAGACCTGGTGCACAGACGTCTGCCCTGAGGAGCTAGAAGATGCAGGACTGACCAAAACAAGCTTTCCCAGCAGTTTAAGATTAAGGCCCATATTTATACTCCGTTTGTCATTTTTTTAACACTAATTCGACACAAAACATATTTATACTTTGGCGCTAGACCCGTCTAGTGCCAAAGTTATGGAGTTACCGTCATTTTTTTTTACCGTGAAAACCTACCTTGCGTCAATGAGATGCAAGGTAGGCGTTCCCGGCCAATATATGACGCAAAGGCCCGAACGCCTTATTTATCCTCCCGTGCACAAATGTCGCATGGGAGGTAGGTGGAGCTAAGTAATGGCGCTAAGCCTGCTTAGCGCCATTATTTAACTCCTAGGTCAGGGCAGGCATTAGGGGACCTGTGGGCCCATTTCCATGGTGGCACACCATGGAAAGAGCCCACAGGTGCCCTCCCCAAGCCCCATGGACACCCCCACCCCAACCAGAGGGACAGCGGAGGATGTGGGACCCCATCGCAGGTAAGTGGAGTTAAGTACAGGGTAGTTTTTTGTTGAATTTTTTAAAGTGTCATAGGGGGCCCTGAAATTGGCCCTCCTCCATGGCACTGGGTGCAATGGCCATGCCAGGGGACCCTTGTCCCCTGTGCTGTCCATTGGGGTGGTGGGCATGACTCCTGCCTTGTCCAAGGCAGGAGTCATGGGCATGGTAGGTTTAGAGCCATGAAATGACGCTAATCTGGTTAAGGTAATCTTTTTTTACTCTAGCCAGCCTAGCGTCATTTTTTGGTGCTAATCACCCATCTCCAATACCACCATCCCCACCCGGCTAACGTCATTTTCCACGACGTTGGTCCACCCTTTGCGCCGGCTAGTGCTATTCCATAAATATGGCGCTCGGCTAGCTTACAAGACCGGCGCTAGCCGATGGTAAAAGTTTTGACGCAAACCTGCGTTAGTGCAGGTTTGCGTCAAAAAGTGTAAATATGGGCCTAAGTGTGAAGTTAAAAACTATGATCAGGACAATCTGTTTAGTGTATTCAACCTCTGCTCTAGCACGGTCTGCCTGAAATTGAGCCTAACCTTTTCTATGCATCTTTGACTTAAAACAAAAAAATACATTTCCTTTTCCTGTTAATCCATTTTAATGATGTTGGTTTTCTAAGAAGATTTTGAAGTTTATTGTGTTGAATTCTTTTAGTTAAAATTGTTGGTACTGCTTGAATTTAACATGCACATCCCCGGGTATTGCCTGCTGCTTCTTTCATACCTAGCAGGGGCTGAGCAGAGATTCTTTAAGAACTGTGTTTTGACGTAACCAGGGTGGATTTATTGAGTTGGAATGAGTGTCCCCTTCTCAAATTATTAACCCCATCATTCCTACAACCCAACTAGAGGAGCACATCAGCCAGAATAATCTTCTACATGACTACCACTCGGAATTCATAACATTCCGCACCACAGAAACTTCCGCCTTCAACAATATCCTCCTCCTAATGACAGGGATAAAATCTGCCTACTTATTCTGCTTCACCTCTCTGCAGCCTTTAACACAGTCGAAACCCAAGCCCTGATCAACATTTTCGAACAAGCATGGGTTTCTCAGATAATATCATAAAATTGTTGTATCATTCCGCACCAATCTCCCACTGTCTCTTGTGGATTATCTCATTGCTTTATCCTGTTTCCCATCATTTTAACCTCTACATGGAACCCCTCTACTCCATTCTTACAGATAACATCAAGCTCCATCAATACACCAATGATACCAAACCACACCTTTCTTAACCAGTGAGTAACTGAAACTCAGATTCCATCCCAAAACTAATTCAATCCTGGATGTCAACTAACTTCCTAAAATTTCAAAAACAAAATTGAAATACTGCTGATTGCAAATGGCAACAAACAACCACAGATTCAAGACAGGGTTTCCAATCGAAACATCAGGATTTGTCACCAAGCCACTCTAACTAGCAAACCAGGCCAAATCCCTGAGTTTGACCCTCAAAAGCAGCAAAGAGTGAGAAGAATTTTCAATGTATAAAACATGTTTGTAAAACCCATATTTCTCATACACCAAGTTTATAATTTCCCATTTTTATTAGTGCACAACATGTTTTGTTAGTATAAGTCTCCTTTGAGCAGAATTCAACAGCAGAGAGGATGTGGTGCAATGGCCAGAGCTGCCACCTGTGGAGCTGGGGAATCTGGTTTGAGTCTCTGCATTGGCCCAACATCCTGTGATTTTGGGTAAATCATTTAATTTCTCCAGGCCTAACAATAATATGAATGTGCCCTTGTGTAATGTCACTGTCGCTCATTTAAAGCACTTGTTAAACCTGTCAGCCTGTCAGCCCCCAAACGTTTTTGCTTTCCTGTTCATTTTTTGCTGATCGCATTTTTGCTGGCCTTAGGACTCTGTACATGTTACTACTGCTAACCAGTGCTAAGCTGTATGTGCTCACTCCTTAAAACATGATACCATTGGCTTATACCCAATTGGTATTTTTAATTTACTTATAAGTCCCTAGTAAAGTGGCACTACATGTGCCAGGGGCCTGTAAATTAAATGCTACTATTGGGCTTGCAGCAGTGATTGTAACCCTTCTAAACATGTCTCAGGCCTGCCATTGAATCTTTTGTGTTCTGTTTTAGAACTGCCATTTCCACCTGGCAAAATAAACGTTTTGCCAAAGCCAAATCTTCCCTTTTTATACATATACATCAGCCCTAGGATAGGTCCTGGACAGCCAAGAGGGCAGGGTGAGGTGTATTTAAAAGGTAGGACACATTCTTTTAAGTTTTACCTGTCTTCATAATGAAAAACTCTTAAATGTGTTTTTCACTGCAACGAGGACTACCTCTCCCGTAGACTAACAGTGGAGTTACCTTATTACATTTTATACGTTGTCATTTCAAAATGAGGGCAGGTAACTAGTTGAGTTTTGGGTCTTTGGAATTGAAATAAGAAATTCTAACTTATGGATTTTAAGTTACAATTTTGACAATGCCACTTTTAAAAAGTTGGCATTTTCCTGCCATATCCATTTAGTGCCTGTAGCCTGTACCTGGCTCAGTTGACTAGGATAATGTGACAGCTGGGCTTTGTGCATTCCTCCTAGACAGCTACACACAATTGGGAGCTTAGGTATGCCTGCACAGGCCATCTCTGGCAGGATTGGAGGAAAGAGATGGGCACAGCCTCATTTATACCTGAAAAGGCTGTCTCCTACCTCCACACAAAGGGCTGCATACCACCAGTAGGAACTCTGGAGCCAGGAGAGGGAAGGCAGGATGCCTGGGGACATCATAGAGACACTTCTAGAAGCCCCCCTCCTATTTTAAAGGCACAACTGGGTAGACACACTGAACCTCAGATACCACAACTTCAGTACACCCCTGAACCTGTGGATACTCTGCCAGGAAGGACTGTTGAGCTGCTAAAGGACTGACACTCTACGACCATGCTGGACTACTGCCTTGTGGTGCTGCTGCCTTGCTGTGCTGACTTAATGCCTGGGTATGAAGGACTGGATCTGCATACAGAACACCAAAGTGACTACAAGGACTAGTTGACTGGCCTCCTAATTTGAGCCTCAGGTACAGAAGGCTCCAACAACCTTGCTCCTACACCTGGACTATGCCATCTGTGAGTCTACCTTGTCAAGTGGTGCTACCCCAGTCCTGAACCCTTGGAAGTGGGCCTAAGGTGCTTTGTCAGCCTCTGTGGATTCAGCAGAACCGATGCATCTCCTTTGCTGCGTGGTGCAACTCACGAATATCCTATGCATCGTCGCTGCTGCATCGATCAGAACCACTGCAAAGACATGCATCAGAACTGCTGCTGCAAAGCACATCCTCAGATGGCAGCTTGGACAATGACACCGGACTCCGCATGGCAGCCTTGCAATGCCTCAACTGCGTGACATATCCTCAATTCCAAACTTCTCATTGCAAGACCTCATGGATGGGATTTTCGAAGATGATACAGTAGGACCTCATTGCATAGCCTTGCCACATCTCAAAACCGAAGTTTCGCTTTGGCTGCACAATGCATCTTCTAAGCACATCTTTGCAATGCTCCGCAAACCAGATTTAAGGTACTCTCTTCAGCGTTCCTAACTGGGTCCTTTTGGCTGGCCCACACTCGTGTTTGGCCTGAACTTGTAGAAGCGCAACCAAATATCCAAACTTGCCGATTGACACATTTTGGCTGTATTTTTACTAAAATCTTTAAAACTGAATATCTTCAGTACTACTAATAGGATTTTTGTCATTTTGTTTTTGTTTTATTTATTACAATTTTTTTCTAATACTGCTGTGCATCTCTTTTTTGGTGTTTTTTACTGTGTTACTGTTTGAAATGCTGCACAAATACTTTACACATTGCCTCTGAGTTAACCCTGACTTCTGTGTGCCAAGCTACCCGAGGGTTGGGCACAGGTTTCTTTAGGGCTTGCTTGTGACTTCACTCTGAGAAGAATTGTAGTTGCTGCTTGATAAGATGTTCACCCCCACCTTAACCTGTAACAGAGTTTCTTACAGCATTCCAATGCCTTTGGGTCCAGTTTGCGCCATATGAAACTGCAAGAAAAAAACATGTTCAAGTTCTTCTTTTTTCACTGTCTCCCCACTTCAAGATAATTTTTGGATGCTTGCAAACTTTGTTTTTTTAAAAGACACATATTCCTTTTCAGTGCAAGATCAGTGCTGTTAGCAGACTAAAATATTCCACGAGCATATCCTTCCACATTGCCCACTAGATAGCCAATTCATCCAACTCTGTTACAAATTCATAAAGTATCTGAATCTCTAATGTGATTCTTGGAGTGCTTTAAAAGAGAAAAAAATGCAAACCATTCCACACATATGGCCACATGTACAAACCATTTTTCGAGTCACAAACAGGCCGATACTCAGAATCGGCCCGTTTGCAACTAGAAAAATATTTTTGGGGATGTACAAAGCCCAAATTGCGAGTGGGTATTAGGAAGGGACGTGTTTAGGGCGTCCCTTCCTAATACCAAATCTGAATGGCATGTATGATTGTTTCGCAACCGGGAATACCGTCACAAAACAATCGCAGTTAGCACTAATTTCAAATTGGACCTCTTCCCCTTTGTGAATGGAAGCGCAAATAATTATTTAGAGCAGGTAGTGGTTTGATGGACCACTCTCTACTCTGAAAAAATTTAAAGAAAACTTTTCATTTTTCGTTTGAAAGCATCCCGTTTTCCATGAAGGAAAACGAGCTGCATTTTAAAAAAAAAAATCCTTCATTGAAAAAGCAGTCATAGACATGGTGTGAGTACGGCATTCCCAAATAGTTTGCAATTTGCAACCTACCTCATGAATATTAATGAGAAAGGTCTTTGGACACTTTTGGGAAACACTAACAGTGTCTGAGACACTGTTGTACATGACAGATTGTGACTTGCAATTTGCGACTCGCAAAAAAATGCAAATTGTGAGTCACAGTCTGTAATGGTCGTACATCGGGCCCTAAATCCATTTCTTCGGTTGCACCCTTATTTATAAGTCTATGCATGATGCAGTGCAATAAACAACCTAAGTACTAGCATAAGTGAAAGCCTCTACTATGCAGCCCTATATGTCTCCTTTGAGCAGAACTCAACATGCATCATTTCAAGCAAGTCACTTCCTTTCGACATTGTCAATTCCTTTAAACTGCAACCCCATGAAGCTGACCACAGTACCTGATGTCCAACCAACTCATTCACCTGTAAAATGGTAAGAATGATCATGGATGGCGATCTCGAGATTCGTCGTGACTGTGCTATATTTAGAGGTCAGTGGTCGTTTTGTGGAGCAAGTATGGGGATACCAGCTAGCGGGCTTCCAAAGATGGACCATCACTCTTCAATCTAGACATGTAGAATTTCCTTCGCGAAAATGAGCTAAAGTTCCTTAAAATGTACTCACGATGCAAGATTTTGAGCTAATTTTTAGCATTTCCTGTGTCTCCCATGCATGTTTAGGAAAAAGGAAACATTTCAGGCTTAGAAGTAGTGCAAAATTGGACCTGACATGAACAACAACAGCTCGCATTCTGTTTGTGTTTCTTCCATTCTCCTGTGATAGGATGTTTTTATCCAAACATAATCTACGTTGCACAACATCACATGATGGTTTTATTCTTGGCAATTTGTTTAACAAGAGGTAAGTGAAATTCTGGAAAACCCACAAGATTATGCTGGTTTAGACCGAATTTTGCTCACTATACTAAAATGCATCCTTCATAGAATGACTGGAACAAAATAACCTTTGAAACCTTTGAAGGAGGCAATTCCCACCGCCCCAAACACATTGCGTTGATATTGTGCTTCAGCGTCTCTTCGTGGAGATGAAGAGCTATAAAATGCAAGTCACATATCAGTTACCAAACCAACGCAACATCTGATTTGATTTCTTTGATACAGCACTGAGTTTCAATATCAACTTGCTTGTAGCCACTTCAAATGGCCCAGGAACTGGCATGCCACCATCTAAAGTCACAATGACTTCATATACATCTTCCTTGCCTACTGGTCAGTAGCTCTTGATGACATCTCCTAAAACTTCCAGAATTGTTCACACACCTGGGTGTTTGAGCAATGCCAACAGATACAGTTTAGGCATGTGTAGTCCTTCTGCCAAGTGTTGCACTGAATAATAGATGTTTATTGTTACCCAACACAATGGTACTCATTGACCTTGAAAACAATGAAAGTCTGGCTGGATCTGTCAGGATTCGCACCTGTGGCCATGAGGTCAAGTACAGATTGCTGAAGTGGGTAACTTAGTCAGTGCCACCCGACCCAGTCCCCTTCCAACTGAAACTTCACAGCTACTGCCAAACACGATTCCTCAGATCCAGAAATACCTGACTTCTGATCATCTTCATTAGAAAAGTCTTACATGAGTGAAGCTTATTTCTCTCCAAAGGCAGCAGAATTCTGGAACAAAGGATGCTTTGCAGCCACCTCTAGTTCAAGAGCAATGTAACGCTTGACTGTTCCCAAACATCCAACAACTGGCACAGGTCATACAAGAAGATGAGGATGGTATGTATCTGCAAGTGTAAGTCTTACTTCACACATTTCTGCCTCACTTGATGGCTAAGCGTGAGTTCAAGACTGCCATGACACCAGCAAAGGGTCTCCCCTGAACCTCATGCACCACACACAGCTCTTGACACATTCTAAAACCACACGACCACCTAGGAATTCACTTTGGGGGTCACATCAGAGCTATGAAGCACAGACAAATATTACAATACAATACCATGTAATGTTTCAGGACTCCCAGGACTGATGGCCTAGAAATATGCACCTTTACATTGAGCAGCAAAGTCCAAGACAGCAAAGTGAAGTCAGGGCAATTTATAAGACCCACAAGGCCATGCATTTATCTCATCCTCGCTACCCAGCAAACAAACCAAAGCTTTCGAGGAGCACCAGACAATCGCAAAATGCAGAAGCTTTGTTGTTGGAGCCCATGATCCTTTACAAAGAATCAACTTATGGCACAATCCTACTCAGGTAGTGCAACTAGAATATGGAAACCCTTACCCCCGAAACAATGTACCACCACCTCATTGTCAATCTTCAAATAGGAGCTGAAAATCCTTCTCTTACAAAGACATTTTGGCAAGTTGTCCCATTAGCCAGCCCCCCGCCCATAGGATAATGTACCTGTTAGAAATGGGGATTCAGGTTGGCTAGGGTATGCTAGGTAACCACCACTCTCATCAGGGCAAGTGGGCTACACACCTAAGATAACCCCTGCTTACCCCCTTGGTAGCTTGGCACAAGCAATCAGGCTCATCCCAGAGGCAATGTGTAAAGCGTTTGCACAACACACGCAACCCAGCGAACAATAAGTACACCACAAAAAGAGACTTCACAATAAGTTATATAAAAATAAACTGTATTGCACATAAAATAATATTAGACCACAACAAATAAATCAGAAATACAGTACCAATCAGGCACTTGTCAGACCATCATCATTAGGAATGCACGTACCATGAAACATCCTCATATTGCATATGTCATAGAACATTACGTAAACCAATACACACCAATGTGTCAGGGCATATAATGCAGCTGATAAGATAGGGGTACAATCTCCTCTATGCCCCGTCTTCCCAGGAATGCATACGTTATGTAAAATCACCCTAAATCACAGGAACACATCGCCGATGGTTGCCTTATACAGCCGAGGACGTGATGCTCCTGCACGTCTAATACCAGTAATTTGGTAATTCCTTCTCTGCAGAAAGGGGCCTCTGTTGAGGTCTCCATCCTGTCCTGTGAGGGAGGGTGAAAACAGGGTCCCCACAACTGACTGGGACGCCACTGAGAGGGAGGACACAACATACTGCTTCCCTGGCAGCGGGAAGACTTCCCCAGGTCCCTTGCACTAACCCAGATCAGGCAGCTACTGACGCTGTGGGTCCTCCTATCCAGTGAATTACAGTGATTTAAATGAGCCCTATGACTCCAGAAGTTTGCATGGGCAAACGCCCAGAATGGTAGACTCCTGCAGGGAGACCGCACTCAGACTTCCCCACTGTCAGGGGCTCCACCAGTGATCCACAAGTGCACCTCACATTCTTGGCCAGCGGCACAGCGGCTTCGAACCTGAACCACGTCTCCTCTGTCATTCAGGTCGCCCCCGCAGGCAGCGTGGCACCAACTCCCTTCTGGTAAAGAGGATGATGCATCTCTGGCCTTCTGGGCCAGCTTGGTTCCCTCAGGGCTGATTCTGCTGGCTACCATCTCCAAAGGGGGGCACATTCTGAGAGAGGCTCTGGCAGCCAGCGTTGGGGAATCCAACACAAGAGCAAGAACCCCAAAAAGGGATACAAGCGCTCACCATGTGCACCAAGAACAATGAAGTGCCACGCTCACCACACACAAGGGAATATGAAACCGGGGGAAGGAGGGTACACCACCCAGTTCCTGGAGAACAACTGGGGGACACTCGGGCTGGAGGACAGCAGCAGGCCAGCACATAGGGATCCTACACACAAGATAGCAGACCTTCTTGTGACCTAGCAGGTCAGCACATCAGCAGGGCAGTTCCAAAGGCAGTTCCTGGCAAGTCCTTGCAGCAGCATCTGGTGTCTAGTCCATACAGTGTCTAAACACATGTGGGGGAGCAAACCCTATACTTATACTCATTTTGTATTTGATCTCAGGGGGAACTTCAAAGGACCCTTAGAAGTGCACAACACCTCCCTTCACCTCCAGCCCTGGCTCCAGACATCAATTGGGAGTAAACAAGCCTCTTATGTTAGTGCAGGACACAGTCTATACAAATGTAAGTGTGTCCCACCTCCTCTCTTCCAGCCTAGGGACACCATTTAGTATGCAGATATAATCCTGTTACACCTCCACCGTCCCTGTTTGATGGCTGTCTGGAAAGTATGCACAAAGCCGAGCTATCACTATACCTCAGATTTGATTGGATTGGAGTCAGGCTGCAAAGCACACAAGTCGTAAGCAAAGAGAAATGCCCACTTTCTAAAAGTGGCATTTCTACAATGTTAATAAAAAAACACACCAATAAGCAGCATTTCTTACTAATATTCCAACCATACCAAACATGCCCACACTGCTCCTCACAGATCAGAAAGTATCACTTAGCCATATGCAAGGGTATTCATCATACAACCCTAAGAGAGAAGCAGCACTCGCAGCTACACAGCACCCTGCCCATGGGGCTACCTAGAGCCTGCCTTATGGGTGACCTATATGTAGTAAATGGGGAGTTCCAGGCCTTGGCAAGTAAATTTAGATGCCAAGACAATGTGGCAGCAAACTGTGCATGCAGGCCTTGAAGTGGCAGGCCTGAGACAGGTTTGAAAGGCTGCTTCTGTGGGCAGCGCAAGCAGGACCACTAGTAGCATTTAATTTACAGGCCCTGGGTAGAGGCCCTGGGTATAAGGGATACCACTATGCAAGGGACTTACAGGTAAATTACAGGTGCCAATCGGGTGTAAGCCAATCATACCAAGTCTAGAGGGGAGAGCACCTGCACTTTAGCACTGATCAGCAGTGATAAAGTGCCCAGAGTCCTAGAGCCAACAAAAACAGGTCCGAAAAACAGGAAGAGGAAGGCGCAAACTTTGGGAATGACCCTGCAAAAAGGGCCAGGGCCAACAGTACTCAAAACCGCATCTAGCTGCACCACCCATGTCTCACCTTACCTAACCCCTCTGCTACCTACAACCCCTACCTCCTTTTATAATCGCTGCCTTTTGTAATAACTGATGCAAGCAAAGATCCCTTCATTTCAACCGCCCCCTTGTGCCTTTAGTGATTAGTGTAACTAGGAACTGTTTGTAACTTTGTATCTCTTGTAATGGAACCTGTAAAGCCCTCTAGCACCTTTGGGTAATGTCTGCGCTATATAAAATGCACAAACAATTAAATAATTTATATCATGACATAGACACAGCAAACCTACATGTGATCGAGTTTATCAGCCCATTAAATAATCTCTTCACCACAGAGAAAGACTTCTATAACCACAATGTCTACACTCCAGTTGTCATTTAACTACGCCATCTTGTAGGTGACACACCAGATGTGTCCTTCACCATTTCATGAATTTGGATTCCCTTACAAGTGCCTGGCGAGGCAGCAATCCACCTGGTTAAACGCTTCCTCTTGCTGAGATCGTAGTAAAATGGAAAAGGATTTCACAGAAAGCCTGGCTTCTGAAGCAATTGCATTTCCCAGTTTTGTAAACCAGTGATGCTAACCAGATTTGATTGAGGGAAACAGAAAGGCAAATACTTGTAGGCCGCCAGCTGGCAAAGATTCCTGAAAAAGAAAACAGGGTTGTTTGTGACGTGACGGTAATGGCTCCAGGCAGCAGCTTAGCACCGTGTCTCATCAACCATGGGGTTCCTTTTAAACAGAGTTATGCAAGGCGCAGGGAGATGCCTTCATCGCGCGCCCGGCACTGATGGGGGGTGTTTAAGGGAGGTTACGTGCTAATGGAAGCCGACACGCGGGATGTTCCTGAGAGCTGCCATCTTGGCATCACGCTGCTGCGTACTGATGGATTACGCCTGTCGCTTATTTTTGTGCTGCCACGTCAGAGCCAATGAAGGAACGCGGATAATGAAAGCAGAGTGATTTCTCAAAAGCGGTGCATGCACCAGGAAATCTATGCTTGTAATCAAGCCACAAATTAAGGGAGGCGTATTTGCTTCTGTAAAATCTGCCAGTATGGCGTGAAGTAGATTTAGGCCCATATTTGTGGGTTTTGTAGCCCAGGGCAGTGCAGCGCAACAAGTCACCTTGCTGCGTTGCCCGGCGTCACAGGGAAAAGGCAGGAATGTGCCGTATTTATTCAATTCCTGTGCTGGCACCCTTTTGGCATCCTAGCACCAACTCAGGCCCCCTTGTACCATGCTGCAAGGGTGACTCCGTTGTATTCAGGATTGTTTTTGTTCAGGAAGGGGCGCCTTCCTGCACATAAACAATCCTGAAAGGCGTTTTCAGGCTTTTTACATATGTCTCCTCGTTACGCCTCTCCTGGGGAGGCGTATCTTATTGGCTTAGTCCCTGGTTTACAAGTTCTTGTGAATCTGAGAATGCGTCAAGATCCATAAAAGTTGCATGGAAACAGAAATCAGAGGAATCTGAAAGTTTGATGACGCAGCCACCACGTCATCAAACTTTAACCCAGAGCATTTAAGTGAGCAGGTATGTGAACACCAGAAAAAGGAGATAGTAGGATGAAAAGAAAGATGGAAAAACATTGACTATGCGATAATATAGGGTGGAAAAGAACATGCAAGTGTGAGATAAGGAAACATGGGGGCAGATTTATTAAAATGTTTTGCAAGCTAACACAGCAGCTACAATTGCTGTGCTGCATAGCGCAAAGAGGGAAACACAGCTCAGAGCCATATTTACAAAGATATAGTGCTGGCGTTGTCATGTTGCCATGCACAGAAATTTGCACCATAGTGATAAGGTGTGTGCGAAAAGTCTAGCATAGGTTTTGTAGTGTCAGGATACCCTTTCAGTACACAATATTATGCTTAGACTACCTTTAAAAATTTCAAACATTGTGTGCTGCACAGATCAACACATATGCAAAATTAAAAAAAAATGGAAAAATTAAGGGGGTCATTACGACCTCGGCGGTCTTTTCGCAAGACCGCTGAGTTACCGCCGTGCTGAAGACCGCCAGTGGTGGTGGTCTTCCGCGCCGCATATTTTGACCGCTGGCAGCCCACCGTCCTTTTTCGTACGGAAAGCCGCCAGCAGCCATACTGGCGGACAGCGGGAAAGTGGAGGTTGCTCAACCTCCACCGCCACGTCAACAGAACACCGCCCACTGAATCACGTCCCATGATTGGGTGTGGTGGTGTTCTGGTGACGGTGTTCTGGTGGCGGAGCTGCCCCCATGGATCCCGTCCCCTCCCGGTGGATCAAAGGACAAGGTAAGTTGATCGTCCGTTAGGGAAGGGGGTGGAGGGGGTGTTGTGTGTTGTGTGTGTTTATGGGGGTGTGCGTGTGAGAGTGTAGAGGGGGTGAGTGAGTGAGTGTATGCGTGCCGGGGGTGTTGTGTGTATGGGAAATGTGTGCGGGTCAGACGGTGTGCATGTCTGTTTGTATGTATGCGGGTATGTGTTGTCGGGGTGTATGTGTGCGTGTAGGGGTGTGTATATGTGCATGTTGAGGGTGTGTGCGTGTAGGGGTGTGTATATGTGCATGTTCGGGGTCGGCGTGGGGAGGGGGTTGTGCCACCTTTGGAGGGTGGCAGGGGGGTGGAGGGTGTGGGGGGAGGATTTGTGGGATTATCGGGGGTGGGGGAGACCCCTATCAGTGCCAGGGAAGGAATTCCCTGGCACTGATAGTGCCTACCGCCATGGATCTCAACCACCAGAGATCCATGGCGGTATGCAGGGTCCTGATACTGTCGGCAGTCTAGTGATGACCGCCGGGCTGGAGACCGCAGTCTCCAGCCCAGCAGTTTTCACCGCCATGGCAGTCGGAATGGTGAAGTGGCGGATAATTCAATTTTTTTTCCGCCTGCCTGTTTGCGGTCTTACTGCCGCTTTACCACCGACCGCCAGGGTCGTAATGACCCCCTAAATGATTTATCCAACTTAACCTCTGCCTTGAAGAGGCATTATTTTTGAGGAAGAACCTATCCACAATTGTTAGCAGAAATGGCTTTCCATCAAAAACCATGGATGGTAAAGTGGTAAAACCTCTGTACCACCCAGGGGACACCCCTTCAACCGAAAATAGCTTAAAGCAGTATTTGTGTTACTTACTTTCCAGTGCAAATAATGTTTTGTGCTGGACTGTAAATACCATATGAACACCAATTTGCGTCACTTTCTGCAACTTTACCCCTGTGCATAGTGATGCAAAGTGTGCCCTAGGAGGTGTAGGATGGTGGAAGAAAGATAAATGGGGTAGAATCAAGACTACACATCCTTGGCATTCAGCTAACCCAGCAGTGCTAGCAGTGAGCTCCTATGAAAAATCTCTGGTGACTGCACTTATTATTGCAACTAAATAACATAACACACCTTTCACCTCACTGACATCATAGGGTTTATTCCCAGTCTTCAGGCATCACCAAACCTTCAAAACAGAGGCAAGAAGCAGAAATAGAAGTGGGACTATAATTTATGATGTCTATGAGGAAGAGAAATACTAGAAGTACAGCATCCAACAACATAGAAACATTAAAGAGACACTAATAAAACTCCCATGCCTCAATCACTGCACTTTTCTTGTAATAAAACATGGAACCTCAAAACCATATTCAATACACATTCCCCTGTGTAGATTAAATTGTTTACTAATGGCATTGTGAGCCTCTCTCAGAGTATTGCTTGGACATCATGAGCACTGGGTGTGTTGCTCACTGTAACAACGAACCTATATGTGATGTAATGAAGAACAGCAGATGTGTACATAGGACATCCTGGCACCCTGTTGGTCATGAGAGGACAGAGCCAGTGAAAAAGCAGGGCTCTCCCTCTCTGAAAAACAAAACTGTGGTACAATGTGGAAGGACAGTGGGGTAAAGATTAGTGCCATAGTGCCTTAGACTTATCAAAGCCACATTTGGTACAGCAATTGTATTGTACATCCCCTCTGTTGCAAACCACCAGTCCCCCACACCCTCTCTAAGGGGAAACTGTGCACTTCAGAAGTGATGTAGCTCTGAGTTTTTGACTCTATTGCAGAAGGACCAGTATTATCTGGGGAATTCAAGGATAACACAGCCAGGGAGGCCCACTGGTGGGGGCCATATTGGGAGGGAATAGACTTAATCTTGGAGTTCCTGGTTGTACACCTGCAGGTCCTGTAATATAACCTCCCAATCTGCTGCTACGGTGACTCTACACAAACCACGTACCTCTTCCCTCCAGCATGCCACAGCTTCGGCCTTCCCCCACTTCAGTAGTGCTGCGCATCAATAGTGCCGCGCAGAAGAATATGGGCTTTCTAGTTTATAGCAATGGTTCTGCTGCCTATCAGCGAAGCAAGATCTATAAACTGGTTGGATGCCTTTGCGCCCTTCGGGTGGTGAAAGAGGCCCAGCAAGGAATGCTCAATGGTGCATATACTCGTCTATTGCGTTAATTCCGCATTTGCACAGGCGATGTCATTCCAGGGACATTCCACTGCTGAGCAAGTTCAGAACATATGAGCCATGTCAGCACTTGGGCACTGGCACCGAGGACACTCCGGGGAGGAACCAACATTTTATGTAGGGACTGTGGCATTAGATAAGCCCTATGCAATATGCTATGCTGTATGTATTGACATTTTGTGCTTTGTGATGGGGGTATATTAGTGCTCTTTCACAGTCTTTGTTAGTGAGTTCCCTACGCACATCTCACTCCCAGCTCCTACGGGGTGGCAGTAAGGGGTTACAGACTGTGTGCACTAGGGCTTGAGTCAATGAAGTTGTTAAATGGTGACCACCACAATAGAGTGGAGTGTGTATACCCAGGGGTGAAGCTCTGGTTCTTTATCTGTGATGCACCAAGACTGTGTAAGGGCAGCAAATAGTCTGCAGTGCGCAAGAAAGTGTCCGGCCGGCATGCCCCAGTTCTCGCATAATTGGTGAAAATGTATGAGTCCCCCTTCAGGAAACAAGTCCCCCAGAGTGCTCACCCCAGCTGTCTCCCAGAGCTGGAAGCCTTCTCTGCCCAACATTGTTCTAAAGGTGTTAAAGACAGCTAGTCTAATTTCAGGAGAATACTGTGGTAGAGGGGGCATAAGTTTTAGGCTCTACCTATAACTAGCATGCGCATTAGATAATACATTTTTGGAGTGGCTAAGGGGTTTGTCCCAAGGGAGAAATTCTGCCTGTATCACCTGTCTATGCAAGGTCTTTCCCAGCTCATTCAATAGGCACCCCAACAGCCAGCGGGCAGGCCATTGAAGCTGACCAGCTAAATAGTAGTGCTCGAAATTGGGAGCCCCCAGGCTCCCCTTTTCAACTGGCAGCTGCAGCTTGCTCAGTGCAACCCTACGAGTATGGCATGGGACATATGAAAAACACTATACAGGATGTGGACCAGGGATTATAGAAATCATATAGTAAAAGGGGGAGCATTTTAGACAGGGAGATTCTCCCCTTGACCGTGAGCGGGAGGGAGCCCCAAAAGGCTATCAGAGGGTGGAGGGGAGCAATGGCTCTGGAAAAAGTGCCATCTATAGGATCCTGAGTGTTAATGTATCCACAAATAGCGAAAGGTTGAGGGCTCCCAGCACAGGACATGATTGCCCACTGACAGGTGCTCTGGTGGGCAGTCAGGATGCAGAGAAAATAGGCACAATTTGGACTGTTGACTCCCAGGCCTGAAACATCTTGGAATTCGGAGAGAGTAGTCATGATATCAGTAATGCCTTGCCTAATGCCACAAACGTAAGTTAAAATATCATCTGCGTACAGCGATACGGTGTGTATTATACCATCTGTAGGTATACTCCACTCCCCGGCCTACTTGCAAATTATCTGTGCCAGAGGCTCCATAGCCAGGGCAAAGAGCAGGGGGGACAGGAGACAACCCTGCTGTATCTCCATGCTCACTGGGAAATGGAATGCCCAATCTGCACCCAGGCTGTGGAATCCACATACTGGAGAAGGATAAGTTGCTGCAGGCACTCCGTCATCCTCAGTGTAGTGAGGGTGGAAAACATGTATTCCCAGTCCAGTGTGTTGAAAGTTTTTTCTAGATCTAACACCATGCAACAAGCATATGGCCATTGGGTGGGTGAGACCTCAATAACCCTATCTAGGTGCCTAAGCTTGGTGGACCTACCAGGGATAAAGACATTATAGCCCGAATGGACCAGTACGGGCATATGTTCAAGGACTCAGGCTCCTATAATTTTACTCAATATTTGTAGTCTGATCGCAGCATGGAGATCAGACGATACAAGGTCGGCTCCAGCGGGTCCTTTCCAAGTTTTAGCACAGATACCAGCAGGGATTTTTGAAGCAAAGGAGGGAGTTGCCCCCCGTTCTGGAAAAGTTCTTAGGAGCCAAGGAGTGTTCGTATACCTTGTTGAATTCTATGGGGAAGCCATCTAGTCATGGGGTTTTGCACATAGCTGCATCTCTAATCGTGCCCCGTATTTCTTGGATCGTGAGAGGTATGTTGAGTTTTTCCCTAGCTAGTGACCAAGCAGTGTAACTTCACTAAGGAAGATGTGAATGTAATGTGTCCTATTCTTGAGGGGGGGGGTCATTAAAAGCTCGGTTGTGTGAGGCAAAAGCATCATGAATGTCCACTTGGTTCATGAGCAGGCACGGCAGGGCCCGCCGACCCATAGATATGGGGGACCTGGGGACCACACAGGCTAGGAGCCATGCCAATAAATGATCCAACTTGTTCCCTTCTGCATACAACTTGGCCTGATATGCTTTGAAGTCTGGGCAACACAACTGCTCTACCAGGTGGGCATGTGTCTCCATAGTTGTAGTTAGTGTACAGCGCTGCTTGGGGTCAGTGTGGGCTGTACTTTCTAGCATTCTAAGTTTGGTTTCAATTTGCATTAGCTCCCTGTGCAGTTCTGCCGTAACCCAACTATCATGCGGATGCAGTGACCACGCATCACAGCCTTTAAGACCTCCCAATCTACAGCAAGGGAAGTCACGGTGCCCCAAATCTCAGTTAGGTAGTATGATAAGGTCTCCTGTCTGGCCTCTTTAAACACCTGGTCCTCTAGCATAGTGGGTTGAAGTCACCAGGGAGGAACTGGTGGACGTGCCATCCCCTAAAAGAAGTGCAACAAGAGCGGATTGTGATCAGGTCTTCCCTAAATGTTCAGCCGATGTGATTTGCAGTTGGAAGGAAAGAAGGCAAAGTACATAGTCAAGAGGCACATGTAAGCTGTATGGGGGTGAATAGTAAGAATAGTCCCTAGTGTCAGGGTGGAGTGTGCGCTAACTGTTCAGTAGTGACCAATGTGCGAGCCACGGAGAAAAATGAACAGCAGTTGTTACAGTCCCCACCAAGTACCAATCTGTTCAGGATAGTCCAGAGGCGTGTAAAGAAGGCTGGCTGTGACACCTTGGGGGCATATATGCTGCCCAGTTGGACAGGCGTGCCATCCAGCAGCACCTCCACGAAGACATATCGTCCCTTCGGTTCGATTTACACAGCGGTGTCTTGGAATGGGACACCAAGCCTGACTCACAAAAGGGCCCCTCTTGCAAAGCCTGAGTATGTGGTACAGTGAAATTTAACCTGCCAACACCGCTGCAGATTATCTTTCTCACCACCCGCTATTTGTGTTTCATGCAGCAACGCTATCCTAGCACCCCTGCGTCTGATATATTACTGCATAGCATGTCTTTTACTTGCAGATCCCAGACCTCTAACATTCTTTATGATTTTAAGCCCTGTCATATGTTGTTCATATAAAGGAAGGAGTGCACAGGGAAAGAGCATGCACTATAAGGGGCGCATCAGGAACAGGTTGCAGGGTGCGCAGTGAAGGAGAAGCCAAGGCATGTTAATTGACTTCTATAAACATATAAACAATAGCAGCCCACAACTCCCAACCCAAGAAAGACACACAGTCCGTGGTCAATAAATAAACAATCCCAATGGTAGGGTTCTCCTGCAGGCTCTCCAGTGAACACTGTGGCTGCCCAGAAGCAGCGCATGGGGGTTGGCCAAGAAAGAAGGATCAGTTTGAGCCAGACCGCGGGCTACGTAAAGTTGTCTGCTTGGCCCATTTCTTCGCTATCTGTAGTGAGAGTTTGGTCAATCATTAGGAATGTCTAACATTGTCCGGCATCTGGCACGGCCACCGTGTGCAAGGCTAGAGTGCAACCAGAGTATCAAAGCCAGATGTATAATTATATCAGGTTGTCAGCAGTCTGTGGGATGACATCTGGTAAGACTGTTGATAAAGATCCACTCGCGGCCGTATCCAATGTTCAATTCAGGTTCAGAAGTTGTGTCATCTGAGGCCTGGTGGGGAGGCGGAGAGCATCTATCCACCCAATATGAGGTTGCATCCTATAGTGCTTGTATTTGCTCTTGCTTAGCCTGTGCCAGGGTGGAAGCCCCCAGCAGTCTGGCAGTTTTAGTTTCCCAGTTGCCGTTCTTCCCTTGTCACTTCTTCCTATCTGTACAAGGCTTTGGAGACGGCAATGGTGGAACTGAGGCCTCGTAACAGCGCAGTTCCACTCAGCCGCCCCTGGGGTCAGCTAGCTTGGTGAAAAAGTAGCTGGTCTCATTGACTAAGACCTTGAGCTTGGTCAGGAAGTGTAAAGAGTATTTCAGACCATCCTGTCACAGACATTTCTTCAGTCCTATTAAGGAGGCTCTGCGATGCTGCACCGCAATGTTATAGTCAGGGAACGGGAATGTGCAAGCGTTGTCATACATGAGCAGTTCAGCAGCTCAAGTAGCTCACAATATATCCTGGCACCCGATGCGCCCGCTCCACTAGGTACTGGAGCGAGAGGCCTTCCTGACACGCCACATGCGCCAGCCATGTTTCAAAAAAGCGAATGGGGTCTGCTCCTTCTGCTTCCCCAGGAAACCTGTGCGATGCTGAGATTGTTGCAATAGGCACAGCCTTCTGAATTCTCCGCTCTGTTCACCAGCTCCTGGGCTCTTGCAGTCAGGGATGCAACCTGACCCTCCATATCAGAATCTACTGGGCAGATGTCATAGAGTTTACTCTCTGTCTGCATGACACAGGTGGATAATTTCCTCTGATCATCCCATAGGAGCCCCACCTCAACTGCTATGGTGTCTACTGCTCTTTAAGTCTTGTCTGGTGTCAGCAAAGGTATCTAGGATCTTGCCCAGGTTTAAATCAGAGAGAATCGAGGGCGGTGCATCCACAGGTGAGTATCAAGTCGTGTGCTCTGAGATCTCACTGTTGTGGCACCCTGGTGACAGAGGGACGCCCCCCCTTTCACTCCATGGGAAGGTTATCCCAGGTGATATGCAACTGGAAAAACAGTAATAAAATCAGTCACAGCGACCACTAAAGGGGGACAGGTGTTGTTCAGCAGATGAGTTAGTAACTTGCCGACAGGCCAGACCCCGCACCACCACAGAAGTCAGGTGGTGGGGCAGTTCGAGAATTCATCAGGGAGGAGGGCCTGAGATGGCGATGCAGACTACAAAATCATTTCTGTGAGGTCATGCAAAGCCACTTTGAGCGACTTTGTGTGGCCCCATAAATCTGGTTTAGCAGTGCAAATAGCAGCATTGCCTTACTATGCGCTGGTGAGGTGTTCCATCGGCGTTGCGGTTGGTGTTCCCACGCAACATCCATGGACTTTAGCACTTCCCCTGGTTTACAAAATCATGTAAACCTGGCAATGCACCAAAACCGTACAGCTTTCGAGGTGAGGCGCAAAAAGGAGAAATAATTTTATTTCTCCTTGATTTTTCCTCTTTCCAAGTGTGCTGCATTCTGCAGCACACGTGAAAAGAGGAAAACATCTCTTCAGATTGTTTTAGTGCGGGAATGTGCCCATTCCTGCACAAAATCAATCCTGCTGACAACAAAGGCACCCTTGCACCATGCATTGGTGCTAGGCTGCTGAAACAGCATCAGCACAGAGGGAGAGTAAGGGAATGTACTGTACTGCATAAATATGATGCATTCCTGCCCTTTCACTTTGGCGAAGGTCAGTGTGGCAAGGTGACTTGCTACACTGCCTTACGCCAAATCCCCTTAAAAGAGGGTCTAAGTGTATACCCTTCAGTGGTTGGGTTTCAGACTCATCCTACTTTCTAGTTCATTTTGTTCACTGTAGGCCAGTGGTTCCCAACCTGTGGTCCGGGGATCCCAGGGGGTCCGCGAAGCCTCCTCAGGGGTTCTGCAACTTTTTAGAAAATTAAAGAGAATTAACAGATTAGGCCCCCAGCTTTCAGTAATGACTCAGTGGAGGGTCCCTGGATTCCAATAATGATTCAGTGGGGGTCAGCGGGTCCCAGTAATGATAAAGTGGGGGTCCACAGAAGTCAAAAGGTTGGGAACTACTGCTGTAGGCTATAATTTTATTTTTCATTATTAAACAGCATAGAATTGAAATTATAATAATCTTTAAAATTGTTTCTCTTCCTGAATAGAGCATGTCTATTAGTTTCGGCCCCTCAGTTGCACCCTGTGTCCTGTACTTTCATCAGGACCAAAAAGGAAGAGTAAAAACATAATTGAACAGCAACACTCATCCAATCTGGACTCCAGTTTTTCTTAAATCAGATGTATCTTCTCTTAGCATTGAGACAAAGTGGTGCTAGTTTTGGCAGGGAGGAGACATAGGCATCCCCATAAGCTGCTCCCTAGTTGTACAAAATGATGGAGACACCGAATCCCAATTTATATGCTTTTATCACACTAAAAAGGACGCACAGTCACTGGCTGTCTCCTTATAGTGAGGAGTATGTCGCCTCAATACAAGTACTGACAAATACAGGCGCCTAATCTGACATTTACAGAAGCTGAAAACCACGAGAGCCTTTTGTTTGCTAGATAGTAGCAAGCACTCAAGCTCAAAGTTTACTCATGCGAGCAGCTACTCACCACCGTCCTACTTGGGTCTAAATTATGACATCCTCAATAAAAATACTATATTTTAATTTTTACTTTAGATGTGAATGTGTGGTTTGGAGCTATCAGCAGTATTTTGTATAGTGTGCTTCTAGATTTTAAACTTCTTGAGAACATACTAGAATTTCACTCTTGATCAGGGCTCTTTAAAACTGGATACACACCTTATTGTTATCTGCATTCGCCTGACACCACACCCCTATGTCACTAAAAAGGTCCACCAGTGTAGGGGGCATATATATGTTAAATACCATTGGTGATGCATTTGAAGCCTATAGTAGTCTCCAGAAAGGAAAGGCAAGAGTGAACATTAGTGATCCCAACTTCACTCTCTGAAAGCATCATTTTAGAAGGAATTAAACAATGTGCCAGTCATCGGAGCTCCCTGCAACCATGGACAGTGTATTCAGCAATATCTGATTGTCAGAGAGAATAAAAAAAAACAAGGGGCACCCTACCCCACCTCCTCAATAAATCCTAAGGTGCCATTCCAAATGCAAATTAAGGTTTCAGAGATGAAAGGCCATGATGCATACGCATATGTTTTGATGTTGGCCATGATCAAATCACTATTATCACACTCTCAAATGATGTTTTGATTTGCATTATCAGTGCCACTCTGAGAAGGCATCATTATCAGCGTCATGATCAGTGATGTACGCAGGTAAATATATTGAAAACTCTCCTGCATCTCCTTCATTGCCTTTGTGTGTAAGAGACTTGTTGCTAACAAGAGAAAAGGGTAACTTCTGTTCCACCACGACTTCCATGAGAGTCCATGCGTAAGGCTGCCAGATATCACCTTTGCTTTCTGAGTTTTGGTGAAGTACTGCTTGTGAGCCGGGAGGGTTGGGCGAACAGTTGCAACCTGTTCTAGAAGTGGCTTAGTCACCTACAAACAAAAGTGCTGTCACCCCTGAACTAGTAGTCTCGCTTAGGAGGGAGAATCCAACTACGACAAAGGAGTTCTCCAACCCTGCAGCTGCTAACAACAACATCATCCCATCCCAAGCGCTCAGCAACAACCGATTGAAACAGAAAATTGCCAAGATCTACAATGCATTTGACCAGCAGCATACCCATAAGAACGCCCAGCAGGACACCTACCTCATTTCCAAACAGCAGCTAAGCAACTGGAAGTTTCTCATGAAAGAAGAAAGCACAGCACTGATAAATACTATCCATGCAGGAGTCCCCTAGGACCCATGCCACCACTTCATATAAAACCTTGCAAGAACTTATCATCTCCCATGCACTCACCGCTTCATCAACACTTCCATAACCACTGGCATCTTCCCGTCTTGCTGGAAAAATGCAGAAGTCAATGCCATATCTAAAAAGCTAACAGTGGACCCAAACACTCTCTGTAGCTACGTACCCATCTCGCTCCTCCTTTTCCAAGTAAAGTCATGGAGAAAGCCATCAAAATCTAACTCACAGTACACCTATAACTCCATCAACTCCTAGACAGCTCTCATTGTGGCTTTCCACTAACCACTACACAGAAACAGCCCTTATTGTGGCCAATGATGATATCAGAAGCATCCTTGGCAAAGGAGAAACAGCTGCACTCATCTTACTCAAACTCTCTGCAGGTTTTGATGTGGTCTCACACAACTCATTCATAAGAAAGCTTCAGCACTTGGGCATCTGCAGACTGGCCTTCAAGTGGATATCCTCCTTCTCTTTGAACTCAATGATCTAGACTGTCTCCCTACACCTCAGAACTAACAAAACTCATCTATGGAGTCCCTCAACGATCGCCCCTCAGCCCAACACTCTTCAATGACTACATGGTGCCCCTCGCAGATATTGTCAGAGCCCATGGCATCACCATAGTATCCTACACCAATGACACACCGTTCATCCTCTCCCTTACTGACTCAACCAGTGCCTCCAAAGCAAACTTCACCAACTGCAAGAGCAACGTCAGTGCTTGGATGAAAAACAACTGGCTCCAACTTAACAGAGATAAAACAAAAGTCCAACAAGCACTCCACTGGAAAGCCTCTTAGTGGCCTTCCAAAATAGGCCCCTCATCTACCCCTACGGACCATGCCATACGGAAACTCAGGATCATCCTTGAACCAACTTCTTTATGAGCACACAGATCAAGACATGCCTCATCAAGCTTTCACATCCTGTGAATGCCATGCAAGACTTTCAAGAGGATCCTACTTAAGACCGGGCAAACAGTCACCCAGGCTGTTATCACAAGCAGACGTGACTACATAAATGCCCGCTACTTTGGAATCTTAGCCCATGTTCTTCAGTAACTCCAAACCACAAAGGTCACCACTGCCAGACTCATCCTGAACATCTTGCAAAGTAACCACATCTCTACACACCTCAACAATCTCCAATGGCTCCTAGTCTAGGAAAGATATAAATTCAAGTTACTCACCCACACCTACAAAGCCCTCCACAGCACTGACCTACCATACCTCAACAACTGCCTTAACGTCTACCAACCCAACATATACCTTAAATCTGTGTCCAGGCAAGAGCACACCTCCCTCGCATCAAGAAGGCTAGAAGAAGAGGACAGTCCTTCTCATACCTTGCAGCCAAGATCTAGAACAACCTCCCACAACACCTCAGAACTTCCCCGTCACTCATGGACTTCTGCAGGAACCTCAAGACATGGCTCTTCCAGACAAAAAAGGCATGACCCCCCCCTGCCAGGCCTGCCCTAGGCAGCATCTACATACCTCACCCCCATTAGCTGCACTCTACAAATCCACATAACATGACTTAGATAAACCAATGATTCTGTTTCTTGTGTTTTGTAACTTGTACACTAAGGCAGCCTCCTGCTATGTCCTGGGGTGCCCACTCTCAGGACATAGCTGTTTGCTGTGGCTTAGCAGCAACTTTGACAGCTGCTGATAAATCACAGCAAACACTCTGCTCCAATGAAGGGAGAGCTGTCAAACAGCTCCCTTCATTGGAGCAGAGTTTCCCGGCGGAGATGCAGGCAGACAGAGAGAGGAAACATTGCTCTTACAGAGAGGAAGCTGCTTCAGCACCTCCCTCTCTGTGACAGCAATGCTGGCTCCCACAGGAGGTGGGGAGCCATCTGGGACCGTGGGGGCCTTCAGACTCCCCCAGCAGTCCCCAAATTGAGACTGGGTGCCTTGTGAAGCACCCAGGTCACATGGCTGGACCATGGGAGATGGGGTCCTCAGGGTTGGGATCGACCCTGGGGAGAGGGGCCATGCAGCCCCCGCCTCCAAAAAAACATTAGGCCAGGCCTCAGGGCGATGGGGTCCCTGGGGCTAAGATTGGCCTGGGGTGGGAGGCTGCATGGCCCCCTCCCCCCAAAAGATTATGGGGGTCATTCCAACCCTGGCGGTCAGTGTTAAAGCGGCGGCCAACCCGCCAACAGGCTGGCGGTCCAAAAAATGGAATTCTGACCCTGGCGAGAACCGCCAACACAGGCCGCCGCTTTAACACTCCGACCGCCACGGCGGCACAAACAAACAGCGCGGCGGTCACCGCCAACAGACAGGCGGCAGACAATGTACCGCCCACACTATCACAACTCACCAATCCGCCACCTTTTCCGGGGCGGGAGCCCCGCCGATAAAAACACGGCGGAAACAGACTACGAACGGGAAAACGCTCACCTATACACACTCCACGAGGACGGAGAACAGCATGGAACCCGAATTAAACATCCTACCAGCTCTTGTCTACCTGCTCATCTACCACGAGTACGAACGCCAGCGCAGACGACAACGGTGAGTACTGCACCTACGACACAGGGGAGGGGGGAGGACGAAAGCTTACGTGCACACACATATGCGACCCCCCCCCCAACTATCTACACACCAATGCAGAGCACCAAGTCACAGTGACACCACCCAAACCCCCCGGAATAATCCAAACACATAATTAAAGTGAGAATCAAAATTTATGTATAAAAGAGGGTCATTGAAGTCATGGTAAAATAGCAATATGAATTTAAAAAAATCAAGTAAGAACCTTGCGAAACCGATAAACATAGTCCTGCACAGTCACTTAAATTTCCACTGTCCGTGGGCCAAAGTGTATCAACACATGGGCAAAGCCCACACAGGAGACCTGAGTCCGTTGGAGAGAACACTGCTGGGGCATCAGATGACAAAACTACAGGCACCTCAGGGGGAAGGGAAGGGGGGGCACCTCAGCCACATGAGTCCACGACGCCAGATCCACGAAGGGTCCACCATGCCCACTGTGCCATCCTGGGGAGTGCAAAGCCACAGTCTCACAAGTCTCTACAGTGGGTGGTCTGCCCACTGTGCCATCCTGGGGAGTGCAAAGCCACAGTCTCACAAGTCTCTACAGTGGGTGGTCTGCCCACTGTGCCATCCTGGAGAGTGCAAAGCCACAGTCTCACAAGTCTCTACAGTGGGTGGTCTGCCCACTCTGCCATCCTGGGGAGTGCAAAGCCACAGTCTCACAAGTCTCTACAGTGGGTGGTCTGCCCACTCTGCCATCCTGGGGAGTGCAGAGACACAGGCCATCAGGTGGATGACAGACTCCACAGGTAATGGAGGAGGCAGGGTGCCCTGAGTGCAGCGTGAACACTAGCTCGACACAGAACCGGCACTGTCAATGGGCCAGCGGTGCTTGACAGGAAGGGCCCAGCGGAGCGGTGCTTGAGACGGCGGGGCCCAGCGGAGCGGTGCTTGACAGGAAGGGCCAAGCGGAGCGGTGCTTGAGACGGCGGGGCCCAGCGGAGCGGTGCTTGAGACGGCGAGGCCCAGCGGAGCGGTGCTTGAGACGGCGAGGCCCAGCGGTGCGGTGCTTGAGACGGCGAGGCCCAGCGGAGCGGTGCTTGAGACGGCGAGGCCCAGCGGAGCGGTGCTTGAGACGGCGAGGCCCAGCGGTGCGGTGCTTGAGGCGGCGGGGCCCAGTGGAGCGGTGCTTGACAGGAAGGGCCCAGCCGAGCGGTGCTTGAGACGGCGGGGCCCAGCGGAGCGGTGCTTGACAGGAAGGGCCCAGCGGAGCGGTGCTTGAGACGGCGGGGCCCAGCCGTGCGGTGCTTGAGACGGCGGGGCCCAGCGGAGCGGTGCCTTTCTGCCCGGCGGGGCCCTCTTCAGCAGTGCCTTGCTGCACGGCGGGGCCCTCTTCAGCGGTGCCTTTCTTCACGGCGGGGCCCTCTTCAGCGGTGCCTTTCTTCACGGCGGGGCCCTCTTCAGCGGTGCCTTTCTTCACGGCGGGGCCCTCTTCAGCAGGGCCTTTCTGCACGGCGGGGCCCTCTTCAGCGGTGCCTTTCTTCACGGCGGGGCCCTCTTCAGCGGTGCCTTTCTGCACGGCGGGGCCCTCTTCAGCGGGGCCTTTCTGCACAGCGGGGCCCTCTTCAGCGGTGCCTCGCTGCCCGGCGGGGCCCTCTTCAGCGGTGCCTTGTCCAGTCAATCAAGGGAGCCAGACCTGGCCAGGACTCCCTGCTTAGTCGCCCTCCGACCGTGCAGTTGCTGGACCCTTCGCTGACTGAGTCCTGGGCCCGTGGGTGTCCTCCCTCACACCCGGGATGGGGCTTGTGGGGCCCTCCTGGTCCACGCACCTGCTGGCTGTCTTCTCCGCCCTGCTGCCCTTGCCCTCCTTCGATGAGGCTCTCTGGCCCTTGCCTCCCCTGGATGTTGTGGCAGGTGACGGCCCAGGACTTTGCTCCTTGGGGGCAGCCGTGTCAGCCTTCTCGCGGCGGCCCTTCTGTTTACGGGTTCTCTTTCCAGGGGGTGGGCTGGCTGTCCCCTTGCTGCTGGCCGATGTATCTGTGCTGGGAAAGGGTGGACTCCAAAACCCGTGCACAATGCTGACACTTGAAGCAGGGCTGGTGGTGGCTGAGGTGCTCTTGGGACTCTTAGCAGATGGAGGGGGTGGGTCAGGTGGGGCAAAGAGGTTAAGTTTGGAGAGGTAAAGTTTTTTAGGACCAATGTAAAGGGTAGGTGTAGTGGGTATGGAGTGGAGGAAGAGGATGTGGTTGTAGGAGAGTCAGGTGTGCTGTCTTTGGGTGCAGGTGCTTGTGACGGAGGCTGGCGTGAGGTGGATGGCTGTTGGGTGGGTGGCTGCCTGCGTTTGTGTGTCTTGGAAGAGGGGGTGACAGACACAGTGGGAGAGGACACAGGGGACGTGTAAATGGCAGTGGGGGTGGTGACTGCACGTGTGTGGACTGTACTGGAGGGTGTGCTGGTGATGGAAGTACTGGCTGATGGTGGTGTGCATGCAGGTGTGAGTGGAGACGTCACAGGGAGGGAGGAGGGAGACGAGGAGGAGGGGGACACAGGGGCGGTAGTGACTGTTGGCATGTCTGCATCTGGGTGTTGCTTGTGTGAATGCTTGTGTGATCTGTGGTGCTTATGTCTGGATGAGCTGCCCTTGGGTGTTGAGGTGTGTGCAGGCTGGTCTGATGGTGTGGATGGGATAGGCTGAGGAACAGGAGACAGAGACAGGGTGGAGGCAGTCAGAAGAGGGAGGCTGGAAACAGGGACAATGGCTGCCGTCAGTGCTGAGGCCAGAGCAGTGAACGATCGTTGATGGGCAGCCTGACCCGAATGAATGCCCTCCAGGTATGCATTGCTCGGATGCACCTCCCTCTCTACCCCCTGGATGGCATTCAAAAGGGTAGACTGCCCAACAATGATGGTCTCTAGGAGGTCAATGACCTCCTCACTGAGGGCAGCAGGGGTAACAGGGGCAGGGCCTGAGGTGCCTGGGGCGAAGGAGATGCCCGCCTTCTTGGGCGAGCGGGCACGGAGCGAAGGATGAGGGGCTGCTGGGAGGGCGGAGCTGGTGCGCTGGGTGGCGGCTGTACCTGTAGAGGCGGGGGGCCCGGATGTTGCCGCCACCGCTAGGGAGCTCCCTTCCGAGGACGTGTCGGTGTCGCTGGTGTCACCACGGGTCCCCGTTGTGGTGCTCCCCTCGCCCTCCGTATCACTGGTGACCTCGGTGTCTGTGCCATAGCCCACCGGGGCCTTGTGATTTGCAGCTCCCTCGGGCTCCGATGCCAATTCTCCTCCGCCTGATGATGCTAATGCACACATGCACAAGAAGATAAAGAAAAAGGGTGGGGGGAGAAATAAAAACAGGTTGAGTGCATGCATTGCCAACACAGTTGGCGGAGAGGACAGACACAGGAGCCTCATGCACTACGCCGCGCAATCGGGGTACACTACTCAGTACTTGTGACTAGGCCAACAGGTCTATGGACAACAAATGCGCACATGGGTGATGCTGGACCATGGATTGCTGTACTTGGCACCCTACAGAGGTGGGGGGCGGGGGCACAGGGCCATGCCTAAAGGAGTGGACTACACTACAGAAAGCGCCCTGGCCTAATGTCACCCACAGCCCTCCTCCCCCACCCAGACGCCTCCACTGCGTGTAAAGATAGCAGAATGTGCTGGTACTCACCCCCTTGTGTCTGCTGTGATGTCCTCACGCGCCCATCCAAATCGGGGTAGGCCACCGCTAGGATCCTGGACATCAGGGGGGTCAAGGTACGACTGGCACCCCTCCTACGTTGGGAGGCCATCCCCAGCAGTGACTCGGCGGTCTTCCTGGTCCCGCGGCGGATGTCCTCCCACCTCTTTCGGCAGTGGGTGCCCCGTCTGTTGTGGACCCCCAGGTCCCGGACTTCCTTGGCGATGGCACGCCAAATGTCGACTTTCTGATGGCCGCTGACCTATTTGACATGTACAGGGTGGGAAAGAGAGTTTCAACATTTTCTGCATGTTATATTTGATTGCCCCCCCCCTCCCCAACCCTGCCATGTGGCACATGCTCTCATCTGTCGTGCCTTGCACTCCTCATTCGCTCCCCACCCCACCATCTTACATCCACCATACACAACCCAGGCATAGCCCATTCAACGTGCACCCAGTGGACTTACCTGTTGGTCTGGAGGACCGTAGAGTAGCGCATACTGGGGCAGGACCCCATCCACAAGTTTCTCCAACTCTTCTGAAGTGAAGGCAGGGGCTCTTTCCCCAGTCGCAGCAGCCATTGTATCTTCCAGACCGAGGTCACAGCAGCACTTGCAGTATAGGTCCTCTCCTGTGGATGATCAGGTCTCGAGTGATTAATCAGATAGAAAATGGCGGTCAGGCCCGCGGCAGTGCGTACCGCGGCGGTGCGTACCGTGACCGCCGGCGCACATCGTCATTGGCTCCTGAGACCCATAGGGTTCAATGTTAACCAATGCTGCTTTGCGCCGCGGTCTTCGACCGCCTACCGCCACGGTGTGCCACGCCAGCGCAGTGACCTCACATCCCACTGTCATACTTCACAGGTCAGGCAGCCGCCATTTCAAGGGCCCCCATATCTTAATTTCTACTGCGTCACACAGGCCTAGGCCTTGCATTGCCACTCATACAAGCCTTTCAATGCATAGCGATTCGTGTACTGTGCAAGCTGTGTGAACGAACGTGTGGATTGCTTGACTCTGTGCTCCATGTTGTCCTTCCTAGGCACCGTCCGCTGGGACTTGCGAGGAGAAGGATGAATCCTCCCGTGTACCAACCGCTGGTGGACCTGTCGACAATGGAAGAACGACATATTATACTTCGATACCGACTTGACCGAGCCACTATACATGAACTATGTGCCCAGCTGGAGCCAGACCTGATGTCCCCCATCCGCCAACCCACAGGGATTCCCCCTCTGGTGCAGGTTCTGTCAGTACTCCATTTTTTGGCAAGTGGGTCTTTTCAGACAACAGTGGCCATGTCATCAGGGATGTCTCAGCCTATGTTTTCTAAGGTTTTGTCCAGAGTGTTGTCTGCCCTGATGAAATACATGCGGAGATACATTGTTTTCCCTGAGGAGGGTGATTTGGCCACTGTGAAGGGTGATTTCTATGCCCTTGGACATATCCCCAACATCATTGGTGCCATTGATGGGACCCATGTGGCTTTAGTACCCCCAAAAGACGATGAGCAGGTGTACAGAAATAGAAAAAATTACCATTCGATGAATGTCCAGGTGGTCTGTTTGGCTGACCAGTACATCTCCCATCTAAATGCAAAGTTCCCGGGGTCAGTGCATGACGCGTATGTCATGCGAAATAGCAGCATCCCTTATGTGATGGAACAGCTACAGAGACACCGTGTGTGGCTAATAGGTGACTCTGGTTACCCCAACCTGCCTTGGCTATTGACCCCAGTGAGGAATCCCCGGACCAGGGCAGAGGAACGGTACAATGAGGCCCATGGGCGAACTAGGAGGATTATAGAACGGACCTTCGGGGTCCTGAAGGCCAGGTTTAGGTGCTTCCATATGACTGGTGGATGCATAATGTACTCACCAAAGAAGGTGTGCCAGATCATCGTGGCCTGCTGTATGCTTCACAACCTGGCTTTGCGACGCCTATTGCCTTTCCTGCAGGAGGATGGTCCAGATGGTGGTGTTGTAGCAGCTGTGGAGCCTGTGGAGAGTGAAGAGGAGGAAGACGACGGGGACGACACGGACAACAGGGACACAGTTATACAACAGTATTTTCAGTAGCACACAGGTAAGAATCAATCACGCCATTTTACATTTACTTCTGGCCTCCTGCATCTCTACTTTCTGTGTTTCCCCCCAGTTCCTTTTCACTGATTTTTGACTTTCCCTTCCCTTTTCAGAGCTGTATGACCCACAGCGTGACCTCTGCTTTGTTTGCCCATGGACTAATGCTTATTGACACTGGTATGTTGTCATCACAATGTAAATGAACATTATTGCACCGTTATGTGTAATACATTTGTAAAGAATACAAGCAGACTCCTGACATTTGAAGTGCAATTGGTGATTTATTTAAAGTGCTGCGTATAGGTCCATGATAGTAAAACGGTGATGGGTGGGGGTGGAGTAATGTCCATGGCAGAGTCCAGTTCTCAGTAGCACAGGTGCATTGTCCATATGCCTGTGGAAGGATGGAGCAGGGGCAGTTCAAGGTTGGACAGGGTGACAATGTGGGACAGTGGGATGACATCAGGGGGTATCTTATGCTGGCGGGGGTCTTGGCATCCTACTCTGTCTTCTTGTGTGATCTCAGGTTCCGCTTGCGGGGTGGTTGATCTTCAGCAGGAGGTGGGGTTCTGGTGGCCTGTCGTGGTGTGGGGGCCTCCTGTCCACTAGCGCCGGCGGAGGTGGTAGGCTGTTCGTCGTCCGGGCTGGCGAAAGGGGCCCTTTGGGGTGCCACATGGTCCCGCAATGTGGTGACTATCTGGTTGAGGGCCAGGACGATGGTCCCCATTGCGGTACCGATGGTCCTGAGTTCGTCTCTGAACCCCATGTACCGTTCCTCCTGCTGTGCCTGGATCTCCTGGAACCTGGCCAGTACCGTCGCCATCGTCTCCTGGGAGTGGTGTTATGCTCCCATGATGGGGGTGAGGGCCTCTTGGAGAGTGGGTTCCCTGGGCCGGTCAACCCCCTCTCGCACAGCAGCCCTCCCAGTTGCCCTGTTTCCCCGGGCCTCTGTCCCCTGGACAGTGTGCCCACTACCACTGCCCCCAGGTCCCTGTTGTTGTTGGGGTGGTGGGTCAGCCTGGGTGCCCTGTAGTGGCGGACACACCGCTGATTGACGCGTCCGCGAGACAGAGGCATGGGCCCGCTGGGTGGGAGCTGTGCTGGTATTCCCAGAGGGGGTTGGGTCTGCTGTGGCCAGTGTCTGTGTGTGGGGAACCGACTGTCCAGAGGTCCCCGATGGTCCGGGCTGGTCATCAGGTTCTAGGTCGACAGAGCTGCTGTCATCACCGGGGGCCTGTTCTGGGGGCGGGATGGACAAATCTGGACCCTCCTGGCTGGTGTGTTGGTGTTCGGGCCCTGCAGGGGTAAAAGAATATGGTTATTGCTTCTGTGTGTGCCATGGCGTGCGATTTGTGGGTGCCCTTGTCCCCCAGTGCTGGCATTCCCTTGTGGGAGGAGTTGTGAGGGTGGTTTGTGAGGGGGGATGGGTATGTGCAGTGGTCATGCTTAGGTGAGGGGTGTCCATGGTTTGTGGTGGCATTCAGGGATTGGGGTTGTGTTGGGTGGGTTGTGCTGGTGAGACATTGGCAGGGAGGATGTGTGCTGGGGGGTTGGGGGTGAGGGCGGGGGTATGGGTTGGCATGCTGGTGGGTGGGGGGGTGAAGTAGTTGAGATTAGACTTACCAGAGTCCATTCCTCCTCCTACTCCAGCGAGGCCCTCAGGATGCAGGATGTTCAAGACCTCTTGCTCCCATGCTGTGAATTCGGGTGGAGTGGGTGGGGGTCCGCCGCCAGTCTTCTGCACAGCGATGTTGTGTCTTGACACCATCGACCGCACCTTCCCCCGTGGGTCGTTCCAGCGCTTTCGGATGTCTTCCCGGTTTCTGGGATGCTGTCCCACAGCGTTGACCCTGTCGACGATCCTTTGCCATAGCTCCGCCTTCCTAGCTATTGTGGTGTGCTGCACCTGTGTGCCGAATAGCTGGGGCTCTACCCTTATTATTTCCTCCACCATGACCCTGAGTTCTTGGTCCGAGAACCTGGGGTGTCTTTGGGGTGCCATGGGGTGGTGTGGGGTGGTGTTTGTGGTGATGAGTGTGGTGTGTGTGGTGGTGTGTGGTGTTTTGTGCGTGGATGTAGTGTGGGTGATGATGTTGTGTTCCTGTGTGTGTTGGGTTTGTCGATAGCTGTGCTCTCTCTCTCGCCTTCTCTCCGAAATTCTAGTAGTGGGGGTTTGTGGGTAATGTGGGTGTGTGTTTTATAGTTGATTGGATGTGTGGGAGTGGTGTATGTATGTGTATCAGGTGTGTGTATTTGGAATTGTCCAATGTGGCTGTGTTTTGTAAAGGTGTGTGTATTTTGACCGCGGCGGTGTGTACCGCCAATGGAATACCGCGGATGAAAGACCGCCGTGTGGATTCGTGGGTCGTAATGGCATGGGCGTGTTTGTGTTGGCGTGACGGTGGAGGTTTGGCCATCTCCAGTTTATCGCTGACCGCTGATGAGGCGGCCTTCCGTGGATGTCGGGTATTTGGCGGTTTGGCAGTTGTGGGTCAGAATGCCCGTGGCGGTTTACCGCGGCGGTAGAATGGCGGACTTCTGACCGGCGGTAAGAGCCTTTTACCTCCGAGGTCAGAATGACCCCCTAAATGTTTAGGCCGGGCCCCAGGGGTTGGGATCCTCTGGCCGAGATCGGCCTATGGGGGGGGCATGCAGCCCCCCTCCAAAAAAAAAAAAATTATGCTGGGCCCTGGGGTCCCCAGGGCCGATATCAGCACAAGGAGGGGGAGGCTATGCGGGGTTTGATAGCAGCCAGGCCCTATAGACAACCCCCACTGCTCACGGCCATAGGCCGTCTGCAACCCTGGGTTGGGTGGTTATAGGAGTTATTTGCAGGGTGTGGCCACAGCCCAAGCCCTGCAGTTTTTCCCGACGCTCACATCCAGGTACAGTAATGAAAATTACTATATGTTAAAACAACATAGAAATTCACTGAAAAACAAAGCTTACAGGGACGTTATAGTTAGGAAATAGAATGTAAAAAACATAGAAATTCACTTAAAAAGCAAAGGTTACGGGGACTTTAAAGTGAGGTTGTGAATTTACTCGTAGAAAATCATAGAAATTTAGCAGTTATAGTTCTTTGAAGTAACTATACCTCGCACCCTCGCGGGCACTGCTAATTACCCCAGATATTACAGCACTCATTACAATTTCTATAACGTCATTACAAATATATATGAAACATTAGAACTCCAATTATTGAAGAAAAAAACTGTGCATGGAGGGGGTGTGAGTTATAGTTACCCTAGGCCGCGAGTTATAGTTACTTGAAAGAACTCTAACCATAACTGTCCCTGTAACCTTTGTTTTTATATATATATATATATATATATATATATATATATATATATATATATATATATATATATACACACTGCACTTCCATTCTCTTCATCTCACTCTTGTAGGTTCTTTTTCCTGTCCTCTTTCTCTCCTTGTCACTGTTTCCCTATCTTTTTCTTGCTCCTCCTTTTTCCCTTGGTTGCATTTCCCTCTCTTGCTTTGGGTAAATTCTGGTGGCCACTAGCTTTCCGCTTCGCTGATATATAACACTATAGACAAGCGCACTAGGCGGCATTGCTAGACAGTTCATTTCTGATGCCTCTTCCAATGAGTTGGAATCGTTGTCGCATTACAAACTATTGATGCGTATAATTGCCAATTTACCACGTTTCAGAAGAGGGTGGAATCCTGCACATGCATGGAAGCCTGGATGTGCAGCATTGATTTTTTAAGTGAGAGCTCTATATACTCTGGTTCATTTTCTGATGTGCATAAATGCGCATCAAGACCAAGCATACTCGGTTAAGTTTGGGTCTAATGTGTCGTCACTCTAAATCTAAGGTCTTTTCAGTGTTCATCAAAGGACACATATGCGGACAGGAAGCAGGTTGGCACCGGTGCATTTCCTGTCACGCGGCATAATACGCTTCCAGGAGCCTGTTTATTATCTTGCCACTAGAAGCTAATACTTGTAATTCTTGCTCCAGCCAGACCCAAAAACGACTGCCTTCTGAACATTTATCTAACAGCGGGTCATTTCCATTATTAAGAACCCCCAACCCAGAGAATCCTGAATAGCTCCCACAGGGATTGTGGTATTATGGTGGGATACTGTGCTGGGCGAGTCAATGTTGGCAGCTAATTGACTTTTTGACAAAGCCTCCAGATTGTGTGTGAGACAACCACTGAAGGATGGGGATCCGCACACCATCTCTTGCAGATGGCTAATGACGCTCTAGCAATGGGAAGCCACCTCAAACAGTTGTTATATGGGATGATCCACAGTCTTCAATTCCCTAGTAATGATATTAAGCTTGTAATCAATGTCACATGTCCCCAAGAAGCTAAGAAGAATCAAGATCTGCTCTGCTCGAGAATGCTAAAAACTGAGGACCATTGTTCAATTTAGTCGTAGATCCTGCTTTGCAGCAGTGTTGGTCCAAATACGCATTAAAGCAGCTGGAAAATCAGTAATCAATCAAACAAGCCAGCACATCTTTTTCCTTAGCATGCAATCCTTTTTTTATTTCCTGAAAATGTAATCTTTATTTCCGAAATCTCTAAAAATGTAAGGGGGTTAAAGGATGTGAATATTGTGATTTTTTAAAAATCCAGTAAATTAGACCCCTCCGTGACAAGGCATTATTTGAAGATATTGGAAAAACTATATGATGAGGATGGCACATAGCTGCACAACTGTATGCAGACTTCCATATCTGTTGAGGGCCCCCCACGCCACGTGCAACACCTTCAGCCAACGTGGGAAGATTCACAACCTCACTTAGTATGAAGAATCTTGTAGGCCTCCATATACAATGGGAAATGAAAAAGAAATGGAAGTTGAAGAATGCAAAAGGCTGTTGGTTCAAAGAAAGATATATATACAATATGAGTTTGAAGTGTTCATATCTCATTTGCAGTGGAGGGTCAAGCAACTGTGAGAATTCACTCTTTTAAGATTGAAGGCCTAGATTTATAGTAGGTGACTTAGGCCGACATATGGGCACCCATCTTAGTGTGTACTGTTGGTTGAGCTGCTGACACACCTTGGCATTAGTCCATTCTGTAAAGTGGAAGGTTCTGGTACATATCATGCATTCACTGGTGCATTCACAAAGAGAAGTTCCTTCAGTTGTTTGGGGTGAAATCCAACCAACGCAGCTGATGAACGTTCAAAGAGGTGGGCCCGTGTTCATTCACCAAAGTATGGTCTCATGAAATCCCAAAGAAAAATGTGTGATCCTTATAATGACTAGAGGGAGAGGGAGAGGGAGAGGGAGAGGGAGAGGGAGAGGGAGAGGGAGAGAGAGAGAGAGAGAGAGAGAGAGAAAGAGAGAGAGAGAGAGAGAGAGATAACAGTTTGCATTTAATGTACTAGTAGTACTAAGTTGCTTCTAGGCGCAGATGAAAGTTGAAAACATTGCAAATATGTATGACACACAGCGCCTTGAACTGTTACGCAAATGCAGAGAAGATTAGATAAGCAAGCTTAGTGAAGAGTAACATGGGTAAAACAGATAATAGATGCCTGGTGTTGGAAAATGGGTTATTGGTAGGGCAGGTAGGTACCTACACCTAGCAACAAGCCACTAACCTCCACATAGGTACAGTTAGGTCTCAGTAAATTAATCCCAGCTCAACCCTTGGTAGCTTGGCAACGAGCGTCAAGGCTTAACTTAGGAGACAAAGGCCCTCATTCCAACATTGACGGGCGGCGGAGGCCGCCCGTCAATGTTGCGCGTCAGGAATACCGCTCCGCGGTCCAGAGACCGCGGAGGGTATTCCAAGTTTTTCCCTGGGCTGGCGGGCGGCCGCCGAAAGGCCGCCCGCCAGCCCAGGGGAAAATGACCTTCCCACCATGAAGCCGGCTCGTAATCGAGCCGGCGGAGTGGGAAGGTGCGACGGGTGCTACTGCACCTGTCGCGTATTTCACTGTCTGCTATGCAGACAGTGAAATACATTTTGGGGCCCTCTTACGGGGGCCCCGCGACTCCCCCTCCTGCCATCCGGTTCCCAGCGGGAGAACCGCCAGGAACTGGATGGCGGGAGGGGGAGTCGGAATCCCCAAGCTGGCGCAGCAAGCTGCGCCGGCTTGGAGGATTCCTTGGGGGCAGCGGGAAACCGGCGGGAGACCGGCGGGAGACCGGCGGGAGACCGGCGGGAGACCGCCGGTTTCCCTTCTCTGACCGCGGCTAAGCCGCCGCGGTCAGAATGCCCCGCGGGGCACCGCCGGCCTGTCGGCGGTGCCACCGCGTCCCGCGGCCCTGGCGGAAGTAATCCGCCAGGGTCGTAATGACCACCTTAGTCTTTATTTTGAAGTTTTTCTTCACCGGGACGAACCTGCCAGTTGAATCCGACCTCCTGGAGCCCTTGTCCGGATACGCGATGTGGGTTTCCTCGGTGGAGACTTTTACCTTCGGACTTAGTCGTTTTTTCGAGATGAAAATCCTTCGACCGGGGTAAACCTGGATCTTGATCCGACGTCCATGGAGCCCTTCTCGGATACGATGGCTGGGAGGTCCCGGTCAACTTTTTACGTTCGGACTTAGTCTCTTTTTTGGATGTTTTTCTTTACCGGGACGAACCACGAAGTCAGGCCGGGTCGCGGTTGAGGCAAGCCGGCTAGAATTTCCGCGGTGGGTCAGTCCCTCTCTGGAGCTTTTTTCCAAAAATTCTCAAATCTTTTCCAAACTTCTGGGGCTTCACCCAGAGGTTCTTTTAAGGTTCTTTTGGGGTCCACAGCTCACCCCAAGGGTCCAGAAGTTCTGTGATGGTCCTTGGGGGGTGCGGACTTCAACTCTCAGAATGCACCTGGCGCAAACTCCTTTTTGGCCACTGGACAGTGGTCAGCTGGTCGCTTTCTTCAGGAGTTGGTGCAGGGGACTCTGGTTTAGCAATTTTTCACCTGTAGCAAACAGGGAGTCCCTCCTTGAACCAGTTGAAGCCAGGCAAAGTCCTTCTTGTGGTGAAGCCCAAGTGTGCAGCTGGTGCAGTCCTTCTGAGTGCAGGGTCCAGGTGCAGGCCAGGGGTCCAGCAGGGCAGTCCTTCTTCTTTAGTTCCTTTCTTCTTGAATTCTGGAGGGGATCTGAGGCGTGGGTGCAGGTCTGCCAGTTTTATCCTTGCTCCTGGGTGAAAAGCAGGGGGGCCCTGGTTCTCCAATCAGGGACAGGGTCGTCCCCCTGTGATGACCACTTCCTGGGAAGTGTGGCAAAAATCCATCCCAGAAGGCAACAGTCTCTAAAAATCCAACATGGATGAATCTGATTTTTGGAGGTTACATCTGGCTGAGCCCACCCACTGGTGTGGCTAAAAATCTTAAACACACCCCTCTCCTGCCCTCTCCTAATCTAATCAAGGGGGCACCTAGCTGTCTGGGGTTGCAGGATGTGGGGGTGTTGCTGGGTGCTGCAAATGTCCTTCTCTGCCTTTGAAGACCAGTTTGGCAGCCCTCCCACTTCCTGCCTCACCATCTGCTGAGGGGAGATTCTCTCCCCCAAGCACATTCCTTTGTGTGAAGCCTGGCCACTTCACACCTCATCAAGGCAGCCTGGCAGAAGCTGCTGCAGGCTGGCCAATCAGAGCACAGCAGCAAAAACAATGCAGAGCTGAAATTGGCAACTTTTTAGGTAAAGTCTAAACTTTTTACCTGAACTAGTTATATTAAATCCAACAACTGGAAGTTGTAGGATTTATTACAACAATTAATTTGATACCAAATTCTTGGTATGCAACATTTAAGGAGACTTTAAAATTTAAAATAAAGTCTGCCCATTCTAGCCTATGAAGGCCATTTACTTCAATGAGGGAAAAACGAATTTGGCTGTTTTTACCTCACCAGGGCTTATAAATCTATTTTTATAAAGTCCCTGCTTATAGTTACATGGCACCCAGCCCTAGGGGCACATAGGGCACACCTTAGGGGTGACTTATATGTAAAAATAAGGTAGTTTAAGACTTTGGAAGTACCTTTAATTCCAAAGTCGAATTTGCATATAACTTTAATTTAAAAGCAGCCATCAAGGCAGGCTTGCTTTTAAAATGACACTGGGCACCTCAGCAATGCACCTAGGTGTGCACCACCTATGCTGTGGTCCCTAAACCTACATGCCCTACCATATACTAGGGACTTATAGGTAGGTTAACTTAGCCACTTATAATTAGCCTAATTTGCATATCCATTTTACACAGAGCACAGGCCCTGGGACTGGTTAGCAGTACCCAGGGCACCTTTAAAGTCAGGAAAACACCAGCAAAAAGTGGAAAATGGGGGCAAAAAGTTATGGGGCCTCTGCAATCAGCCCTGTTTTCTCACACAACCCCCCCCAGCCCACACGCCCAGGAGACCCAGCCCAACCCTGGGAGAGTCTTCCTGGCTTGTTAGGCGAGGAAGACAGTGAAGAAAACTGGCTGTCACTTTGCAGGGCCTACTCTGCCTTATATCCTCCTGTCAGGGTCACTCCCTATGGGTAGTGAAGCCATCCCAACAGTCAAAGGACCCAACACAAACTGAAACTTTCCTCTAGGGGGGTCTTCCTCCTTTCTCTCTGCCAACTTGGGTAGTGAGGTGCCTACCTCCCCTACTCCAAACTTTGCTAGGGCAACACCTAGCTTACCCAAAGAGGTCACCCAACACTTGAGCAACCCCACCATGACCAATAGGGTCAGGGGGCCTACTTTGCTATTGGCCCTGGGGTCTGCCTCCCAGGCCAAGTACAGTTCTGCCAGGAAGGCTAGCACCCAGCAGAGGCTACTGACAGCTGTCAGTACCCAGAACCACACCCTAAGCTCTCCACTGACAGGTGGCTGAGCTGCTTTAGGGGCATCTTTGGGGTCCTGGCACCCCTCTTGCTGTCTAGAGTGGGGGGCTACCACCTCCTGTGGCAGACACCCTCCTTCCACTCTCCCTTCTGTCAGTGCAGGGGCAACACCTTGCATCTGGACAGCTGCCTGACTACTCAGGACTTCCTTGGGGTCAGGTGAGGCCTCACCAGTGCCAACTCTGGGCTCCCCCCCTACTGGGGCAGAAGGCCTTTGGCTCCCTGGAACTCTCTTTAAGAGTGGCCTACCCTTCCTTTTCTTCTTTCCTTTTCTTGGGGACCCCTGTCTCCTAACTGTAGGGACTGACTCCCCAGGACTTTGGGTTGGGGGGGCGCCCTGGGCGACCACCCCATCTGGGACCAGACTCACCTCTGGGAGGTCATTGCCCAGGATACAATCTAGGGGGAGGTCAGCACTGACTACCACCCTAATCCAGTCAAGGATACCCTCCCTTCTAGGGGCACTATGGCTACAGGTTTGGAGGTGACCTCCCCTGTGGCTATCCTGACTTTCTTTGTCTTTCCTGGGACATACATGTCTGGGGTCACTAACCGGTCACTCACTATAGTGTGACTGGCACAGGTGTCTCTCAGGCCAGTGGTGGGGATCCCATTCACTTGAATGTGGTGGAAGTGCCTACTCCCACCCTCAGGGATCACCAGCTTACCATCTGGTCCTGTCTCCCAGCACAATGCTAGAAGGACTTCATCATCTGAGGAATCCTCCTCTATGGCTACACTGGACAGCCCAGTGCTAACCACCTTCCTTGGACAGGCTGCATCTCCTCTGAAGTGACCTGTCTGCTGACAGTCAAAGCAAGCCCTACTGTCCAAGAGTTTTTTTAACCCTGGGTCTCCCTGTCTCTGCTTGTCAGAGTGGGAGTGGGATTTACTCTCCTCCTTCTTAGGGTTCTGGGGTACAGAGGGAGTCTCTGTGGTGGGCTTACCACCTCCCTCCTTAGGTTTTTGGGGACCTGTCCCCCCCTTCTTGGAGTCTCCCCCCTGGGACTTGACAACCACCCTGGTTCTCAACCACTCATCAGCTGCCTCCCCTAGCTCTCTAGGGTTGGTCTGCTTAGAGTCCACTAGATGCTGGCGTAACCTTTCTTGGATACAATTGGTCAAGATGTGCTCTCTCATGATCAAATTGTATAACCCCTCATAAGTATCTACTTTGTTACCAATAATCCAGCCCTCCAGTGCTTTTAGTGAAATGTCCACAAAGTCAACCCAAGACTGGGTACTGACCTTCTGGGTGTCCCTGAACTTCATTCTATATTGCTCTGGGGTCAGACCAAACTTCTTGGCTAAGCACCTCTTCATACTAGGGTATGAATCTGCCTCCTCCCCCCTTAAGGTCAGAAGCCTATCCCTCCCTGAGTTGGGGACCAACTCCCACAAAAGGGAACCCCAGTATTGAGGCCTAACCCTTCTCATTTGGAGTGCCCTCTCAAAGGCCCCCAGCCACTTATCTATGTCATCCCCCTCTACATAAGCAGGAACTACCCCCTTGGGTAACCTGGGGCAAACTCCCCCACCCATGGACACCTCAGCTTCTTTATCGCTGCTTCCATCTCTTTTCTCTTTGTATGCCCACTTTTTCTTTTCTAGGGCCAGCTTCTCTGCTTCCAAAGCTATGTATGCTAGCTGGGCCTCCAGCTCTCTTTCTCTGATGGATGGGTTCTCTCCTCCTGAAAGGACCCCCTTCCCACCACTAGCTTTGGATCTGCCCCTAGTGACTGTGTTTACTGAGGACCGTTCTTCCTCATCCTCACTTGGGCTCAGATGCCTCTCCTCCCCTGAGTGGTTAGAGCTTGCATCCTCCCTTCTTTCTCCCTCCTCTGGAGCTTCTTCTGACTCTACCTCTTGGGCCTCAGCCCATGCTGTCAGGGATGTGATCAGGATTTGCTTCCTGAGATCAGTGGTTGCAGGCAACCCTCTTTCAATACACAACCCCCTAAGCTGGACTACTGTCAGTGTGGGTAGGCTAGCCAGATCAAGCTCCATGGTTCCCTAGTTTTGTGTCAACAAAAACCTTTTTCAAAAATTGGAAACAAGAATTTAGAAAAATTACAAAAATTCAATAATTGAAATTAATCCAAATTAAAAATTAAAAACAATTTTTGCACTAGGACAATTTAAAGGATTTTTAATTTGTTTTACCTAAAACTGTAACGTGATATTGAACACAAGTACAGGATCCCGTTGCTGCTTCCAATTATGTTGGAAAATGGGTTATTGGTAGGGCAGGTAGGTACCTACACCTAGCAACAAGCCACTAACCTCCACATAGGTACAGTTAGGTCTCAGTAAATTAATCCCAGCTCAACCCTTGGTAGCTTGGCAACGAGCGTCAAGGCTTAACTTAGGAGACAAAGTGTAAAGCATTCAAATATCACAAAACAGTAATTAAATAAAACACAGGAAACAGTTTAAAAATCCAAAACCAATTTATAAAAATAGTTTATATTTTTATCTTTAAAATGACACAAAAACGATTAAAATCGGTTCAGGGGAACCGGAGATATGAATTTTTAAAGAATTATTACTTTTCTAGCGCTTAGAAACAAAAAGCGCCAATCGGGTCATCTGGTTGCACCTCGACCGGGGCAAAGTCAAACTTTCAGGCCGACCGCGATGGAGCCCTGCTCGGCTACAGGTCGCGGGAGGCCTCGGTTAAAAAGTTACCTTCTGACTTAGTCTTTATTTTGAAGTTTTTCTTCACCGGGACGAACCTGCCAGTTGAATCCGACCTCCTGGAGCCCTTGTCCGGATACGCGATGTGGGTTTCCTCGGTGGAGACTTTTACCTTCGGACTTAGTCGTTTTTTCGAGATGAAAATCCTTCGACCGGGGTAAACGTGGATCTTGATCCGACGTCCACGGAGCCCTTCTCAGGTACGATGGCTGGGAGGTCCCGGTCAACTTTTTACGTTCGGACTTAGTCTCTTTTTTGGATGTTTTTCTTTACCGGTACGAACCACGAAGTCAGGCCGGGTCGCGGTTGAGGCAAGCCGGCTAGAATTTCCGCGGCGGGTCGGTCCCTCTCTGGAGCTTTTTTCCAAAAATTCTCAAATCTTTTCCAAACTTCTGGTGCTTCACCCAGATGTTCTTTTAAGGTTCTTTTGGGGTCCACAGCTCACCCCAAGGGTCCAGAAGTTCTGTGATGGTCCTTGGGGGGTGCGGACTTCAACTCCCAGAATGCACCTGGCGCAAACTCCTTTTTGGCCACTGGACAGTGGTCAGCTGGTCGCTTTCTTCAGGAGTTGGTGCAGGGGACTCTGGTTTAGCAATTTTTCACCTGTAGCAAACAGGGAGTCCCTCCTTGAACCAGTTGAAGCCAGGCAAAGTCCTTCTTGTGGTGAAGCCCAAGTGTGCAGCTGGTGCAGTCCTTCTGAGTGCAGGGTCCAGGTGCAGGCCAGGGGTCCAGCAGGGCAGTCCTTCTTCTTCTTTAGTTCCTTTCTTGTTGAATTCTGGAGGGGATCTGAGGCGTGGGTGCAGGTCTGCCAGTTTTATCCTTGCTCCTGGGTGAAAAGCAGGGGGGCCATGGTTCTCCAATCAGGGACAGGGTCGTCCCCCTGTGATGACCACTTCCTGGGAAGTGTGGCAAAAATCCATCCCAGAAGGCAACAGTCTCTAAAAATCCAACATGGATGAATCTGATTTTTGGAGGTTACATCTGGCTGAGCCCACCCACTGGTGTGGCTAAAAATCTTAAACACACCCCTCTCCTGCCCTCTCCTAATCTAATCAAGGGGGCACCTAGCTGTCTGGGGTTGCAGGATGTGGGGGTGTTGCTGGGTGCTGCAAATGTCCTTCTCTGCCTTTGAAGACCAGTTTGGCAGCCCTCCCCCTTCCTGCCTCACCATCTGCTGAGGGGAGATTCTCTCCCCCAAGCACATTCCTTTGTGTGAAGCCTGGCCACTTCACACCTCATCAAGGCAGCCTGGCAGAAGCTGCTGCAGGCTGGCCAATCAGAGCACAGCAGCAAAAACAATGCAGAGCTGAAATTGGCAACTTTTTAGGTAAAGTCTAAACTTTTTACCTGAACTAGTTATATTAAATCCAACAACTGGAAGTTGTAGGATTTATTACAACAATTAATTTGATACCAAATTCTTGGTATGCAACATTTAAGGAGACTTTAAAATTTTAAATAAAGTCTGCCCATTCTAGCCTATGAAGGCCATTTACTTCAATGAGGGAAAAACGAATTTAGCTGTTTTTACCTCACCAGGGCTTATAAATCTATTTTTATAAAGTCCCTGCTTATAGTTACATGGCACCCAGCCCTAGGGGCACATAGGGCACACCTTAGGGGTGACTTATATGTAAAAATAAGGTAGTTTAAGACTTTGGAAGTACCTTTAATTCCAAAGTCGAATTTGCATATAACTTTAATTTAAAAGCAGCCATCAAGGCAGGCTTGCTTTTAAAATGACACTGGGCACCTCAGCAATGCACCTAGGTGTGCACCACCTATGCTGTGGTCCCTAAACCTACATGCCCTACCATATACTAGGGACTTATAGGTAGGTTAACTTAGCCACTTATAATTAGCCTAATTTGCATATCCATTTTACACAGAGCACAGGCCCTGGGACTGGTTAGCAGTACCCAGGGCACCTTTAAAGTCAGGAAAACACCAGCAAAAAGTGGAAAATGGGGGCAAAAAGTTATGGGGCCTCTGCAATCAGCCCTGTTTTCTCACACCTGGAGAAAGGAAAAGCTAGGGGCCAGATGTAGGTAGCCTTTTGCGCCTCGCAAACGGCGCAAAACGCCATTTGCGAGGCGCAAAAGGTCTCACGCAACGCAGAAACACATTTTGCGAGTCGGTACCGACTCGCAAAATGTGTTTCCTACTCGCAAATAGCAAGGGGTGTTCCCTTCCTATTTGCGATTCGCACCGCGATGTAGAGTTGATTTGTGAACGCGAAAGAGTCGCAAATCAACTCGCAGTTACCATCCACTTGAAGTGGATGGTAACTCATTCGCAAACGGCAAGGGTTCCCCATGGGACCCCTTCCCCTTTGTGAATGCTCACAAAATTATTTTTTTTAGAGCCTACTTTGAAAAACCCCGAAACAAAAAGGTTTCGGTATTTTTTCTATTTGCAGCTCGTTTTCCTTTAAGGAAAACGGGCTGCAAAGAGAAAAAAAAAAACTGCTTTATTTAAAAGCAGTCACGGACATGGTGGTCTGCTGTCTCCAGCAGGCCACCATCCCCGTGAGTGCCTAGACTCGCTATGGGGTCGCAAACTGCGACCCACCTCATAAATATTTATGAGGTGGGTCTTTGTGACCCCATAGCGAGTCGCAGAAGGTGTCTGAGACACCTTTCTGCATCGCGAATTGCGAGTTGCAATTTGCGAGTTGCTATGACTCGCAAATTGCAAGTCGCAATTTGTGTCTTACCTACATCTGGCCCTAGATGCGGATGAGATCGAGCGTGGCAACTGTGGACAGTCTGCTCCACAAGTGTAGGCTGCCATACTGAATATTTGTTTATCACTGTTGGTGCATCTGATGTATGGGTGTGCTCCTTAGTCACTGATCTGCTGAGCACAAATTGTGAACCAGGGTGTATTGCTAATTCTATTTTATGCATGGATTTGGGGCAAATCTTGAATCTGGTACTGTCCATGACTGGCGCCAGTGGAGTCAACTTCCGGTTCTGATCACTTTCTGTGACGCATGCTGTATCCATTGGAGCCTTCTGATTGGGTGTGAAGGTAGCCCATGTACAAGGGGTTACAGTAGTCAAGTCCTGACTTGACCAGGGCCACCACTACTATGAGGGTGCTAGTGGTTGTCTAATGGAAGTCTTTGTCAGAGTTTTGATTTTGGTGCCAAGATGTTTTGATCAAGGCTCCTACTTGCTAATTCATGAAATAACAGAAATTCGGGTTTGAGCTGATTAATTTCAGCCTCTGTCGCCATCCGTAGTCCGACGCTGGCGAGGCACTGACCTATTGATTCAAATTGGTTTGGACAGCCTGTGACAGCAAATAAGACATTTCTTTTTGAAGCTCCCCGGGATGCCAGCAGCTTTAATATTAGCTGCCACTGGCGATAAGTAATGCGAGCCCCCGCCTCAGCAGTCTAAATTCATCTCCCGAAATATGAAAAGGACTTAAAAACGCAGCCACTATGCTTTGATTTCTCAAGGATTGTTTTGCACCTTCAAGGGCTAGGAAATGATATTAACAATATATTCAGTTGAAATGAGCCAATAAACAGTGCACTTACTGTGTTTATCGAGCAATGCAATCTGGTTAATCAGTAAACTTTCTATAAGTAGGAATCCATGTGAAATAACTTCATCGGAGCAATGTTTTACAACTAGAGCCTACTTGTTCCTTAACATACACCCCAGGCATTTATGTGCTTTCATATAACACGCAGATAGACATAAAGCAAACTCCGTAGGTGGTTTTGCATACTTAAATTACAGTAAAGCTATACAATATGGTTCATGTGTTACCCAATGAGGTCCAGTTTCTTGACATATACCTTTGGCTGTTTGTAAGACATGGGCACGTTTTATCGTGTATTGGCTGCCAGCACAGACAACGTGATGTCCTAGAGGATGGAAAGAGGTAAGGGTACCTTCAAACATGTAATGAGCCTGGTTCGTACATAAGGAAGATGTTTGGTCTTCAACCCAGCTCCAGTCACTTACCCTCAGGTGCGGGAGCGATCCCCTTTTACCATGCACATTGTTGTTTGGGAGCTGAAATATGCAATGCTTCATATCTTTCAGTGGTTTATCTTCTAGGCACTATGAAAAGTGTACTACAGAAGGCACTTTGTCCACAAAGCAGTGGGTGATTCCCTTCCTTCACCTGTCTATCTTGGGTTTTGGAAAAGCCTTCAGTGCTCTAATGATCTTTCTCTGGCAATGGATACTTCCCCTTAACGCTGATGATCCTAAGACCATCTAATAAACGCCATCCTATGACTTCACTCTTCAGTCCAATTGAATGATTTTCAGGACACATGACACTTGTGAAGTCCCAGAAGAAGCAGAGGTGGACACTGTCAAACAGGAACTAATTGTAGTGTTTACAACAGATAACACTTACTTCTGCTGTTCTAGAAGGAATGACATCTCTCACTTCTGGCCACTCTTTCTGGGTCACATCAGTGTACCAGGGATGGGAAAAGAAGAAAGGCAACTTAGACGCCCATTAGCTAGAAGTCTGAGATGCATCTACACACCACACTTGTTACCTGGTCTCTGATCACATTGCCACTCCATGATTGACAAATGCCCTTGCATGCAAACTGACTGACAGAACATCATACCATTCTGAAAGAGTTCGAGTGCCTTTACGACCCTTCAAGTTACTATTAATTGAGGGTGTACCACTGATCTACCTCCTGGATCAGCAGCTCTGGGCTATTCTGGATCAAATGTTGACCACAAATTATTCTTATGTTGCTCATCTTTAAGATTTGTCTTGTCCTTCTTAACGGATGTCCAACAAAAGTTTGTCAGGAATGGAGTTATTAATTTGAGAACAGTCACCTCTACCAACTTAATAAACCCACTCTGGAATGCTCAAAACACATTTCCGGTAGAATCTCCGCTCAAGCCCTGGTAGCTTTGGCACAAACCCCCAGAGAAGTGTGTGTTATTTTCAAGGAAGAGGAACAACATTTAAGCAATAATACACAACAAAATAAAATTCCACAACCAACTTACAAAAATAAAGAATACTTTCATGAACAGGAACATGCCAAAACCATCATATTAGACTAAGGGGACGCAGATCTATAATTTATTTCACATTTTAGGGCAAAGAGCACGAGGCAAAAGTATAGCATAGTCGACAGAGTCAACGCAGTGGGACAACAAAGTCATTGTTTCCAGTTTACCAAGACCTAGTTGTGATTTAGGCTCCCCAATGCAGCAGAAGTCAGATTCCTCATCTTGTCAAAGTATGAAGTCAAAATCTTCCAGCAGTGCAAGTTCCGAGACTGTGGCTGAAGAGGGGCCCTTGATGTTAGATACTTTATTATCAAGCTCTGTCTGAAACCATTGGCTTTGGAGCCAAAAGCACCAAGAGACATGAACCTGGATTTCATAGTTGTCGAGTTTGCTCCACAGATTGGATAGATGTGCTGACTCAATCCTAGATTTTACCTTCAGACCTCGTCACTCTTTTGTAACTCAAAAGACCCCAGCAGGGCAAGGCTGTAAGCCATAGTGGGGCAGGGCTCCACAAGGCTGGATACCTTTACTGCGAGCTCCAACTGAACCTGTTTTTAGTGCAGAAAGACCACTCAAGATGGACAAACCTTGTTGGATGACCGCCCTGGATTTAACGCAATAGCTAAACCTCAGCACCTTGTTCTAATCTGCCAGAGGTGGAAAGAAATGACTAATCCTAACTTTTTCCAAGTGCTGGAAAAGTTTCTACTGGTCAGTGTTGAAGTCTCTCACCCATCAGGGCAGCTTTCAAGGTATTAAGGCCCTCATTACAACCCTGGCGGTAAATCCCGCTGACTGCCGTGCCAACGCCTGCCAACATACCTTGTCCGCGGGGGAAATCCGCAATGGGTATTATGACCCACACTGAGAATTCCGCCACTGTACAGACACCCACACAAGTCCGCCAGACCAAAGGTCAGTGATAAACTGGCGATAGCAAAACCCACACCGTCACGGCAACAGGAATACACCCACAGTATTACGACTCACGAATCAACGCCGCGGTCTTTCAACCGCGGTAAACCATTGGCGGTACACACTGCTGCGCTTAAAATACACACACATTTACAAAACTACACCACATTGGACAATTAAAACTACACACACCTGACACACATACACACACCACACCTACACACACAACACTATAAAACACCCACCCACATTACCTACAACCCCTTACACCGAAAAGTTTGGAAGAAGCAGAGAGAGAGAAAAGCAAAGACCACACCAGCATCCAGAGGCACACAACACCATCACTCATACACCATCCACGCACAACACACCACACACCCCAACACATCACCCCACACATCACATCAACCATCACCTCACACATCACTCACACCACATCATGGTACCTCAAAGACACCCCAGGTTTTATGATGAGGAGCTCAAGGTCATGGTGGAGGAAATCATCCGGGCAGAGCCACAGCTATTCGGATCACAGGTGCAGCAGACATCCATTGCAAAGAAGATGGAGCCATGGTGAAGAATTGTGGACAGGGTCAACACAGTAGGACAGCATCCAAGAACAGGGGATGACATGAGGAAGAGGTGAAACGACCTACGGGGAAGGTACGTTCTGTGGTATCCAGACAGCAGGTAGCCGTGCAGAGGACTGGCTGTGGACTCCCACCTCCTCCCCCACAACTAACAACATGGGAGGAGCAAGTCTTGGTGATCATGCATCCTGAGGGCCTCGCAGGAGTAGCAGGAGGACTGGACTCTGGTAAGTCAAATCTTTACTACTATATCCCCCACCCTACCTGCATGCCATCACATACTCCCACCCTCACCCTCACTCCCATGACTCCACCATCTCCCACACACCCCACCATCACGCCCCACCACTCCCACAACCAAGCCCTGCATGCAACAACAATGCATGGACACCAATCACAGACATGCATGGACACCCATCACTAAAGCATGTCCAATAGAGAGACTCACCCAGGGCACACAATCACCACTCACACAAGGGCCAAGGCGATAGTACAAGCACAGTAATAGAGGGAAACACACCCATTGCACAAGATGGCACACACAGATAAAATAACAATGCATTTACACCCCAACAGGACCCCTACCCAACGTCACCAGACAGGAGGTGCCAGCCTTATCCAGTCCCCTCACAGAAGAGGCCCACAGTGACAACAGCATCTCTGCACGCCTGGATCAAGATGACCAGCCTGGCCCATCAGGGACCTCTGGACAGTCGGTTCCCCTGCCACAGTCCCAAGCCACCACAGACCCTCCCCCCTCTGGAAACACCACCACAGCACCCACCCAGCGGGCCCATGCCACTGTCCCCAGGACACGTCAATCAGCAGTGTGTCCACCACTACAGGGACCCCAGGCAACCCCACAAACCCAGGACGATCAGGGACCTGGGGTCATTGGCAGTGGGCACACGGTTCAGAGGACGGAGGCACAGGACAACAGGGAAGCTGGGAGGACTGCTGTGCGACAGGGGAAGGACAGGCCCAGGGAACTGACCCTCCACGAGGCACTATCCAACATCATGGGAGCATACCACCATTCCCAGAAGACCATGGGCACGGTACTGGCAAAGTTTCAGGAGAACCAGCGGCTGTAGGAGGGACAAAACATGGGGATCAGGGAGGACCCCACCAACATCTACACCATCCTGGTCACCATAGCAGGGGTGCTGGCTGACATAGGCAAGACCATGAGGGAGGCAGTGGCACAACAAAGGGCCCCTGACACTAGCCAAATCGAGGAACAGCCCTCCACCTCCGCCGGCGTTAGTGGTCAGGAGGTCCTGCCACAGGAACAACAGCCCACCAGCACCCCACCCCCTGCAGAAGGAGAGCCACACTGCAAACGGTCCCTGCGATCCAGGTAGAAGACAGAGAACACTGCTAAGACCCCCACCAGGAAATAGGACCCTCCTGATTGTCACCCTTCTGTCCAACTATGTCACCCTGTCCACCTTGAACTGCTGTTACTCCCCTTCCTATGCCCCAATTGACAATGCACCTGTTATACCAATAGACTGGACTCTACTATGGACCTTCCTCCACCATCAACCCAGCCCCTTGCACGCACCCCTATACATATTAGCCCCTAAATAAACACCCTTGAATCACAAACCAATCTGGAGTCAGTCTGTTCTTTCACAAATGTATTATTACAACATCACCAACAAATATCAATGTAAATGTTAATTTGCTCATACCAATGTGTGACAGTTGTTGGGCAGCAGTACGTTTAGCAGAAGGCAGAATGAGGTACCCAGATCTGAAAAATGGAGAGCCAAAGTGAACTGTCAGTGTCCTAAGACAGAGGTGAAGAGGCTGACTTATACAATGTCCTACAGTATTCAGAAATGTGAGGAGCAGTGACAGTCTCTTACCTGTGTGTCACTGGAAGTACTGCATGATGATGTTCGTTCGGTTGTCAATATCTTCTTCCCCTGCCTCCTCTTCCTCACTGTCCACAGGCTCCACCGCTGCCACAAGACCATCATCAGGCCCATCCTCCTGCAGAAAAGGAACCTGGCGTCGCAATGCCAGGTTGTGCAACATGCAGCATGCCACGATTATCTGGCACACCTTCTTCCGTGAGTAGTATAGGGAGCCACCTGTTAGATGGAGGCACCGGAATCTGGCCTTCAGGAGGCCGAACGTCCTCTCAATAATACGCCTACTTCGCCCATGTGCCTCATTGTAGCGTTCCTCTGCCCTTGTCCTGGCATTCCTCACTGGGGTCAGTAGCCATGAGAGGTTGGGGTAACCAGAGTCACCTGCAAATGTCGAGGGATACCTGTTAGACACACACTAACCCTTAGGGACTACCCATACACAGACACCTACTCATACTGTGTGGGGACCTTCGGCTCACCTATTAGCCATATAAGGTGTCTCTGGAGTTGGCCCATCACATAAGGGATACTGCTATTCCTCAAAATGTAGGTTTCATGCACAGAGCCAGGATACTGATCCACCAAACATACCATCTGCACATTCATCGAATGGTAGCTTTTTCGATTTCTGTACACTTGTTCATTTCTGCGGGGGGACAAATGCCACATGTGTACCATCAATGGCACCAATGATGTTGGGGATATGTCCCAGGGCATAAAAGTCAGCTTTCGCTGTGGGCAAATCTTCCACCTGTGGAAACATGAAGTAGCTGCGCATGTGTTTCAGCAGGGCAGACAACACTCTGGTCAACACGTTAGAAAACATTGGCTGAGACATCCCAGATGCCATGGCCACTGTAGTTTGAAAGGAGCCACTTGCCAGGAAATGGAGCACTCACAGGACCTGCATTAGATGGGGGATTCCTGTGGGATGGCAGATAGCTGACATCAGGTATGGCTCCAATTGGGCACACAGGTCTTTGATTGTGGCACAATCAAGACTGTAGGTGATAATGATGTGTCTGTCTTCCATTGTCGACAGGTCCACCAGGGCTCTGTACACCGGAGGATGATGCCATCTCATCATATGCCCCAGCGGATGTGCCCTGTGGAGGAGAATGGTGAGCAGAGGGTCATGTACCACATAGGTTTCACAAGTGTGTTTGCAGTAATGTGAGTAAATCCATGTGTGGCGTAGTTTGTCCATATATCTGCCAAATTGTGCTGTGACGCAGTTAGGTGTCATGCCATGTGCCCCCCTGAAATGGCGGCTGCCTGACCTGTGAGGAGGGACACGAGGAAATGCGCTGGCATTGTGCAGCGTCGCGGTAGGAGGTTGAAGACCGCCGCGCAATTCAGCATTGGTTATCATTGGGCCCTATGGGTTCCAGGAGCCAATGACGATTTACGCCGCCGGTGATGGTACGCACCGCCGCAGACGTGACCGCCATTTTCTTTCTGTTCACTCACTTGATACCTGACCTTCAACAGGAAAGGAGCTACACTGCAAGTGCTGCTGTGACCTGAGTCTGAAAGCGACAATGGCTCGAGTGTCTGGGGAAAGGGCCCCTGCCTTCACCACAAAGGTGTTGGCCAAACTGGTGGATGGGGTCCTCCCCCAGTACACGATACTCTACGGTCCTCCAAACAGGTGAGTACACTGTGAGCATGATGGGTGGGCAATGCCTGTTTGGAGTGGTGTGGATGGAAGATACATGTGGGGGGGTTGAGGGGGGGGCGGGGCCTGCATGTGAGGATGGTGAGTGCATGTGCGTCAGGGCATGGGTGGGAACTGGTGGGCAATGAGTATGACGGGCCGGACGGGTGAGTAATTTCCTTTCCTCTTTTACCTTTCCTCTAGGTCAGCGCCCACCAGAAGAAGGGTATTTGGCGTGCCATCGCCAAGGAAGTGCTGACCCTGGGGGTTTATCATAGACGCAGCACCCACTGCCGCAAGATATGGGAGGACCTGTGCTGCTGGAGCAAGAAGACGGCGGAGGCCCAGCTGGGGCTGGCCTCCCAACGTGGAAGGTGTTCCCGTTGCACCATGACCCCCCTGATGTTCCGGATCCTGGCGGTGGCATATCTGGAGTTGGATGGGCGCTTGAGGCCATCACAGCAGCCACAAGGGGGTGAGTACAGTGTCATTAAGCTGACTGTGCGCTTTACGAAGTGTCTGGCTGTGGGTTCCCCCAGGCCAGGGCGAACTTGGTAGGGTAGGTCCCACTGCCCCTGCCACAACGTCAGTCTGCAGCATCCTCCCCAAGGATCAGCCATCCGAGGCTGCCGGAGACGGTATGGTGTCTCCATCCACCACAACAGTCACTTCCACAACGGCCAGCACTGGCAGCATCTCTGCCGCAGACGCTGCCACCTGCACCACCATCAGCACCGCCACGTGCACTGCCGATGCCACTCTGTCAGACGACAGCCCCATCCCCAGTGTGCAGCCGTCAGAGTCTGCAGGTGACATCCTGGACCCTGCACACGCTACTTGAGACACCATCTCCAGCACTGACACGAAACAGCAATTGGCAGCCTAAGTCGCCGCAGGATGGCGTGTGGCTCTGCCTCCATGGAGTATCATGCTACCTGTTCCAGGTACATTGCGTGGCTGAGACACCCAGGTGAGACAAAGTCAACAGCCACACCCAGGTGCAGCATCACTGGGCACAAAGCCCCCTCCAGAACCAGTGGAGAGATACATCCACTCACTCAATCCTTGGCAGGATGAAGCACTCTGGGCACAAAGCCCCCTCCAGAACTAGTGGAGAAAAGCATCCACTCACCCAATCCTTGGCAGGATGAAGCACTCTGGGCACAAAACCCCCTCCAGAACCAGGGGAGAGATACATCCACTCACCCAATCCTTGGCAGGATGAAGCACTCTGGGCACAAAACCCCCTCCAGAACCAGTGGAGAGATACATCCACGCACCCAATCCTTGGCAGGATGAAGCAGTCTGGGCACAAAGCCCCCTCCAGAACCAGTGGAGAGATACATCCACTCACCCAATCCTTGGCAGGATGAAGCACTCTGGGCACAAAGCCCCCTCCAGAACCAGTGGAGAAAGGCATTCATTTGGCAGACTGTGGCTTTGCACTCCCCAGGACCGAGCAGTGGGCAAACCACCCACTTGAGAGACTTGAGAGACTGTGGCTTTGCACTTCCCAGGACCAAGCAGTGGGCAAACCACCCACTTGAGAGACTTAAGAGACTGTGCTTTTGCACTCCCCAGGACCAGGCATTGGGCAAGGAGCCCCCTCGAGGAGCAGTGGCGTTGTACCATCATCCGGCTGAGGTGCCCCCCCTCCCCTTCCCCCTGAGGTGCCTGTTTTTTTTTTCAACCTGATGCCCCTGCAGTGTTCTCTCTGTTTTGAGGCAGGTGACATGTGTGAGCTTTGCCTATGCTTTTTGGGACCACTGGTCCACGGACATTTCATGGGACAGTGTATTGACTTGTGTACTTGCTGTAAATATTTGTGTATACTGATTATTTGCGGTTCTCTTGATCTATCTGATTGTTCGAATATTACACTAGTTAAACTCATTTCGTTTGGTCCTTGCGTTCTTCCAGGGGGTGACGTGGTGTATCTGTGATGTTATTGGATATGTGTGTGTGTGTATGTTGTTGTGGGGCGGTGGGGGTGTTGCGTGTTGTGTGTGTGTGTCACTCTCTTTTCCCTCCTCCCCTCCCCTGTGTGCTAGGTGGAGTACTCACCGTCGCCATCGCTGCCGCCTTCATTCCACTTCGTGGTGAATTAAGAGATACAGCAACATGGGTAGGATCTGCAATTCGGGCTCCATGGCGTCCTAGTTCTTCCTTGGGTGTCAAGAGGTGAGTGGTTTCCCTTCTGTGTACTGTTTCCGCTGTGCTTTCGATGGCATTGGTACCGCCCCGGAAAAGCTGGCGGATTGGTGCCTTGTAATGGTGTGGGCGGTACATTGTCTTCCACCTGTCTGTTGGTGGTTACTGCCGCAGTGTTTGTTGCTACCGCCGTGGCGGTCGGAGTGTTAAAGTGGCTGTCTGTGTTGGCGGTTTCTGCCATGGTCGTGATCCCATTTTTGTTACCGCCGGCCTGTTGGCGGTATTACTGCCACTTTAACACCGACCGCCAGGGTTGTAATGAGGGCCTAAGTCTTTCTCCAGCAAGGCCCTCGGCAGGGACCAGTCCTCTGTGGTCAGCTGGACCCTCTTTGAGCCAGGAGGCCTTCTGCTTTTTGTGTTCCCAAAGCAGGCAAACAGGAGGCCAACGACTTAACCATTGGTGAGAAGTTCCAATTCCTGGGTGTTATCAGATTTTCTATCCCTGGCTCCTTAAGTCCTAAAGTTAGTCCTCTTCTCCATGATGAATTAGGAGTTTTTTTCAGCAGGGTCATATTCAGATGGAGTCTTCCCAGATGCAGGAAACATCTGAGGAGGGGGTGGAGAATGTGCCAAATTTAGTCTATGCACTAGACAGTGCCTAGAGACATGAAACCCAATGTTGATAAATTTCATGCAGAAGCCCACCTCCTGTCATAGGAATTCATCTTAACTTTGCTGTAAAATTGCCCTGGAACTCCTCTTCAAATGACCTTTCCTTCTATTTGACAGGGTTAAAACTTGTTGTCTCACCTACTGTGACAGGAGCCTGACTGAATGGATAGGAGAAGTCCTAGCCGGCATCTCCAAGTCAAAAGAAGTAGTGTTAAAGCAGCTCTTTATCCTGACAGCTTTTCCTGTCCACTCCCAGATAGCTTAACCCTGTTAAGTTATCAGACATTAGCACTCATGTGCTCTTCCTGGGCTCAGAAACAGCATTCTCTGAGCTAGACTTGTTAACTCTCCCTGCCAATGATTTGTATTCTGGCCCTGGTGGTTTGAAGAGAAACAGAATGGGGTTTAAGCCAGTTCTAGCTCAAGCAGTCAAAAGGACATTTCATCAAGTTACTTTCCTGTGATCTAAAATCCGAGTTCACCATTCAATCAGGTTTGGAAAATTAAGTAGCAAATAACTGAAGAATTGTTCTAGGCTTTTCTCAAGCTGGAATACGAAATATTGATTTAAATACCATCTAGGCCAGTACAGGGAAACATCCACACACTGAAATACCCTTTGGGCTTAATTTTACAGCGAGAGTACATTTACCTCAATATTTAGTTTTTCCTGTTTTTATATACACCTTGCCTTGTGGGCTTACGAGTATAGGAGGATGGACTGGCTTGTAGTGGGTACCAAGAGGTACTTACACCTTGCACCAGGACCAGGTATCCCTTATTAGTGTAGAGGGGTGTCTAGCAGCTTAGGCTGATAGAAAAGGTAGCTTAGCAGAGCAGCTTAGGCTGAACTAGGAGACGAGTGAAGCTCCTACAGTACCACTAGTGTCATATGCACAATATCATACGAAAACACAATACACAGATATACTAAAAATAAAGGTACTTTATTTTTATGACAATATGCCAAAAGTATCTCAGTGAGTACCCTCAGTATGAGGATAGCAAATATACACAAGATATATGTACACAATACCAAAATATGCAGTAATAGCAATAGAAAACAGTGCAAACAATGTATAGTCATAATAGAATGCAATGGGGGCTCATAGGGATAGGGGCAACACAAACCATATACTCTAGAAGTGGAATGCGAACCACGAATGGACCCCAAACCTATGTGACCTTGTAGAGGGTCGCTGGGACTGTAAGAAAACAGTGAGGGTTAGAAAAATAGCCCACCCCAAGACCCTGAAAAGTGGGTGCAAAGTGCACCTAAGTTCCCCAAAGAGCACAGAAGTCGTGATAGGGGAATTCTGCAAGGAAGACCAACACCAGCAATACAACAACGATGGATTTCCTGACGAGAGTACCAGTGGAGCAAAGGGACCAAGTCCAAGAGTCACGATCAAGTCGGGAGTGGGCAGATGCCCAGGAAATGCCAGCTATGGGTGCAAAGAAGCTGCCACCGGATGGTAGAAGCTGTGGATTCTGCAAGAACGACAAGGGATAGAAAATTCCCCTTTGGAGGATGGATGTCCCACGTCGTGAAGAGTCGTGCAGAGGTGTTTCCGTGCAGAAAGACCGCAAACAAGCCTTGCTAGCTGCAAGGGTAGCAGTTAGGGTTTTTGGATGCTGCTGTGGCCCAGGAGGGACCAGGATGTCGCCAATTGCGTGAGGGGACAGAGGGGGCGACCAGCAAGGCAAGGAGCCCTCTCAGAAGCAAGCAGCACCCGCAGAAATGCCAGAACAGGCACTACAAAGTGGAGTGAACCGGAGCTCACCTGGAGTTGCACAAGAGGGTCCCACGAAGCCGGAGGACAACTCAGGAGGTCGTGCAATGCAGGTTAGAGTGCCGGGGACCCAGGCTTGGCAGTGCACAAAGGAAATCCTCAAAGAGTGCACAGGAGCCGGAGTAGCTGCAAAACACGCGGTTCCTAGCAATGCAGTCTGGCGTGGGGAGGCAAGGACTTACCTCCACCAAACTTGGACTGAAGAGTCACTGGACTGTGGGAGTCACTTGGACAGAGTTGCTGAGTTCAAGGGACCTCGCTTGTCGTGCTGAGAGGAGACCCAGAGGACCGGTGATGCAGTTCTTTGGTGCCTGCAGTTGCAGGGGGAAGATTCCGTCGGCCCACGGGAGATTTCTTCTGAGCTTCTAGTGCAGAGAGGAGGCAGACTACACCCACAGCATGCACCACCAGGAAAACAGTCGAGAAGGCGGCAGGATCAGCGTTACAAGGTCGCAGTAGTCGTCTTTGCTACTTTGTTGCAGTTTTGCAGGTTTCCAGCGCGGTCAGCAATCGAGTCCTTGGCAGAAGGTGAAGAGAGAGATGCAGAGGAACTCTGAGGAGCTCTTGCATTCGTTATCTAAAGAATTCCCCAAAGCAGAGACCCTAAATAGCCAGAAAAGGAGGTTTGGCTACCTAGGTGAGAGGATAGGCTAGCAACACAGGTAAGAGCCTATCAGAAGGAGTCTCTGACGTCACCTGCTGGCCCTGGCCACTCAGAGCAGTCCAGTGTGCCAGCAGCACCTCTGTGTCCAAGATGGCAGAGGTCTGGAGCACACTGGAGGAGCTCTGGGCACCTCCCAGGGGAGGTGCAGGTCAGGGGAGTGGTCACTCCCCTTTCCTTTGTCCAGTTTCGCGCCAGAGCAGGGCTGGGGGATCCCTGAACCGGTGTAGACTGGCTTATGCAGAAATGGGCACCATCTGTGCCCATGAAAGCATTTCCAGAGGCTGGGGGAGGCTACTCCTCCCCTGCCTTAACACCTTTTTCCAAAGGGAGAGGGTGTAACACCCTCTCTCTGAGGAAGTCCTTTGTTCTGCCTTCCTGGGCCAAGCCTGGCTGAACCCCAGGAGGGCAGAAACCTGTCTGAGGGGTTGGCAGCAGCAGCAGCTGCAGTGAAACCCCTGAAAAGGCAGTTTGGCAGTACCCGGGTCTGTGCTAGAGACCCGGGGAATCATGGGATTGTCTCCCCAATACCAGGATGGCATTGGGGGTGCAATTCCATGATCTTAGACATGTTACATGGCCATGTTCGGAGTTACCATGGTGAAGCTACATATAGGTAGTGACCTATGTGTAGTGCACGCGTGTAATGGTGTTCCCGCACTCACAAAGTCCGGGGAATTTGCCCTGAACAATGTGGGGGCACCTTGGCTAGTGCCAGGGTGCCCACACACTAAGTAACTTAGCACCCAACCTTTACTAGGTAAAGGTTAGACATATAGGTGACTTATAAGTTACTTAAGTGCAGTGGTAAATGGCTGTGAAATAACGTGGACGTTATTTCACTCAGGCTGCAGTGGCAGGCCTGTGTAAGAATTGTCAGAGCTCCCTATGGGTGGCAAAAGAAATGCTGCAGCCCATATGGATCTCCTGGAACCCCAATACCCTGGGTACCTTAGTACCATATACTAGGGAATTATAAAGGTGTTCCAGTATGCCAATGTAAATTGGTAAAATTGGTCACTAGCCTGTTAGTGACAATTTGGAAAGAAATGAGAGAGCATAACCACTGAGGTTCTGATTAGCAGGGCCTCAGTGTGTCTCACTGTTAGTCATAACACAGGTAACACATACAGGGCACACCTATGAGCACTGGGGCCCTGGCTGGCAGGGTCCCAGTGACACATACAACTAAAACAACATATATACAGTGAAATATGGGGGTAACATGCCAGGCAAGATGGTACTTTCCTACAACGAGGCACACTTTAGTGGTGACTTATGAATGTATAAGAACAGGTGTTCAAATATGGCAAAGGGATTTTTCCTGCCATATGTCACTGCAGTGCATTGAAACAGCCAGAGTACAGTTGTGCTTCTGGCAGACATAACTTTGTTCTATACGTGGGTGGTGTGACTACACATTGCAGCCCACAAATTACACTTCACATTCTCATTAATAGGAGCTCTTTCTGTACCATATACAGTAGTCTTAATGGGCAGTTAAATGGACCAATTGGGTGAAACCAATACTATTATTTTAGAGACAGAGCACACAAAGCATGAAATGTAGATTTATATAGTGTGGCTTTTTTGCCCAGAATCACAGGCTGTTGAGCCGACCCCTAGGCTCGAACCCAGATTTCTAGCTCTGGAGGCAGTTGCTCTGACCAATGTGCTACATCCTCTGACTTAATGAATTACAGTGTCATGATGTATGTAGACCTAATACCACCAAACCTAAGATCCTGAAGAAGGCAAAAAATTGGTGTTTACCATACAGAAACTGAAAATGTTCTAATGGCTTAGATAGTTACCACCACAAGAGTTCTTCTTGGATACCTACATATATTCCAGTGCCTCAACACAGGCCCTAATTCCTTGCATAGAGATGCCAGCTCAAGAGCGCATCACGTCCTAATGGATTATAATATCCATATCACCTGAGAACTCTCACCAGATCACACTGGAACACGTTAGGGGATCTTATCACATGCTGATCAGCAGTTTGTATACTTACAACAACTAAAGACTTTGGAGGAGTTTAAGAATTGGTAGCCTTGCCCCTTACCTAATTGGTGTACCTGCCCCTTATATTCCAAGAGTTATCGGCACTTGTTGACTACCTGTATGAAAGACATTTTTTCAAACCAGTAGCTTTCTTCCCCTTATCTGTCAACCCATCCCTGAGAAAAGGCAGATGGTGATTTGTGTTTCTGACTAAAAGTGGATTCTATTCATCCATCAAAGGAACTGCTTTTGCTGTTCTCTGTCACCTAAAAATGTTTAGCTCTAAGGGGCTGGCCTGGTTTGTAATGGGTACCAAAGGTACTTATACCTTATACTAGGTCCAGTTATCCCTTATTAGTGAAATGTAGTCAGTGTCTAGAAGCCAGGCTCTCTAGAAGTAGTGTGGATGACTGCCAATATCTAACTAGGAGACATGCAAAGCTCATGCAATACCACTGTAGTCACACAGTACTCACACAATGAAAGAAAATACTCAGTGTTACAAAAATAAAGGTACTTTGTGACACAATGCCAAAAATACCATAGAGACTATACTCCCTTAGGAGGTAAGTAATACACAAATTATACACGCTGGTATGCAGAAATAGCTGTAAAACCAGTTAGAAAACAGTGCAAATAGTGAAAATCACAATAGTTAGAAATGGGCCTAGGGGGAACACAAACCATATACTGAGAAAGTGGAATGCGAACGTTGGTTTCCTACCTAGGCAAGTGTAGTGTGTAGAGGGGCACTGGGAGTATTAGAAAACAACACCAAAGGTAAGTAATAGAACCCACCCCAGAGCCCAGGAAAACAGGAGTAAATCACTGTAACTTTCCTAGAACACACAAGAACGTGAGAAAATGATAATGTAAGAACCAGAAGAGACTGCAAGACACCAAAAATGGATTCCTGGACCTGAAGCCCTGCGGAAGAAGGGGACCAAGTCCAAGAAGCACTGAAGAGTCCAGGGAGCACAGGAGCCCCTGCTAACCCAGATGAAGGTGCAAAAGAAGAACCACCGGTGAAGAACAACAGTCAGTACTGCACCCAAGAAGACGGATGCAGGTTCCTGGTTGGTGCAGATGATGTCCCACGCTGGATGGAAGATTGCAGTCTGGTTTGCGTCTCTGGATTCCGCCAACAAGCCCTGACACACGCAAAGCTCACAGTTAGTGGAAAATGGTGCACCCCGGGACCAGGGAGTCAGAGGGGGCTCTCAGCAACTCAGAGAGCCCTCAGAAGACCAGGCAGCACGCACAGAAGACCCACGGCATGGAGACAAAGAAGGTGCAAAAGGAGGCCCATGCAGCACTAAACAAAGAGATCCCACACCGCCTGGGAACCACTCAGGAAGTTGTGTATCACAGAAAGGAGTGCTGGGGGCTGGAGCTGCAAGGTGCACAAAGAACTTCGTGGAAGAATTCCAAGAAGCCTTGGGAAGTGCAAAACACGTGGTGCATGGGGGCTATTGTCTTGCGTGGGAGGAAAGCTCTTACCTCCACCAAATTTGGACAGTAGGACATCAGGACCATCAGGACCACTTCAGTCCACCACCCGTGATGCTGGATTCACGCACTTCATCGGGAGAGGGGACCCAAGCCACCGGTCGTCGCTGCAGAGGGGTGCCTGCTGTAGCAGGGAAATGACTCCTTCACTTCAAGGGAGATTCCTGTGTTCTTCTGGTACAGGCTGCCCTCTGAGGATGCACTTCCTTTGAACAGTTGCAGTTGCTGGCAGGAGCTGAAGATACAATGTTGCAGAAGTCGTCTTTGCTTCTTTGTTTCAGTTTGTAGTGTTCCTGGAGGGTCCAGATGCAGTTTCTTCGGTAAGAAGGTGCAGTAAAGGATGCAGAGGATTCCTGCTGAAGCCTTGCAATCTGAATCTGAAGAACCACCCAAGAGAGGGATCCTAAATATCTCTGAAAAGGGGATTGGTCAGCTACATGTTAGCACCTATCAGGGGAGGGCTCGGACGTCACCTGCTGGCACTGGCCACTCATATGCTCCCAGAGTTCCCCACCACCTTGGAATCCAAGATGGCAAAACCCAGGAACACTCTGGAGGAGCTCTTGGCATCACCACTGGGGAGGTGAAGGACAGGGGAGCTGTCACTCCCCTTTCCTTTGTCCATTTTCGTTTCAGAGCAGGGACTGGGGGGGTCCCTGAACCAGTGTAGACTGGATTATGCAGGGAGGGCACCATCTGTGCCCTTCAAAGCACTCCAGAGGCTCTGGGAGGCTACCCCTTCCTTGCCTGTAATACCTATTTCCAAAAAGAGAGGGTGTAACACCTCCTCTCCCAAAGCAAATCCTTTGTTCTGCCTTCCTGGGCTTGAGCTACTCAAGCAACAGGAGGGCAGAAACCTGTCTGAGAGGTGGCAGCAGCTGGGGCTGCTTGGAAAACCTCAGAAGGCTGTAATGGTAGTATTGGAGGTCCTCTAAGGAACCCCCAGAGTGCATGGAATCATACAACCAATGCGTGTGAAAGCCTTGGGGTATGATCCCAATATGTTTGATACCAAACATGCCTTTGGAGTTACCATTGTGGAGCTGCACATAGGTAGTGACCTATGTCCAGTGCACGTGTAAAATGGGGTCCCCACACTCACAAGGTCTGGAAAAATGGCCCTGGAGGTGGTGGGGGTACTCTGCTAGTGAGGGGTGCACTCACACACAAGTACTCTGCACCCTGCCTTCAGGGCTTGAAGTCCTGCTATAGGGGCGACTTATAAGTGACCTGGTGTAGTGTAAATGGCAGTGAACGGGTGCATGCACCTTTTCACGCAAGCTGCAATGGCAGTCCTGCAGAAGCCTTTGCATGGGCTCCCTATGGGTGGCAAAAGAAATCCTACAGCCCATAGGGATCCCCTAGAACCCTAATGCCATGGGTACCTAGGTACTATACACTAGGGACTTCTAAGGGGGCACCAGTATTCCAATTATGGGTGAAATACTGGGTTACCACTATGCAGTGACAAAATTTAGAGGAGAGAGAGCATAATCACTGGGGTCCTGGTTAGCAGGATCCCAGTGAACACAATCAAACACACTGACATCAGGCAGAAAATGGGGGTAACCATGCCAAAAAGGGGGTACTTTCCTACAGGAGCTCTCAGACACAGAGTAGTGGCCTTGACTGCAGTAGCAATGTCTCAGTTGAACAAGTTGCAGAAATACTTGCTCTATGTGACAGCCGCATTCCTCTATTTCCTTATCCGCTATAGCCAAAGTCCACTAAGGCTGGATTTTCCGATGACTCTGATGGTTGTACACCCAGATGGATACCATAAATATACGTGGATTACCTTTGGAATGTCCTCACTCATGTACCAAAATGAATATATGGATGAGTCAACTCACCTATGAAATTAAGCAAGTGGAATATAGTGTAAACCTTAATTACAGTATTACTTATATTTACAGCAATCTGTGTTTTGTCCCTTTGCGAAGTTTTCACTCTCAAGGGGCTTGGATTGAGCAGAAACTGTATCACAGGAAATGTGAACCTGGATGCTGCATGCACTATACTAGCAATGGTAACCAAATTAATTTAGGAATTGTATTGGCAATATATTAAGGGGCATATTTATAATGTCCTAGTGCCACCTTTCACCACATTAACATAATTTTTTTTTTTAACGTTAATGTGGTCCAATGAGGCCAAAATCCCCTTGCCGTGCATGCATTGCGCCACTCTGTAACCCTTTACGCTACACTATGCCTGCGCCAGGCATAATGTATGCAAAGGGGGTGTTCCCCCATTAGGGGAGCCAGAAAAATGGCATAAGGAAATCTATGATATTTCCTTAAACCGTTTTTTACGGCACTTTTAACGCCTGTCAGGAGCAGGCGTTAAAAGGGGACTTCCCTTCTTTAGAATGGAGCCCTATGTATTTTGGCACTACTCATGCAGAGTACATCAATAGCATCATGAGAAATGACGCAATTGCCTCCTACCCTGCGCCATGGTGCACCGTATTTTACATACAACACAAATATGGTGGCGGTAGGGCGGTGCTAAGGGAAGCAGGAAACGTTGCGCTGCACTGGGTGTAGAGCCACTTTCCATAAATCTGCCCCTAAGGTTTTATCTTGCATGCCTTTTGTAGGTAAGGTTCTACCTAATGTACAATTTCAATTATGAGTAGAACCCAAAAATTGTGCAAGGTGTTAGACTTTTTATCCTTGCTGTGGTCTCCCTTAACTTTTTGCCTCTGTTCCCCAGGTTGTTGATGTGTGCTGGACTCTGATTTTGCTGTTTTTGTTACTCTGGACACTTTACCACTGCTATCCAGTGCTAAGGGGCAAGTGCTCCTGTACAAAATGTGTATGTAATTGGCTTCTCCATAATTGGCATATTTGATTTATTAGTAAGTCCTTAGTACAGAGGTGCCCAGGGCCTGTAAATCAAATGCTATTAGTAGGCCTGCAGCACTGGTGGTGCCACCCACACAAGTAACCCTGTAATCATGTCCCAGACCTGCCACTGCAGTGTCTGTGTGTGCAGGTTTAACTTTAAATTCGACTTGGCAAGTGTACCCACTTGCCAGGCCTAAAACGTCCCTTTTCTTACATGGCAGACACCCCTAAGGTAGGCCCTAGGTAGCCCCAAGGGCAGAGTGCAGTGTATGGTTAAGGTAGGACATATAGTAATGTGTTTTATATGTCCTGACAGTGAAATATTGCTAAATTCGTTTTTCACTGTTGCAAGGCTTGTCCCTCTCATAGGTTAACATAGGGATACCTTTAAATCTGATTAAAGTGTAGATTCCCTTTGGGAGCGGATGGACATGTGCAGTTTGGGGTCTCTGGGCTCACAATTTAAAAATACATCTTTTAGTAAAGTTGATTTTAAGGTTGTGTGTTTGAAAATGCCACTTTTAGAAAGTGAGCATTTTCTTGCTTATAGCGTTTCTGTGACTCTGCCTGTTTGTGGATTCCCTGTCTGGGTCAGTTTGACAGTTGGGCTGGTTGCACCTCACACTAGACAGTGACACAAAGGGAGCTGGGGTGTAGTCTGCATTTCCTGGTGAGCCATCTGTGCTAGGAGGGAGGGGAGGAGTGGTCACTCACACCTGAAAGGGCTGTGCCTGCCCTCACACAATGCAGTCTCCAACCGCCTGGTGAGTGTCTGGGCCCTGGCCTGGGCAAGGCAGGATTTCACATTCAAAAGAGACTTTACTTTGAAGTAGGCCTACTTCAAAGGAGAAATTGGGTATAAGAAGGGCACCCAAAACCACAGACTTTAGAAACACTTCTGGAAACAAGAGGAACCTCTGCCTGGAGAAGAGCTGAAGAGCTGAGGAAGAAGAGCTGCCCTGCCTGTGACTGTGCTTTGTAGAGCTATCCTGCAGTTGCTGCTTCTGCCAGCGTAAGAGGGCAAAGACTGAACTTAGTGTGCATTCCATCTTAAGAAGAAATCTCCAAGGGCTTGATTTAGAGCTTGCCTCCTGTTGTTGAAGTCTCTGGGACAGCAAATACTTCTCACTGCCAGCACCTGGAATCTCTGGAGAGACTCCTACTTTGCCCTGTGGTGCCCATCCAGTTCCTGGGACCCTGAAAGGAGAAGCTGGCAGCCTAAAGACAAGGAAATCCAAGCACAGAGCGCCGTGCAGGGAAAAGATCAATGAAACTCCGATCTGCGGCTGAAGAAACGACGCACCGCCGGCTCCGCAGCTGAGAAATGTCACTCGCAGGAAACGTGACCGAAGAATCGACGCACGGAGCAGGAGGCTCAGAGATCACAAACCGCCCTGCGGGTTTTTTAGAACATCGTGCGGCGGGATTTCTGACTCAAGTACTGCTGGGGTGAAAAAACAACGGCCTGCCTGGACCCGAGAGTGCTGACCGGATCGACGCATCGCTCTCCTGCGGAGAGAAGAAACGACGCGCCCGACCCAGCGAAAGGAGAAACGACGCAAAGTCCAGCTTGTGAGTGGAATCAACGCAACGCAAGCCCTTTTTGGTGCGCACTCGCCCGTGTGGGGTTATTTTTAACGCACCCAAGGTACTTTTTCACATTGACAGCATTAGTGTGTATGAGACTACTTAAATACTCTTTTTGATTTTTAATTGATAACTTGACTTGTGTATTGTGGATTTTTGTCATTTTTGTCTTGTTTTGTTTAGATAAATATTTCCTATTTTTCTAAACTCGCGATGTGTCATTTTGCAGTGTTTTCATTAAGTTACTGTGTGTGTTGGTACAAATACTTTACACCTAGCACTCTGAAGTTAAGCCTACTGCTCTGCCAAGCTACCAAGGGGGTAAGCAGGGGTTAGCTGAGGGTGATTCTCTTTTACCCTGACTAGAGTGAGGGTCCTTGCTTGAACAGGGGGTAACCTGACTGTCAACCAAAGACCCCATTTTTAACACAAGGTTTATGTCCTTATGGGAAAAAAATCCCAATTTCGACCATTCCTAGGTGTGACACTAATGATGAAAGGAAGATCTGTCCAGTATCACCAAAACACATTATTCTTATGATAGGAGATAGCCAAAGTAATTGAACGTAATCGAAGTTATAAAAAACTTTGTCTGCCTTACTTTACCTGAATTATCTTAAGCAATGTCCTTCCTTATCGTCGCTTTTATACTCAGTACCTTTTCAAGTAAAGGAGAAGTAAGCAAACATGCAAATGTGGCCATCCAATCAACTGCTAATGATGCTAACCTCAGAATGCATACCTTTATATTTCGCCAAATCCATTCAACCTCCTCTGGGCATTCAGCATATCTGTAAAAGGACCTGTGTGTCCTGCATCCTGACACACTTGTGGTTATCACTGCACTGCTCATCCGGCCACTGTGCAAGGCAACCCACATGGTTGTGAGCCCTCCGCATGCTGGGACAATGGGGAATCCTAAGAGTGCGCTAGTTCCCTCCAGTTCTGGTTTAATGTACCGCATTAGAAGGGGAACCATCCCTACCATGTCATTTCCTTCAGTATTAACTTGCTTACAGAACACTATAGGGCTGTGTAACACTTCTAACATACTGATAATGCCATGCTTCATGGAATTACCCCTATAAGGTTAATTTATTCCTCACTGCACACCTCCATGCATCTTCCTTGCCAAACAAGCTGGGACCTCAAAATGGTGAACAGGACCTCAGCCAGTGCTTAATTTGAGGTGGCGGTTTCTGGTGCTTGGCACCTGCACTTACACCTGCAGTTATGACTGTCTGCCACATGGTGGCACTGTTTGTCTAAATTAGAGATGAACACAACAGTTGTTAATTAATTCAATGTACATAAAAATGACTAATACACGCTGCCCAAGGCATTCCTATAGCTTTGGGGGCCTTGAAAACTCTAAATTGATTAGTTGGTTAGTAGTCGTGTTGGTCCTGCCATTGGCACTGCTGGCAGGGACAACGGGTGGTGCAAGCTGCAGTGGCCTCCTTACATGGGCCCTGGCACTTATTTTTTTATAAGAACAGCAGAGATACAGAACCAAAAACCACTTGTCTTGGCTGAGACAAAAATACAGGAGGATTCTATTGTAGCTGGGTGTGCAGAGCTAGGATGTTTAGAATAGAGCAAACAAATCTCCTGCCTCTGAGGTGAAGTCCACCAGGTCATGAGTAGGAGCTGGGAAGAGAAAAAAGAGGACTAAAAGTAATGAAAACTACTGGTAAGTAATCAAATTGTTTCCCACTACTCTCTACAGCTTGATGTAATTGGCAGTCTTTCTTGCTCCAGAGAGGCCACGTCCTCCTTAGAAAGTATAGACATTGACAATTACCCACTAAATTGTTCATTGGAGAACTCCTATAGGGTAGTGCGATGGGCCCCTCAGTGCTACTACCTACGATTGGCTGCTTCCGGCCCACTGACGTCATTCAGCATCATGAATGAACTGCACCCGGTTAAATGGCCCAGGGCAGACAAGGCAAAGCTTCCTTCCCGCCTATAACAAGCCACAACCAGAGGATTATGATAATCCGCCAGCTATAAAAAATAATCAATACACTCGGCATAGCAGGGCTCCAATTTACAATCCGCTTTATAGTTTTTTTTATTTTTATAATAAAATCCGCAGGGCATGGCTGATTGACTCCAGAGTGGTGGGAAATGGGTACTTCCCCGGTAGATAACGAGGAGTCAGCCCCATTAAAACCACAACAGCCCCGGGGTTTAGCGCACAATTTTAATAATGCTATTTAATTGATTATGTAAGTTGGCAAACTAGATTTTTATGCTTGGGTTTATTAAAAAACAAGAGTCGCTGCTTGAAGAACGCCTGCCCATTAAGGAACGACACCATTATGGCAGGGAGGGGAGACAAGACGTCATGATGAACTGGGGGGGGGGGGAGGGTTCATGTTTGTTTGTTTGCATGATGCACAATAACAGTGGAAAATAGGCCACCTGGGAAAGACAAAAAGCCATGTATTGCAGTTTTATGAGCGCAGCATACATTATCAGTGAAAAGCACTTGCAATTGTGTCCTCCAACACGTGGGCTTGACTTCATTTAGAGTTTAAATTCAAATGTATGGTAATACCACAACTCAGAAACTCAGAAATCATGGAATTATCAAAAATAAAGCTGTAAATGACTGACAGACTACACTGCTTTCGTATGGACCACCTTGAAAAGTCTCTTGGTGAGGATTGGCAATAAAAAGCAGAAAATGTAGTGCTTAGTGGGACAGCTTTCCCATGCTATAATGGAGCATTACTACATTACATACCTAGGCCACGATTTATACATTTTGGTGCAAAACTGCACTAACGTAGTTTTGCACCAAAATGTTTAGCACCGGCTTGCACCATTTCTGAGCACCATCCGGGCACCATATTTATGGAATGGTGCAAGCCGGTGCAAAGGGTAGGCTAGTGTAAGAAAAAATTACGTTAGTTGGGTGGGGCTGGCGGTATGAAAGAAGGGGGCTTTGCACCCAAAAATGATGTTAGGCAGGTTAGAGAAAAAAAAAAGACTCTAACCTGCCTAGAGTCATTTTCTAATGCAAAACCATCCACACCACATAACTCCTGTCTTAGAAAAGACAGGAGTCATGCCCACCACCCAGATGGCCAGCACAGCGGACCAGGGGCCCCTGGATATAGCCATTGCACACTGTGCCATGTATGGGAGCCCATTTCAGGGCCCCCTATGGCATTTAAAAAAATAAAAAATAAAATACTTACCTGTACTTATCTGGGATGGGGTCCCGCATCCTCCGCTGTACCTCTGTGGGGTGGGGGTGTCCCTGGGGCTTGGGGAGGGCACCTGTGGGCTTATTCCATGGTGTTCCACCATGGAAATAGGCCCACAGGTCTCCTAGCGCCTGCCCTGACTCAGGCGGTAAAAAATGGGGCAAAGCAAGCTTTGCACCATTTTTTGACCCCTCCTCCCTCCCGTGCACCATTTTTGCACAGGAGTGTAAATATGACGTTGGGACCATAAAATCATTTTTTGCACGGGAACACCTACCTTGCATCTCATTAAGGGAAGGTAGGTTTCCACATCCAAAAAATGACTTTAACTCCATAAATTTGGTGCTAGACGTGCCTAGCACCAAAGTATAAATATGGAGTTAGTTTTGCACCGAATTAGAGTTTAAAAAATACGCTAATTCGGTGCAAACAGAGTATAATATGCCCCTTAAGGCCTTATTTAGAGTTTGGTGGACGGGTTAATCTGTCAAAACGTGGCAAATATTCTTTAGCCGTGTTACAAGTTCCATAGTCTACAATGAACTTGTAATAAGCCTTTTTGATGGCTACGGTCTAGAGTTTAGAATGAGGAGTAAAAAAACCTCTAAATAAGGCCGAAGGTATTACCCCATTCATAACATCCATTTAAACAACAAAAATGTTGTAAGTGTGTGGTAATACTCTCACCATACATTTAACACTACTTTTCTTGATTCCTTTCTGCAAATACTCGTGTGAGGTGCACTTAAGAGACCATTTAAGATTGGTACCTTTTAGCGCTGCCAGCTGTCCCTTAGTGGTGATCTAAAAGTGTTTAATCGCTAAAAACGTCAAAAAATGGCATCTCTCCATTTTTTGGTGTAATTCATCGTTGTTCTGAAAGCGTGTTCTTGGCACCTGTCCATTTTTTCAAAACACTTGTGAATTTTATTAATTTACTTACTCTGTGGAAAACCATATGCACAGATTAAGCATCTGCTCCTCAGGGGCTGTATTCCTTGCTCCTGTATCAGGCTGTGCCCTTCTCTAGTACTACCTGGGGCCCTGTTATGAAGAGCTGGCTCAGTGCAGAACCAAGCATCTGAGGTGTTCAAAGTTCACATACTTGCAATTTCTCTGAGCTGATGCACGAAATGCAGACAGCACAAGTCAGAAAAGGTGAGCAGATACTGCCTCTCTGGTACTGACTTGTCCTGTCCAAAGTTCATGCTTTAACTCAGAGAAATTATTAGTTACACCTATGAACTTTAGACACTTCAGGCACAAACATAATAAAATAAGCAAGCATTTGCAATGCAATCGGAGTTAGAGCTATTAGTGTTGTAAATGACCATGTCTTTTACCCATGTGTTTTGTTTTGGCGTAGAGTGGATGTATGGGGTTTGGAGTGGTATTGTGTGGTGTGTAGTGTATTTGTGTAGTGGATTAATGTGGCATGGCAAATAGATAGGGATGAGGGCTGCAAAGAATAGATAGAAAGGAAGCTAGAGAGGGATGAGTATTTTGTGCCTGAAGAGGTAAATTAACTTCAGACAGAACACAAAGAGTGTGTGAGAAAGAGAGAGAGAGAGCAGATCACAGGTGGGTAAAGAGGGTTCATCTGTGTATGCAAAAGACACCCCAAGAAGGGGAGGAGAGCATGGGCTTGAGGGACAGAAGTCTCAAAAAGGCACAGGAAAGAAACTGTGCTTGAAGTGAACAACATGAGAGAGGCGGGAAGAGTGCGTGAGAGAGATGTGAGAGAGAGTAGGAGAGAGGGAGACAAGTAGGAGGGGCACCCAGAGGAGGCGGGGTGACAAGAGGTGGATTAGTGCACAGCGCGAGGAGGTACAGGAAGCCAGCATGTGTGAGCAGGCAGTATAGAGAGGAGAGAGGGAGGATGAAAAGAAGTAGAAAAACACTCATGAAGTGCTGAAAAGAAAGAAAAAAGTAGTTAACTAAATGTTGTGTGTGAAAGGATAAAAGTCAGACAATCAAAAAGATGGTATAGAGGCTATGCTTCGGAGAAAGGACAAGCACAAGAAGAGGAAGGCAATCCATTGAATAAGAAGCAAACAAAAACCAGTAATAATAAAGTCAACCAATGTTAAACAATGAACAGGCTCTATGTCCACTGTCAGCTTTTGTTATGGTCTATAAATGGCATTTTGTGCAACTAAGCTAGACCCAAAAATGGCAAAATAATAAAGTAATACTGAGAATGTGCTGCATCAATCAATCAGTCATTAGATTTATAAAGTGCAGCTTATCACCCTAGGGAGTATCCAAGTGCTGATGGTTCTTGCTGCGCGCTGGTAGCTACTCCTCAAAGAGCCATGTTTTGAGTTTTCTCCTGAAGTCGATGAGGGTGTGTGTGGTCCTCAGGAGAGGGGTGGTCATTCCAGATCTGGGCGGCGTGGTAGGAGAAGGCTTGTCCTCTGCTGTGGCTGTGTTTAAGTCTCTGGACTTGGGCAAGGGTTGTTGTTCAGAGCGCCCTGGAGGGCCAGTGAAAGGGGAGTCTGTGGTTGATGAGATTGGGTCCGATGTTGTGGAGGGCTTTGTAAGCGATGGTGAGGAGATTGAATTTGCACTTCTTGTACTTAGGGAGTGAATGGAGACCTCTGTGGCGGGTCCACGTGGGGAGATCCATGACGAGTCTCAAGGCTGCGTTCTGGATGGTCTGGAGAAGGTGGATGACATGGGTGCGGAGACTGATGTAGGGAGTTTCCGTAGTCTAGTCTGCTAATGATGATGGCTTGGGTTACTGTCTTTCTGTATTTGATGGGGATCCATTTGAAGATATTCCATAACATGTGGAGGTTGTGGAAGCAGGAGGAGGCCACTGTGTTCATCTCTCATATGAGGGTGAGCTGATTGTCGATGAAGATGCACAGATTTCGGGTGTGGTCAGTCGGGGGTTGTCCAACTGTGGTGGGCCACCAGAAGTCATCCCAGGGGGAGGAGTTTTTTCCGAAGATGATCATCTCTGTCTTGTCTGTGTTCAGCTTCAGGCAGTTGGATTTCAACCATTCGGCAATGTGGCACATGGTGTTGCTGAATTTGTCTCTAAGGTAGGCGTGGGATAACTTGCTATGGATTCCGATACATGCTACACCTAGATATCAGGAAGAGGGTGTTAACTAATGAAAATATATATAACCAACCATATAACCCAAAAATATATATAGAAGGTGCGAATTGCACTTGGTGCGATTCACACTTACTATATATATTGTTTGTTAGGCTGTATACATGTTAGTTACAGTTCTGCTTTTTAGTTTCGCTTTATTGAATTACCATATTTCACTGGTTAACAACCTCTTTCTGCTATCTAGGTGTAGTGTGTATCGGAATCCAAAGCAAGTTATTCAACTGTTTGCCAAATGACTGCCGTCTCTGGTTCTTTTTACAAAGCTGCTCTCCCTGCTCCTGTATTATGGCAATTTGTTCTTTAATGTGGACTAGTAAGAGGTTTACTGTGGATTGTTTTCATGTATTTTCTTTACGTTGTTTGGCCAGATACAGTGCAAGGTCCCTTTGCAAGTAAATTGTAGCTTTTTTTGGCACCTTGATATGTGCACTTGGTTTTGGTTTGCAGTTTTTCATAAGAATGTGGGTGCACCTTACTCTCTTTTAGTATTCAACTCTTTTTGCTCTCATATTGATTTGATTTTAAAGAATTGTGTTTTCTTTTAGGTGTCCTTTTAACAGTTCTATCCTGATGATACCAGATATTGGTTGGAGGGTCGAAATGTCATTGACTAGACCGTAATGAACCCAATAAAGTTGCCTTTATTAGTCATGACATATCAATGGACATTACTTAAATTGGGTCATTTAGTGCTTCTTGCTGGAAAACATATTTGATTTGTACATCATTTACGTATATATGTGTCCTAATACATGTTGCAGATTCCTTTTCTTTGGAGCTTTGTACAACTTCTTATGTTTAATTTGCACGAAGAGATGTTTTTCGGGGTGTTGTATACCTTTTTAAATGTACCTTGCACTGATATATGTATTTAAAACCTTGAACAGGATATCTGACTATTCTTTTCATATGAGCAGTACCTTTCTGTTTGTGCATCCTGCCACTGTGCAAATTGATGTTACTGTGCTGGTCTCTATTGAGAATTCAGGATCATTATAGATAAGAACCACTGTTGGTTGAAATATAGTGATTTAGCCCAGGTCCTTAAATGGGAGGAGTATCTTTGTTTACATGTGTAAAGCCACCCTTTCCTTGGCACGTGACTGCAGGTTACACCAGCGATTTTTAATGTCCTCCACTGAGCACTCTTCAACTCCTACAGCATTGGTCCTCTGGTGCATGTGTCTCCAGATCTTCCTCTTGTGTGACTCGGGGACAGTCATGGAGGCACGTCCAAAAAGCTTCTCTTGATTGTTGCAGCACTCCTATGTTAAGATCTCCAGCTCTCTTTCAGAGAACTTTAGTTTTCTCTTCCTCTGCCCTGCATCATGCTCTCCATGTAGGTTGGCCATGTCTGGATGTGTGCAAGTGGTTTCTTGGCCTACTCAGTTTACTTACGATGTGCTGCATTGCTCTACTCCTGAAAGTACTTGCATTAGATGCAAAATCGACCATGCATGCAACCATACATTTGGACTTGCACCTCTAACTGCGAGTCGCAAAGGTTCACAATAAGAGAGTCACAAATGTTACCGATCATACATGTGGCCCATAGTTGCAAAACCATTTAGTTGCTTAGAATGTTCACCTTTGCCAAATGCCCAGATCAAGTCTTAGTTTTAAATGCTAGTCTATGTAGATGAGGTCCTTGGAGAATTCAGTAATCAACTTGGAGGAGAAGGGGGGTCACAAGCTGTAAAGGGAGTATCAATGCGTCACAATCATTTGATCTTTTGACGGCTTATTTCCATTCAATGAAATCTATGGCAACGCACATCTATACTTTTGCAGTTCAACATTTCAGTGATCTCATATATAAACCATCTGGGAGAGTCCACGTCAGAAGCCCTGGTAGGCATGGCCAATGAAATTTGTGCATTCTGTCACCATCACAAATTTCACCTAGGGCAGATGTTCCTCCTGGCATTCACATGGTGGCAGGTGGGCACTCAGGAACCTTAATAACAGGAGGCATCTTCGAGTAGTTGTCCAAACACCGACTTATCACTACAGCCTGTTGCAGATAGACCTTTCTCATGTTTGAACTCACAATTGCCCCACAGTTACAGAAGACTCTTGCCATAGACATGTCCTTTCAAGGCTGGTCTAATTTGCACTTTTACTCCTTTTGCCAATCCAGCCTCAACTCATGTAAGATCCCCACAACAAAACTCTTATCTGCTATTCTATAGCTGATGGCTTCAAACCTTTATGGTATTCTCGGTCACTGAAATACCTTTGACATTCTGCCGCTAGCCTCAAAGACTTCATGGGCCCCAGGTACCATCCAGAGTTACAAGAAAGCTGTCCAGTTCATTAGAGTGCAAAAACGAATCATAATCTCATTGTAGCAAATGTCCTTCAGTTCTGAATATCTGTGCCTCATTGGCACTGCAGGGGACCCACACCCCTGTTATGCTGTGAGAAAAAATATATTTCTAACATACATCCAGTTTCTTTGTTTGGAGGGAAACGGTTTTGAAGTTAAAATGACTCATCCATTTGCACAGAAAGAATCTCCTAAATGTGAAAAATGCAGGAAACACTGCTTCAATCACATCCCATGAGGAGCAGAGAGTACCAGCATGCAAAGCGAGCAGATAAAACTCAGGAGATTGTGGGCATAGCCAGTCGGGGTCAGAGTCAGTAAATCCCCCAGATCACTTTTAATAAATGCCTGGATGGGTAATTCATACCTGCATGGGGACACTTTGAAGCATTGCCTCTAGTTAGAGCCCAGTACAATGTGCTTGGGGTTCCCCCTGTCTGTCTGTCTCTTCCAAATTGCTGGCCTCTAGTTGAGCCTGAACTTCTTAAAAATATTCCTGAGTGCCCCTCCCACCTCAGGACCCCTTGGTTAGGAATCACGCCTCTGCTCACTAAGCTTCCACGTACAAAGATGTGCTAACAGTAACATATAGGGAGCATAATTTCCCTGTTCATGTCTCTGGTCTAATACAGAATATTGTCAGGGCACAGAACATTGCAGCTACAACAGGTTCCCGGCAATGAAGAGCTGTGGAAGATGCGCATTGTAGGATTTCTCTTTCAGTCTCTTGAGTGATCCAGCAGATGAGGCAGCATTAATTGTAACAGGGTAACTATATGACGCCATGGCAGTGCTTAAATTGAGCCAGGGGTTTCCGGTGCAGGGCACCGGCACCTATTTTTGAGGGCTGGCGCTTATTTTTCTGGACCAAACAATTACTGCAAGCAAAAAACACTAATGATAAAGACGGAGGAAGAGAAAAACAAAAAAGCGTTACAAAGGGAAAAAGCAGAAAGCTGCAAGAGTGAGCTGAAGGGGCAAGGAGCAGCTGTAAATGGATTAAAGAGGCCCGAGATGGCTTTAGGATTACGCTGCCTCAGTATTCTCTGCTCGCACATTTAAATACAGAAGTTTCTGAGGAGAGCTTTGGGCACCGGCATGTTTTTATTTACAAATAAAGCATTGCGCCATAGGCAGCTCATAATGAGGGTCCTGGGGTTCCTTGTTTCCTCTAAAATCCTTTAAACCGTGGTGTAACAACCCACACTAAGGGGAGGCCCACCTTCATGGGGGGGGGGCCTTCAACACAATATCCTGGTTGGAGGGCTCCTGAGTGAGTCTGGAGGGGGGCCACTCCATGTCCTTTGCAGGGGGTTTCCTCAAGTTTCGCTACGCCACTGCCTGCACACACAGTAAGCAAAGCTCACAGCCAGAAATCAGAATGTACTGGGCACAGTAGTTGTACAATGCAGCACGGTGCCAACAACACAAATAGCATCCCCTCTCCCAAGGTACATGATAGCGCGCACTTTGCTTTATTCTTGATGTAGATGGTAAACACTCTCAGGCCCTCGCACAGCTTTGTCTTATTAAGTGACTTCCATTAATCACTTTTTATATTAGAAGAGCCAGGAGCCTTGGGTAATTTACAACACCAAACAAATAGCATATTACATAAATTGCACAAAAACAATCATGCATGCAACAGAGGCATCCTTGCACCATGGTGCAAGGGCACCTGCGTTGACGCTAAGCAGCCAAATGTGCGCAAGCATGGGGGAAAGGACTGGAATTCACGGTATTTCATTCCTGCCCTTTTACATTGACACAGTACAGTGCGGCAAGGAGACTTGCGGTGCTGCCCTATGCCAATTTCTTATAAATAAGGCCCCCCATATCTAGACAAATTGGAAAAGATTCCACACATTGTATGTGTGCTGTACAATACAGTGCATATGCAATGTGTGGAATACTTGAACAAATGGAAATATTTTTCTTGTATTGCACCTGCTTCAAGGAGGTGTCCGTTTTTGATGCAGAACCCAGACGGGTTTTCTTAGTAGATTGGGCTTTGTGTCCAAAACTATGAATGCTTGCACAGGTCTACACAAGAAATGCCCTCAGCTCACTTTTATTAAATGCCTGTTATTAGAAATGGAGTTTCCGGTTGGCTAGGGTATGCACCTAAGCCAGGCAGAACCCACCCACTCTAGCCAGGGCAAGGGAGTTACACATCCAAAATAACCCCTGATCACCCCCTTGGTAGCTTGGCATGAGCAGTCAGGCCTAACCTGGAAGCAATGTGTAAAGCATTTGCACAACACACAACACGTGGCGCAATAAATACACCACAAAGGAAACACCCAGGGATATATGTACAAACGTTATGTGAGTCGCAAATTGGTCACAGCGCTATTTGCTACCGTGCAAAAAGTGAAATGGTATGTTCCAATGCCATTTCGAAGTCCCAAATAGAGATGCAACCAATTACTGATTCGCAAAATTTGCGACTTGAGATTGAGACTCGCAATTAAGAAATCGCAATTTGCGAGTCGCAACCCGCATGTACAAGGTAGTTGCTAATTGTGAATAGTCGCAAAAAGCCAGTTTTGCACACCCAGATTAGCACTGATTCCAAACAGGTGGTAACCAGAACCAAAGTATAAAAGCAGACCCAGAAGGCCTCAGGGTTTCTCAAAATGGCTGCACTCCACGTGATTGCATGGAGGAGGAGAGACCAGGCTGCCCAGGAGAGGAGGAGGAGGTGGAGACAGTAGAGGATATACAGAACCAGGCAGACCATATTTCAACAAAGAGAGGAGGAAATATATGACAAATACAGACTGAGCAGCGCAGTTATCCTAGAGATTATTGAACTGCTGAAACCTCAGCTAGAACGCCAGACCTTGTGCAGCTGCTCCATCCCCACACGTGCCAGTGCTCTGCTTACTGCACCTCTTGGCCTCGGGTAGCTACCAGGGGGTGATTGCACTTGCTGGTGGGGTGTCCCAAAGTGCCCTGTCACAATTCTTTAGACGGTTCTTAGATGCCATACTCGCACACATGTGATACATATACCTTCCCAGGAATGAGGAGGAAATACACAACACCAAGTTGAACTTCTACAGAATGGCCAACTTTCCCCATGTAATAGGGTGTGTGGACGGGACACATATACCCATTTGCCCACCTGCGAAACCAGAACCGTTATTGAGAGGACCTTTGGCATGTTGAAGTCACGTTTTTGATGCCTGCACAAAAGTGGAGGGGCACTCCAGTATGCCCCAGAGACTGCATGCCAGATTGTGGCAACATGTGTCATCCTACACAACATAGCAACCAGACGTAGGCTACATCTCACCCTAGATGACACAGATTTGGAGGACGAGGAACAAGAGCCACCACAACGACAGCCTGGGGATGGTAGCATCGCGATGGAGAGCAGAGACTGGACCACATTGCAACTCACTACTTTGGCAGGTACGTGGCAACCGTTACAGCCCTCACAAATGGAAGACACACATAGCCAGGTTGTGCAAGAACAAAAATTCCCTTTAATGTCAGGAGTGTAATGATGAACTGTTGACATCTAAACAGCAATAAAAACGTAAAATGGTACAATGTCTGACACATTTACATCATGTGCCTCAGGCAATTCCCAGATTAGCAAAATCACACCCTCCTGCGACTACGGCCACCACGGCCCGATCCTGGTTGGTCCCCTGATGTTTGGCGGGCACTGCTTCTCCGCAGGATGTGTGCATCAGAGGCTGAAACGCTGCTCACCCTGTAGATGTCCTCAATATCCTGAGAGGTATTGCCAATGCTCCTTGCTGCCTGGGTGGTCTGTATTAGGTCCACTGCATGACTTTCGCTCCCTAGTCCCCTTGCTACATCACCGGCAAAATGCCCAAGTTCCACCTGTAGCGTTACAGTGCGCTTTGACAGGCAGGTAGTAGTGGTTGCGAGGCAGCCAATCGACTGACTCAGCCGGTCCAAACGGGCAGCAGTGTTGTGATCTGCGCCTTGCATGGGCCCTATCTGTCACCATTTCCCTGCACAGGTCATTGATGGCGGTGGTGAGGTTTGCCATGTTGTTGTTCATGGTGGTGAAATGTGGGTCAACATTTTGCAGACCGTGATTGCTCAGTAAGGATGCCTCCAGTCCTAGGAACTGTTCCCCTGTGACATCCTCCTCACCTGCTGACAGTGTTTGACCTATGTGGCTGACTCACACTCAACTGTGGCCCCGGTGTCAGGTTGCCTGTCTCAGTGTCCACATCTGTCTCCTCGGTGGTATAACGTTCATGGTGGACAAATGGTGTGGTCATGCACTCCCCTGCTGATACACTGGCTGCCTCGTCTGCGGTGATGGTAGCAGATTCATCTCCCTGCACAGTAGGGTCATCGGTGGGTACTTGTGGGAGACCTGTGGGACACAGGGGATACACTGTCAGTGCCTCTCATATGTGTGGTGTATCAAAATAAATATTCCTCAAAATTTGGACTACTGTACTACATTGCCCATAATGCATTGTTCTGTAGGTTGCAATATAGGCATGGAACAAATCGCATTGATCTTGTTCCGAATGTCCAGCCAGATCTTTTTTTCTGTGTGGCAGGGACACTCATTGCTGCATTGCCAAACAGGACCGCATGGTGCAGGCAGCACTCCTCAGTCAAGACCTCCAGCTCCTCATCAGAAAACTTCAGTTTCCTCTTCCTCCCTGCAGTGTGTGTCTCCTTGGTCTGAGCTACCATGGCTGCAGTTGCTCCTCTCAGCTGGGTGTTCCTCTGCTGTCTGTGCTGGGTAGACTCCTCCCAGTTCCATGGGGGGTACTTCCTGGTTCTGATGTCATCACTCAGAACCAGAAAGTTTGTTTTCTTCTGTTTTTTTTGGCACCCTCTAGCAAATTGCGAGTCCGGGCCACACCCTTGTGCAATTTGCGAAATCACAATTTGCGATTTTGCACATTGTGGTGCGACTCCGCACTGAATCGCAAACTGGAATTGCAATTCTTACTTACATCCCGTTTTGTGACTCGCAAATAGCGAGTCGCAAAACCAGAGTTTGATACATGTAGCCCCAAGTTATGTAAAAATAAACTGTATTGTACACAACATCATTAGACCAAACATAACATGTCAGTAATACCCTGCTACCCAAGCAGTTGTCAGGACATTACACAGCATCAGTACTCTGCAAAAGCCGGCAGTAGTCACATATAAAGTATTGGTTACTGAATATTCTGCAACATGAACAGGAGTCAGGAAAACATTACAAAGAAAATGCGCATGTCATAAAATCATCCTACATGCCCATAAAAGGAACATCAGAAAACATATGGCAAGTTATCAAAAATGCATAGTGACATTAAAAAAACCCTGTATGTCCATAACGAGAACATCACAGACAAACCCTTACCCTGAATGAGTCACTTCACCACAGTCACCATGACCTCAGGGAGGAGCCTCAATAAGGAGGCACTTGTTGTGAGTCCGAAGCCCAGTACTGGGGCCACCTGAGGGGACTCCCGTGCTCCCGCAATGATAGGTACGGGGGTCCCAACACCCTTAATGGGTTCTTGCCTAGGAGCAGTGCCACCTCCCATTCCCTGTTGCCTGAGGAGCTCAGAGATAGGGAGAAAGAGAGGGACCTGAGGCACTCCCCTGCTGATACACTGGCTGCCTCGTCTGCGGGGATGGTGGCAGATTCATCTCCCTGCACAGTAGGGTCATCGGTGGGTACTTGTGGGAGACCTGTGGGACACAGGGGATACACTGTCAGTGCCTCTCATATGTGTGGTGTATCAAAATAAATATTCCTCAAAATTTGAACTACTGTACTACATTGCCCATAATAATAATTGTTCTGTAGGTTGCAATATAGGAAGGGAACAAATTTGGAGGATGCATGCTTTTGTGTACTGTGGTTGTGTGCATGGTGCATTGAATGGTGTAAATAAGGAAGATTTGCTACTTACTTTTGGATGTTTCTGGTGTAGAACTGTCCAGGTGCCCAATTCCAACGACATCCTCCGGCTCCACAGTGGTCTCCACCATCCTCTCAATGGCTGTAGGAGGTGGTACTGTGGATGGTCCTCCATAAGTTCGGTGCGCATCCCTCATCGGCTCTGCCAGCCTTTTTTTGGTCCTGGTCCTGGTCCTGGACCTGAGGTCGTACCACCTTTTGCGGATCTCATCGATGGTGCGATGGCTGACTCCAATCGCATTGATCTTGTTCTGAATGTCCAGCCAGATCTTTTTTTTCTGTGTGTCAGGGACACTCATTGCTGCCTTGCCAAACAGGACCACATGGTGCAGGCAGCACTCCTCAGTACTGAGGGAAGTCCATCAAGGTATTGATTGGTCCCCCCTGGCTTTAGGCTGATAGAGGGTCATGTTGGACCTGTCCCTTTCTACAGGGTCATTACCTAAACTTTTTGCCTTCTCCTAATTTTTCTGACCGTTTTTGGCTGATGTTATGACTCTGGTCACTTTATCACTGCTAATAAGTGCTAAAGTGCATATGCTCTCCCTTGTAAACCTTGTGCGATTGGCTTATACCAAATTGGCACATTCAATTTTCCTGTAAGTCCCTTGTACAGTGGTATCCCTATACCCAGGGCCTGTAAATTAAATACTACTAGTGGGCCTGCAGTGCAGCTTGCGCCACTCACAGAAGTAGCCTTTCAACTCTGTCTCAGGCCCGCTAGCGCAGGGAAGGCGTGCGCAGTTTACTGCCACTGAGACCTGCCATCTAGATTTACTTGCCAGGCCTGGAACTCCCCTTTTACTCACGTAAGTCACCCCTAAGGTAGGCCCTAGCTAGCCCTATGGGCAGGGTGCTATGTATGTAGAAGGCAAGACATGTGCCTGGTAGCGTGGCCTGTGCTGGTATTGACAAACAGCCTATGTAGTTTCTCACTGCTGTGAGTACTGCCTTCTCATAGGATTGCATTGGAAATGCCCTGCCTTATGTCTAGGGGGTATTGTCTGATTTTTGAGGGGTAGCGTAGGCATGTTTGGTATGGTTGTAATGGTAGTGAGAAATGCTGTTTACTGGTGTAGGTGGATTTTTAATTACCATTATAGAAATGCCACTTCTAGAAAGTGGGCATTTCTCTGTGCTTATGACTCTGGTGTTTTGCAGCTTGACTCCAATCCACGTCTGGGTGGACCGATAGCTGGACTTTATGCATACATTTCAGACAGCTTGTACACAGGGAGGGTGGAGGTGTCACAGGGGTGCACTAACATATTGAATGGTCTGTAAAGGCTGTGCCCTGGCCTCACACAAAGGGCTCATTTACCCCCAACTGATCTCTGGACCCTGTGCTGCAGGAGAGAGGGGTCACTCCTCAAACCAGTTGTAACTGGTTGGAACCTCCTCTCCCCCTTATTGAAAATGCTTTGCAAAACTGAGTGTAAATCTCCTCTGGATCCCAGGGCTGCCATGAGAGCAGGGCGAGAGGGAGGTGAGGATAAGTCCCCTCTTGATCCTGTCACTGCCAGAGGAACGTGACAATTAAATTGGGCATTGTTCGTTTTTAGGTTCCCCTGCGAGGGCCCGCCGTGACCCGGGGGCCCTGGGGGCATCTGACACCCGGACTGGGCAGTTGCCCGAGGAGGGGGCCCTACATGGAACGGAGGGGGTGCATGCCACCCCTCCTCCCCTGCACCAATCATTAGACAGCCCCCTGTTTTTGCACCGAGGAGCACTGGGGGCTTCCGCGCTTCCCTTTTACTCAAGGTGCATCCATGAGGCGGCTGTTTACCAATCATGCAGGGGCCATATGTGTTCACTAATGTTCTGGGTATGGACATCTAGGGTTTTTATGTCCTTATGCAGTTTTGGTGACCTGCCATATGTTCTCCATGTGGTCCTGATATGGGCATTATGTTGGATGTTTCTATGACTTGCCATATATTTTCTGACGCTCCTTTTATGGACATTTATGATAGTTTTATGACAAGTTCATTTTGTTAGCAATGTTTTCCTGACTACTGCTTATGTTGCAAAATAATGAGTAACCTGTGTTATATGTGACTACTGCTGATTTCTGCAGAGTAATGTGTAATGTTCTGATAACTGCTTGGGAAGCAGGGTATTACTGACATGTGTTTGGTCTAATGATGTTGTGTACAATACAGTTTATTTTTATATAACTTGGCGTTGTGTTCCCTTTGTGGTGTATTTATTGCATCACGTGTGTTGTGTGGGTTGTGCAAACACTTTACACATTGCTTCCAAGGGGGTGAGCAGGGGTTATACTGGGTATGTAAACCCCTCGCCCTGACTAAAGTGGGTGGGTTCTGCCTGGCTTAGGTGCTTACCATAACCAACCAGAAACCCCATTTCAAATACCTGTCATCGTATTGGTATATTCTGATGTGCTGAGGTGAACCTCTTTCACATCTTAAATAAATACATGCTTTTGAATTTTGAAGAGACTTAGGCGGTCATTCCAACCACGGCGGGCGGCGGTCGCCGCCCGCCATGCGGTAACCGCCATAAGGCCGCTCCGCGGTCAAAAGACCGCTGGGGCCATTTCAACTTTCCCACTGGGCTGGCGGGCGCTAGCCAAGTTAGCGCCCGCCGGCCCAGCGGGAAAGGGGCCTGCAACACTGAAGCCGGCTCCGAATGGAGCCGGCGGTGTTGCAGGTGTGCGACAGGTGCAGTTGCACCCGTCGCGCTTTTCACTGTCTGCTAGGCAGACAGTGAAAAGCAGGCTGGGGCCCTGTTAGAGGGCCCCTGCACTGCCCATGCCAGTGGCATGAGCAGTGCAGGGGCCCCCATGGGCCCTAGGACACCCGTTCCCGCCAGCCTGTTCCTGGCGGTGAAGACCGCCAGAAACAGGCTGGCGGGAAGGGGCTGCCATGGCGGATTTGGCCAACCGGGGGAAATCCGGCGGGAAACCGCCGGACCCGGTTTTCTGACCGCGGCTTTACCGCCGCGGTCAGAATGGCCCAGGAAGCACCGCCAGCCTGTTGGCGGTGCTTCCGTCATTTTAGCCCTGGCAGTCTCGGACCGCCAGGGTTAGAATGACCCCCTTAATCATATTTGTTGAATGATTTACATGCCAAATATTTTCATGGCTTGGCATGGTCAAACTCTTTGTTAATGTGGTGGCTTGGCCAACAATATGTTCAATTCCTTATTAGAAAAAATGCAAGAATGCATGTTTCTTTCTATCTGTACTAATGGTATATCACTTTTCCTTTACTATTACCATCTTATTCCACTTCAAATGTTTTGGTGCTAATCCACATATGCATGCAGAAGCATGTAAAATAATGTTCCTGTAGTACAACTTCACGAACTCATAAATGCTTTTGGGAATACATCTCTATGCTTTTAAAATATGTTTTTTCAATCTAAGGGGCATATTTAAGAGCCTCTAGCCATCTGGAGCATCACTTTATGTGACACTCCAGTGGCACTAACCTCTGCTCCATATTTACAAGGAGGTGTAACGCCACTTTTTGTGGCGTTACACTTCCTTGTAAATATGGGCCCCTCCAATGCAGTTATCTGCATCAGAGGGGTATGCAATGGGTGTTGCTGTGGGTGTGCTAAAGCAACACCCATTGTATTTTGACGCTGCCTCAGATTTATGAGATTTCGTAAACCTGAGGCAGCGCCAAAATCTAACGCCACCACAGGTGCAACGAGGAAGAATACTTATATTCCTCCTTGTTTTTTGCTTTTTCTATGTGTGCTGCATTGTGCAGCACGCATAGAAAGAGCAAAATACCAGACATGATTGCTTATGTGCGGGAAGGTCTCACTTCCTGCACATAAACAATCATTTGAAAAAGCTGCTTTGGCACTTCTGTGTGCTGCGTTCTGCAGCACACACTGAAGTGCCAAAGCACCATTAGTGATTGTTTATGTGTGGGAAGGGACACCTTTCCGCATATAAACAATTACACCCCTCAACGCAGGCATCCTTGCAAGGTGCAAGGATGCTTGCGCTGGCAGCCAAATTTTGCGCCAGAGCAGGGGACAACACAGGGGTCACCGTATTCAATTTAATCTGGTGCATTCCTGCGTTGTGAAAATGATGGAGCGCAGCACTGCCAATTTTGGCGCAGCGTCGCGCTCCGTCATTTTCCTATAAATATGGGCGTAAATGTTCACATGGAACCCTCTTTGAGATTAGGACTGTAGGCTGTGGATGGCTCCTACAACAACTACATGTACTAACTAAACGCTTCAGGGTCACCTTCCACTCAACTTTGCCTACATGTGACGGGGGCATAACTATAGAAAATTAGACAAAATTAGACAGGGCCTTTATCTGATACTAGAATTTCTGGTGTGGTAGAGTGCCCAGCTCATTTTGTACTGGCCCCCACCACCACAGTTAGGGAATGCAGTCCCTTGCTGGGCAACAAAGCTCATAAAAACCCACGAATATTTCAACCTGCCATATACATGATGATGTCCAAGTACCTTTAATTGCAAAACACCGATTCTTTGAGGCAATATCTGCGAATATACATTTGCCAAAAATGTTTAAATATGTCCTCACTCTCATGAAGAGTATGTTTTCATATATGTATGAATACATACATATATGAAAAAATACTCTTCACCTACACACACATATATATATATGTATATATATATATATATATATATATATATATATATAGCAGTAGTCCAAGAAAAACTAATCACACTTTCAAGGGAAAATGCAATGCAACGATTGTTTATTGTGTGTATATATATATATATATATATATATATATATATATATATATATATATATATATATATATATATATATATATATATATATATATATATATATATATATATATATATATATATATATATTATATATATATATTATACCTCTCTTTATGATTGCCCATTGTAGGTGGCCGCACCACTTTTATCTCTAGCCCATTGTGCACCGAAGCCCCCCAGGCTAAAACTCACTTCCAGCTCTCCTACATATATGTTAAAACAATGTTTCAAAATATTTTGGGGATCCAGGAGAATCTCTTCTTGGCTCCTCACCATCTTATTACCTGCCCTAAGCTGCTCAGGAGAGCTCAGCCCAGCATCAGTGAAATAGATGCATTTCAGCAGGTACGTTCTAGCACCCTCCCCCGCCCCTCCCGTGACAGCCCCTGCTCCTAGGAGCAGGCGCCAAATATATGTGAAGTGAGGGCCATTGTATTTATAGATAAAGATCGTGGATTATTGGGTTCTACAAGCGTGGTTGCTCGAGTGGTGGCGGATTCAGTCCGCCAGGAACATAAAAGTGATGTATAAGGCTGGCAGGAATGGGTAATGGGAAATAAACTGCAGCGGGAGTCGATTACCCTTCTCAGATGGCCTCAGTGGAAAAAACCAACCAAGCAGCATCATCAAGCTGAAGGGACGTCACCTCAGTTCACCAAGAAAAATAAAGCAGCAAGCTGGTCTCTCCTCATCTGTCTCTCTTTCCCGTCAGCTTCTATTGGGGTATACCGAGTGCCCTGTGCAAGATGGACTCCCTTGCGCCTTGAGCGTTCACTTCCTGGCACTGAATGTTCCGATGAGAAGGGATCAGCACAGTGGTATCATTTTATCATCTTAGAGCAGTGTGAGTGTTTTAAAATGCTGGGCATCTGCCTATGTACTAACATAAGAAAACTTTATCTTCCTTTTGTAGTGAATTAGTACCACCCCCAGGTGGCGCAGTGAGGCTAGCACTTTACCTCACATATGGAAGTACAGGTCAAGCTTTCACTAAAACCACAGGAGAAGAAGACCTGGCATCATATGCCATTTGACCATCTAATGATGTAGCATCACACAACTTCGAACCCCAAAGATCCAGCAATTGCGCTTTTTCTAGACTAACCACTGTCACACTCAGTTATTATTGTCAGGTGCATAAATCCAGCTACTAAAAAGAAACAAAGTGGTTGAGCTAAAGCCATGTTTACATTTAAAAGGTGAGGAGATTTGTAATAGTGCAGGTGTGCCAATCCTACAATTCACTTAGGTCCACAGGATGCAAAGCCCACCTGAAGATCATCTGAAGAGAGATGCAAGGACTTACACTTGGAAGCAAAGCAAGTGTAGGAGGACTGGTGACAGACATACTTAATTCATCGTGGACACATTAGCAATATATAAGGTGAGTTTATTCAGTTAAAATGAGGCTATGGAACATTGGGCAAGAGATCCAACTGATATGGCATTGGTGCGAGAGTGGCGACTCTCCTAAAACATACTCAGCACCACAGCTAAACCATGTTCATTCATAGATGAATATGGAAAAAGCATGGATATCCTGGGTGTGCCAAGGAAAACAAGAACTGAGAAGGGATAAACACAGAGAACGCATTCATCACACAAAGGGTAGTACCAGGCACGGAACGACCTGCAGGGAGAGGTGGGGGAGGCTGATATCTTGATCAACATTTAAAGGGCACTCAGACTCAGAAGCTAAGGGCCTGACTTAGAACGCGGCGGATGGGTTACTCCCTCACAACGATGACGGATATCCTGTCCACCAAAATCTAAATCTCATAGGATAGAATGATATTTAGGTTTCGGCGAGAAGGATATTCGTCACAGTTGTGTTGAAGTAACCTGTCCGCCGAGGTCTAAATCAGGCCCTAAGCCCTGTTTGAGGTTCAAACACCATCATTTTTAAACCAGAATTTGCTGGCATTAATCATTGGTCGACCACCTTTTAATTTTACCCCCTCACTGAGCCTTTATTGGTAACATTTGTGTCCACACCAGTTACATCTGGCAGGATGACTCATTGAACTATTGCTGTTGAAAAAAAGAATGACCTGGCTTTCATACATTTGAATCAAGGAAAGTGTAACTCAGCCTTCCATCCTTGCGGGGTTGACAAATTGAGTATCATCAAATTTGGTAATAGCAACACCTGTTATTTACAGCCCCTAGAAACAGCGGATGTGTGGCATTAAGAGATACCAAAAGATGCGACAATGTGAATATTTAGACTGAAAAAACTTCTTTGTAAAAACACAGAGGCCTGATCACAAAAACATTGATGAATATGGGAGGGTGGATTACAGGGGAACTATTTTACCATTGCTTACATGTGTATATGAATTGGCACCAAAGCACTGGTCTACGCACACTTCAGGAGGTTTGTGATGTGCTCTGTTTACTGGTTTGTCAATAAAAACTTAAGTTGAGATTTCAGATTCCCTCACAATCACCAGTCAGCAAAGCACTAAAGAGAAACTTGTTTGTGCAGCCTGGGGCGGAGGGTTACATGATGCTTCTCTGTGCCATCTGAGGCCTACCTTCCTTTCGCCATGCTCTCAGTGAGTAAGGCTACACTTTGGCACCTGTCTGTGTACTTAATAATGGATTTAGAAAGCAAAATTATTTTGGAAGGCACACAGACAGCTAGATAGTCCCAAGAGACGTTTTTTGTTCAAACCAGTCACCTCTAGGTAAAACTATGAAAAAAATATCCTGGAATAAAACAAAATTACTCAAAATACAAGACATCCAGAAATCGGATTCATGAAAGATTTCGCTCGCTGGAAAAAATTGCCAGAGAGAATAGTTTACCTGAAAGTCTTAATAACAAAAGCACACATTTTTTGGGTGGTGAACCAGAGGTCAGACTATCAATGATTCTCAAGTATAACACAATCTTATATAATGTAATTAACCTGTCATTGGCTGTAATTGTATTGCTTTGACTACTGTAGCCAATCCAAGACCCAAGAGGCATGCTCCAGAGTAAGAGGCAGTCACCCACAATAGACCAAGATTCCTACATGCCCTAGTTTCTCTTCTAGAGATGTTTTTTCATAAGTCCTGGGACAAGACCAATCGTAAATATATTTTATCTGCAGTCCAGGGGTGGGTTTCAACTAAAGGTGCCCAGCTCAGGTCCAAGAAGGACAGATTTTCCTGGTATATGTGAAATATAAATACAATGAATCATAGTGGAAAAATTTAATTAGTCAGTGGTTATTCTACAAATCAGGCTTGAATGCCGCCCTCCAGGGCCTATGTTGGCCACACATGGCCACACAGCTGTAGAACTGATTCTAGGTTTCTTTGCTTTCAAACAGATACAGTATACCTTTCAAAAATGAATAACCACCACTATAATACTAATATTGATTAATCTAGCACACAAAGGGGCATATTTACAAGGAACTGGTGCAGCGCAAAGCTGCGCCAAAATTGGCAGTGCCACGCTGCATCAGTTCTGAAATGCAGGTATGCACCGTATTTACAAAAATACAGTACACCCCTGTGTTTCCCCTAGTGCTGCTGCTAAATTTAGCTGCCAGCGCAGGCAAAGTGCAAGGGTATCTGCGTTGAAGGAAATGATTGTTTATGTGCAGGAAGGTGCCCCTTCCTGCACATAAAACAATCTACGATGGAGATTGGCCAGAAAAATAAATAAATATATATATATATATATATATATATATATATATAAATCTTTATGATTTTCCATTGTATCTCTGGCCCATGGTGCGCCCCGCACCCAGGCTAAGACTGAATGCAGCACACATAGAAGGAGCAAATGGTTATTACTGAATGATTGTTTATGTGCAGGAAGAGAGACCTTCCTGCACATAAACAATCATTCATGGTGTTTTGCTCTTTCTATGTGTGCTGCAGAATGCAGTACACATTGAAAAAGCAAAAATGAGGAGAAATAAAAGTATTTCTCCTTGTTGCGCCATGCTAATGCCACCCCTGGGGTGGCGTAGTTTTCGGCTCTGCCTCAGATTTACGATTCCTTGTAAATCTAGGGCAGGGTCAAAAGCTATGAGTGTTGCAGTGGAACACCAACAGCAACACTCATTGCACACCCCTCTGCCACGGAAAACTGTGCTGGAGGGGCCTATATTTACAAGGAGGCGTAAAGCCACAAAAAGTGGCTTAGTGCTGCCTTGTAAATATGGTGCAGTGAACAGTCACAAAAAGTGATGCTCTGGTAGCGCTAGGGGCTTGTCAATATGCCTCAAAGTGCACACAAGCATCTATGTCTGCGGGAAAAATAATTCTACTCATAGCCTCATAACATTAGTATAAATGATCCCAACATAGGTGTGTCTGTGTTATACAGCCAACTTACAAATATAGTCATTATTAACGTTTGGCACTTGGGCCCTGGTTTATTCTTTTTTGTGCAAAATGGCACTAACACAGTTTTGCACCAAAAAGTTTAGCACCGGTTTACACCATTTCTGTGCACCTGCTGGGCTCCATATTTATGGAATGGTGCAAGGCGGTGCAAAGGGTAGGCTAGCGTAAAAAAAAATTACGTTAGCCGGGTGGGGCTGGCGGTACGGAAGAAGAGGGTTTTGCAACAAAAAATGACGTTAGGCAGGCAAGAATACAAAAAAATGACTCTAACCAGCCTAGTGTCATTTTCTGATGGAAAACCATCCATACCACGACTCCTGTCTTAAAGAAGATAGGAGTCATACTCACCACCCCAATGGCCAGCACAGGGGACCATGGGACCCTGGGCATGGCCATTGCACCTAGTGCCATTTAGGGGGGTCCAATTCAGGGCCCCCAATGGCACTTAAAAAAATATATATACTTACCTTTACTTACCTATACTTACCTGGGATGGGGTCCCCCATCCTCTGTTGTCCCTCTGGTGTGGGTGGGGGTGTTCCTGGGGAGGGGACCTGTGAGCTTATCCATGGTGTTCCACTATGGAAATAGGCCTACAGGTCCCCTAACGCCTGCCCTGACCCAGGTGTTAAATAATGGTGCAAAGCAAGCTTTGCACCATTATTTAACCCTCCTCCCCACCGTGCGTGATTTTAGCACGGGGATAAATATGGTGCTAAGGCCATAGAGTCATTTTTTGCATGGGAAAGCCTACTTTGCATCTCATTGACGCAAAGTAGGTTTCCAAGTCCAAAAAATGACTTTAACTCCATAAATTTGGCGCTAGACGTGTCTAGCGCCAAAGTATAAATATGGAGTTAATTTTGCTTTGAATTTGTGTAAAAACAATGACGCAAATTAGGCACAAAACAAGTATAAATATGCCCCTTGGTGACCAGACAACATTAATTAGGGATTCTTATATAGAGTATATGGAAACACCATTTTATACAAGTATCTAATGCATGGGTACTCACAAACATTTTCCCGGGGGCCAAAATGTATGGTGTGTAGTATGAGTGAGGACCACACTGATGTCTGGAGAAGTAAAGCATTTCACGTGACTTCAGTCTGCCGTCCACGCTCTTACCTGACGTGTCGAGTATTAAAGATAAAGCATTAACTTTTGATCTAAAACTTTAGAGGGAAAGACATACCCATCTAGTGGCTCAATTGACCATTGTGAAACCAAAAAATCTGTGATTAATACCGGCTCTCCTAACTGACCACATTGTTGGGCTCATAGACAATTGTTACCTCATTATCACATACTAGAGTTCAGGATGTGTGCAGTGCAAAACCTTCGGTTGTGTTAGATCTATTAAACAGTAATGTTGTTCTATTTATAATAGCAACATAGCCACCCGTGCTTCTTTTCCTTTACTTTAGCTAACTGTAATCAGGGCCACTGGAATTATGTGATTGTGCGGCTGTGCCGATCTTTGCATAATTACAGACTTGCCGCATTTGCCACATAATCTATCATCTGCTACATAATTTGCAGATTTCAACAAAAAAAGTTTCTAGCTTAAACAGTTCAAAAGTTACTGAAAATGCAGCAACATGCATTGTTGCGCAGTTGAAGGCCCTTTGCAAAGTTACATTTTGTTGCCACATTGCTATACTTAGGTCTTAAACTGGTACTAATGGTTTGCTTTTAACAAGTTTGAAAATGACAAAATAAGGAACCAATATTATCACAAAATGTGCCACATTATGCTGCATAATTTGCCTTTTCTTGACACATAATTTACTGAACCTTGCCCCATAATTTGCTCTCCTCTGCTGCATAATTCCAGTGGCCCTGGCTCTAATAAATATTTGCCCATTTCTGCATGTCAGTGCTCTCTCAAGTAATGAGCAGCCTATTGCTGCTGTGCATCAAGGGGGCACATTTAAAGCTAATGAGGGCTGCAAGTGGCCCCCAAACACACTTTCAGTACCTTGATTTAGTGGTTAAGGTCTGGAGGGCAGCAAACGTTAGCAGATGCTAAAATAATGAATGTGCAAAAAGCAAAAATTCTAATTGTGCATCTCGGAGAGTTTAAATTCCTCAACGCAACCACAGCCTCTCTTCAATCAAGGTTTCTCCAGGTCTGTGCACTTTCAACACATTTATATGCACCTGTTCAACAAATTTATATCTCCAAATTGTGTGGAACAACTACAAAGCTTGAGGTAAATTCTCCAGCTTGTTTAAGCTTTTCCCACAAGATCAACATTATTGATACATCTAAATCTTCCCATTTGGATTACTGCATATCAGTTTATTAGGTTTGTTCAAATCTTTGAGCAAAAAGCTACAAGCAAAATAGAACTCTGCTCCCTGCCTAATCCTCAAGGAAGAGGAAATTTGTCCCCAGCATCAGCATCCTTGAACTGGGGTCAACAGCAGGTACTTGGGCTGGCAGATAGGTCTATTAACGCAGTCGTCCATCTTTTCTCCTGGGTCTATCAAACTTCAGGCCTACTACACACCTCTTCGTCTCTTCTTCTAAACCTTTTAGCACACTTTCCTGCTATACTTTCTGTGCATGGGCAACACCTTTCTGAAGTTCTCTCCCCAACCAATGTACACTAATACAGACCACAACAAGCTCAGCGAAGCCACAAACATCTGCCTCTAACGTCGTTATGCAAAAAATCGACCTCATTCTATTGTGTTTTCTGACATGAGGAAGTTTCAGGAGTGTAATAGACTTCACAAATATTGAATCATTCTTTTAAGAGTGATGGCCCAAGAGTGATAGAAAATAACTTGTCAATGACATCAACTTTTCACACATCCAGCCAGCTGTCCTTCGCTGGAGCTATAGGCCTCCACTTTTAAAGATGGTCTAACTCCTGTGTGTAGAAGCCATTGCTCTGCCCTGCCCTCTCCCCTCCCTGCTCAGAGTCCAGAAGAAACACATATGCTACTGTTATAAAGGAGGAAGCCTAAAAGTTACGCTAGAGGGAAAAAGGGAGCCATATCATGGAAAAATATTAAAGATTCGATTTAGAATTGAATGGTGGTAAAAAAAATCTCAGATTTTAGGATTTTTTTTTCCACAAAATTAACAATAAAGTTGGTTAATTCCTCTGGTCCATTCCTCAGCACATATTGAACTTCTTCCACAAATTGGAAAATGTTCTATTTTCATCCAGTTCATAAGCCTTTTTTTACCACTTTACGGGGCTTCACCTTCCCAAGGGTAACCTGAACATCAGCAGATCTGGTTGTGTAGAATAACAAGTCAACCTCTCCCATAAACTCGATCTTTCATTAGTTTGGACAAGTCCAGCACAGTGCTACACCACACACAGGATCAGAACAAGAAGGCGCATTTATTCCACTCAAGGAAGTATTAATCGACCCACCTTCACTGCTTAGGACACAAGTATGCAGACTTGTTGAAATTGTAAATACCAGTTAAGACGACGCATCATTTGCTTGGACTAAAGAGCCATATCCGCATGTACATGACAATGGACAATTTCAAGAACTTGGGCATGACCTACATGCTACCATGATGAACAGATTGCAGCTGTACTCAACACCACCCGGTTGCCTTGATTACTTAAATCTGCAGATGTTAGCAATAGCGGGCACATCACACTTACCATCATAACATGTGTGCCTCCAAGAGTCCATAGGTTCATTGCAGCTCTGCCTTTGTCATGATTCATGTCCTGTGTCTTCATTTTAACTTCAAGCCATCACTGATGCTGGTTTGGGCAACGGAAGAAATAAGGTACATTGCACTAAACATCCCTGTACCCTTGTGGTTTGCCTATCCACCTTCCCATGGTGGAGGGTTCAGTCTGAGCAGGGCCTCACCACAACTAGTCAGGGCGTTCCTTAGTACACACCTTGTTCCACCCCTCCCCCCCACCAGGCTTGGGGCAGGTGGTGGTGCCATTTCCTGTCCTTTGCCCCTCTCGGGACCCGCATCCCTGGCCTTTGACGTATCACAACGGCCCCTTCAAACCCCTTTGGGAGCAGGTGAGTTCAAGTTCCCCTGGGAGTCCCACCTACCTACTCAATAGTCCCCTAGGACATAGCCCTGAGGCTCACATATCTGACAAAGGAGTCCCTGACCCTTGCACCGGTACGCTGACCTGCAGCCGTTGTATTGAATTGGGCAGCCCACCCCTTGCTTCAGACAGATCCTTGTAGCGGACAACGTAACTAACCCCTAGGTCTAGCCCAACCTGAGACGGGGTAGAAACATAGGTTATATCAGTGTATTTATTTCGCCTTCACAGTCACTGCGAGCGTGCCTGGTCTTACAGCGCTGGAGGATGGGCTTGCTTCGCCATCAGATCTCAGGATTTTTTTATCATTCCCTGGGCCGTGCTGTGCAGTGTCATTTTCTCCAGTTGATAATGATGACAAATTTTGACTGGTGAATGAGTGTTGCTGGAAGGCTGAGCCTCTGTGTCAAAAGCATTGAACTATCTGCATCCCAGGGCTGCCTGCGGAAATCTCAGAAATAAATCAGCCAGAAGGAAATCTCTCTGCTCCTGCGAGATTTGTGCTGAGCTAAACCGCAGATTATAGGTAGAAAGAGGTATAGATTGTGGCAAAAGGCGGGAAGATGGGGAAGGAGACACTGAGGGGAGAAGAGGGTTTAAGGAGGGTCGAGCATAGGGGTAGAAAAGGGTGAAGAGGTGGGGCTGGCAGGAAAACGACAAAATGAAGTAGAGAAAAGGAAGGAGTGATGAAAGAGAGGAAGGACTAAGGACTAAGGACGGGTTTGAGCTGAAAGAAGAAAGCAAGAAGAACAGAGTGAGAAATTGAAACCCAGGGAGGGAGAAAGGGTAAAGCTGTGGAATGTGCAAGATATGTACGGATTGAAGGAAGGATAATACAAGTAAGAAAGGGGAGGAGGACGAAAGGAAGGAAAAGAGGAAAAATGTAGGACATGAAAGAAGTAAGAAAAGAGAAGAGACAACAAGAAAAGAAGCATTGGCAAAGCCAATAGGTCTGATGTTGTTGTGCTGGAAACATCCTCTGTAGGGTAATGGCGTGCACCGCTGCTGCCCTGAGTGCCCAACTGTACTGATGTCTGGATCCCGAATGTTGATTTTTGTTGTCATAGGCAAATGCGAATCATATGTGTGTGCCATGATCTAGGCCTGTCTCACAGATTGAGGTGTTGCTGGATCGGAAGAGGTGCACAAAGTACTACCGTTATAATAGTGGAAGGCTACTGCCTTCACCAGGAATTAAGCAGCATAGCTCAATGGAGGCAGCACACTTTGTAGTGATCAGTAGGAGTCAGTAGGAGTGAACAGAACCTTTTTAACCTGTGTCACTGGAGTAAGTCCTACCCACTTACTCATTTCTGAAGTTCCACTGTTGTGTGTTTAACTCACCCTTGGCCTACATCTGTTTGGTGTGAAGTGCTGCACAGCGCAGGAGCCTCACATGTGCGCTGGGTGTATGTGAGCCTGGGAAGGGTACAGTACAGGGATAATAGAGTACTGAACAGTGTGTGCATGTTGAATGCATGCACTGGATGCATATGTGCTTATGAGTTGCCTGAAAGGCATAGTGTTGTGCACTGCATGCAGGATATATGCATGTGCTGGGTGTATGAGTACCTGCGAGTGGTACAATACATAGTGCGTGCAGTGTATGCACTTTAAATGCATATGGTGGATGTGTGTGTGCCTATGAGTTGCACAATACATGAAGGATAGAGTGAATGCATCATGAATGCATGTGATGGATGGATGTATGCCTATGAGTGGTACAGTACTGCCCAGTGTGTGTGGCTGTATACATGCACTTGGAGTATATGTGCTTGTGGATGGTACAATGCATGGATAGCCTAGGGTTCCATTTTGGGTAACCCAGGCCTGCATGGTGAAACATGGAGAGGATGGAGAGAAATCCCCTAGACAGGTGTACATTGGTGCGTTCCTGTAAGCTGGGTGGGACACAGATTGGAGAGGGGAGAGCCAGGCTTTACCTATACATTTCAAATGGTGCTATTTAATTTAGTGAGAGATCAAAAGGAAGGAGCCTGGGCACATCTCAAGAAGGAGATGGGGCCGAGAAGAGAATCATGAAGAGTGGCACTGGGAGACCTGGGCTAACCCTCTGAAGCACATAATCACTGTGGCTGAAACCCAGTTATGAACTGTAGTCACTCCCATGACCTGTGTTGTGGGACTATCACTCAGGGGTTCTGACAGTTGTCCGCCAGCCTTTTGGCAATTCTTGCTTTGTTTTGTCATGGTTTTTGTAAAACTTTACTGTTCTGTAAGCTGCTCATAAACCTAAAAAACATTGACTAAAGGCAAAAATGTTCTTTTGTCTCAATAAAGCATGCATTACCAAAGCACTCCCTTGTGCTGTAGGGAACTATTTTGTGTGCTCATTGTGAAAGGGGGGCATGCCATAACTCATATGAGGTTAGCTGATGGCTGAAGTGAGCTGACGGATTGCCCCTAATGCATGCTTGAGTGGGTTGGAAGAAAATGTGAATGACACAGCCACAAACAAATAGACAAAGTGTGGCTGAAAACTCCTATAGGTGACTGTATCATACACGTAATGTTGGTAAAATCAAAAGGTATTGGCTAACACAGACCTAGAAAGAAAAACAAAGAAAGAAAGAAGGAAAGAGAGAAAAAAAAGAAAGAGAGAAAGAACGAAAGAAAAAAAGATAAGGAAAGCAAGGAAGAATGAAAGAAAAGATGGGAAGACAGCAAGACGGAAGGAGAGAAGGGAAGGAAGGACAGTAAGACAGAAAGAAGGACGAGAATACGGAAGGAAAGAAAAAAGGAAATCCGAATGGAAAAAAAGGAAGAAAATGAAAAGAAGGAAGGAAAGAAGAAAAGAAAGAAAGCAAGAGCTAAAAAGGCAAGAAAGAAGGAATGAAAGAGAGAAGTAAACATAGAAAGAACAAATACATAAATAAATGTTACAAGCGCTGCAAATTAGACAAGATAAAAGCTGATTTTCTTCTTTGCAAAGGTGTTTAAAGAACCAGTGGTGAAAGTGAGTCCAGAATAAGCATGTTCTTAAGAATTGTTGGCTTATGAATTCACATGTATAATATTGAAGCTTTCGGTTTGTGTACTGCATGCATAGTAAAAAGAGAGTAATTCAATACAGGACAGTTCCAAATGGACACAATCTGTGAAATACCAGTGATCCGATAAAAAAGGGACAGTGGCTGAAGTAGGCTGACCCACTGTCTCATAATTTAGTGGGCGGAAGTAAAATGTTGACACAACAACAGACCAATGTGAGAGAGAGGTGGCTGAAAACCCCTTTATGTAAGTATATATATATATATATATATATATATATATTCCTAAAAATAGGAATGAAGGGGAGAATAGAAGGAAAAAAGCACGTGAGGGCTATTGACAAGGAGATGGGGAAATATTCAGAGAGAGGTAACAAATAGTCCTGGACAGAACAGTAGAAAGCTTAAACGAGAGAAGGAGTGAAGAAAGACTGAAGAAAGTAAAGGAAGAAAGGAAATAAAACATAAAAGAAGGTTCAACGAGCCTAAAACAGAAAAACACATGTAGAGAACCAGGGTAGAAAGTAACATGGGAAGGGAAAACGAGGCCAGTGGGAAAAAGTCATGAAGAGAAGGCTAATGAAATAGAATGACAATAAAAAACAGCAGCTCCAATGAGATCACTGGCGGCGCCATTAAGCACAGCTGAGGGCTAGCAAGGCGTGGCCACGGTGCACATATGACACAATGAACTGACAAAATGCAGATGAGGCCATCAGGTATCATCAGATACCTTCATTAAACATCAGTGGTAAGCGATACAATTAATTTGATGTAAATCATGCACAACAGAGTGGTATGCTTGTGTGCCTCTATCAGTAAGTTCTACTGAGGGGCGTAGCACCGCAGTATCTTGGAAAAATACAAAAAAATAATTGTAGCAAAACTACCAACTACAAAAAATGAAGATAAGTATGTGTAGGTCAGTATGGGGTTACTATACTTAACTTCACACACACACATAGATATGTACATTTCAGCTATATAGATATGTACATTTTAGATAGATAGATAGATAGATAGATAGATAGATAGATAGATAGATAGATAGATAGATAGAGAGATAGATAGATAGATAGATAGATGTAGCTGTATATATTTACTTTGATGCTATAGTGGTAGATATTTATGTGCTATTTATATTCACAGTATATTGAGATATAACCCTAACAAGACAGAAAACATTGCCATTAAAGAGCAGATGTTGTGGGATTATTTCAGAGCACGTAATACTCTGAGCAAATTAAAAATCTCTTGTTCAACTTACATGAGATCCTCATCAGGATAGATATGAAAAATCAGGTGTTTGGACAAAAATTTTTGGGGAAAATATTGTTTTGACAAAATATTGTGTCAAGCATATCAGGTTCAAAATACTGTGAAAGTAATTTTCTTTGGGAAGCAAACCTTTACTATACTTAACTCCACATCTACGTACCTTGCAGATATTCATATCCTCAAGGTACGTAGAAGTTAAGAATAGTAAATCTATGCTTGCCTATTTACACTTACCTTCTCGAATACTTTGGTCCTCAATATTTTTGACACAATATTCTGTTAACACAACATTTTTGCAATTGATATTCTATCAGACATCCAAATAATCAATCAGGTAGTAACCATCATGGTCTTGTGTTTTAGGAAGTCAAGGGTCTTTGATCTTTCGGACATCTTTGAGTAGGGCATTCCTCCTTTGAGCCGTAGTCCCACCCAGGGTCCTCTTTTCATCCCAGAAAGCTCCAGACAGCCCTTTTCTAATGCCATTAACACCGAAGCGTCTACATAGAAATTGAAAGAGATTTCTCCCCATTAGATCTATGAGCTGTAGACCTGCATTCTATGATGGCAAAAATACAAAATAAAATATTTTGTGGCCCACTTCTACCTTGGCTAGTTTCCCAAACATTGGTGATGTGCCCGTATGTAAACTTTTTAAAGCCCAGCCTTGATTTTGAAGTCATTTGATTAACCCCTTGGGTGCCAGGTACAAGCTGGTCTCGTCCTCGCACAAGGTTTCCGTGTGCCACGGACGAGACCGGCTCGGCCTGCACCCAGCCCACAGGGAGAGCGCTAGCGCTCCCCCATAGGCCTCCCTCCCACACACCCCAGTCGTGGATGGAAGGAGAATTGCTTCCCCTTCCACCCCGACGCCCCCGATCCCCCTGTGACGTCTGATGATGTCAGCACGTGATCAGGTGCTGACCCCATCAGAGGTCACTTCCCATTGTGCTGGAAGCATGCTTCCAGAGCGATGCAGAAGAGAAATGCTCAGCATTTCTCTTCCATTCAGTAGGAGGGGCCAGGCAGAGGCATGAAAGGTAAGGAAAGGCCTTTCCTTTCATGTCTCTGCAAGCATTTCTGCTGCCCGAATGCGATGCGATCGTGCAGCAGAAATGACCAGTAGACACCAGGGAATTTTTTTATTTGCATACTTACGTATAAAGGGTGCGGCCCCTTGGGCAAGGGCCGCTCCCAGGGGGGCAAATTGTATTTAGGCCATATCAGCCTATTTTTATTAGGCCAATCTGCCCCCAATAGGGGCAGAAACCATTAGACACCAGGGAATTTTTATTTTTTATTTTTTTATACTTACGCATAAGGGGAGTGGCCCCTTGGGCAAGGGCCGCTCCCCAGGAGGGCAAAATATTTTTAGGCCTTTTCTCCCCCCCCCCTAGGGGCAGATCAGCCTATTATAATTAGGCTGATCTTCCCCCAGGGGGGCAGAAACCCCTGGACACCACGGACATATATATATATTTTTTTGTGTACTTTATGTTTTATGTATGGGGAGCGACCCCTTAGGCAAGGGTCACTTTCCTGGGGGGCAAATTGTATTTAGGCCATTTCTGCCCCCCTTGGGGGCAGGTCGGCCTATTTTTATTAGGCCAATCTGCCCCCAAGGGGGGCAGAAACCCCTAGACACCACAGATTGTTTCTTAATACTTAATACTTTCTAACAAGGGGAGCGTCCCCTTGGGCAAGGGCCGCTCCCCAGGAAGGCAAAATATTGATAGGCTTTTTCTGCCCCCCAGGGGCAGATTGGCCTATTATAATTAGGCTTATTTGCCCCCAGGGGGGTAGAAACCCCTAGACACCACGGATATATATGTTTTTGTGTACTTTATGTTTTTATGTATGGGGAGCAACTCCTTAGGCAAGGGTCGCTCCCCTGGCAGGCACATTTTATTTAGGCCATTTCTGTTCCCCTTGGGGGCAGACCAGCCTATTTCTATTAGACCGATCTGCCCCCGTGGGGGGGCTGAAACCACTTAGGCAACATGGATTGGTGTGTGTGTATGTGTGTGTTTTGTTTGGGGGGCAGCCCCTTGAGCAAGGGTCGCTCCCCATGGGGGCACATTACTGTTGGCCATATCTGCCCCCCTTGGGGCCAGATCAGACTATTTTTGGTAGGCCCATCTGCCCCCAGGGGGGCAGAAATGCCACCAGAGAAGATTTTTTTTTCAAAATAAGATCGTGGGGGTATGGCCATATCCCCACCAAAAATAAATGGGGCAAAGTTACTTTGCCCACCAGTGGGCAGATAGGGCAATTACCCCCAATCCAAACCCTGGGGGATGGGGGAGCAGAATGTCTACTAGATGCCAGGAAATGATAAACAAAAAAAATTTGTGGTGGTGGCTACCAACCAGTATGGGCATGGTTATGCCCCCACCCCAACTGAAGGGGGTAACAGTCTTTCAGCTCTCCCCCCGCACACTAAAACATCTTATCCCATGGCAAGCAAGAGGACATGTGATTATTTTGGGTTTTGGTTTTACATTTGGGCCATGAGAGCTTGGCTAACTCTCAAAATCGTCCCACTTGGAATGGTGAGGGTTGCACTTTTTGGACTTTGGGACGCTGCCATGTAGAAAAAATATACAAGACAACACATCTGAAAATTAAACATCTGGGTGAGTCCAGAGTGGTGTGCTTCACATGTTTCCCGCACCATTCTCTTACCCACAATGCCCTGCAAACCCCCAACTTTGCTAGAAATCACACATTTTTCCCACATTTTTGTGATGGAACCTTCCGGAATCTGCAGGAATCCACAAAATTCCTACCACCCGACATTGTCTCATGGATACTGATAAAAATTATCCCCCACTTGTCAGCCTAAAAATGTTTGTTTTCAAACTGCCCTTTGTGACCCGCTTTGGTTCCCCCTCAATTTTGACATGTTTTTGGCTCTTCCCTGTACAGGCACTTCGCCCACCTACACAAGTGAGGTATCATTTTTACCGGGAGACTAAGGGGAACGTTGGGTGGTAGGAAATTTGTCCCGGTGTGGTGATTCCACACAATGTGGGGAAAATTTTATATTTTAGCTAAATGTGAGGTTTGCCGAGGATTCTAGGTAAGAAAACATTGGGGGATCCACGCAAGTCACACCTCCCTGTATTTCCTTGGGTGTCTAGTTTTAAGAAATGTTTGGGTTTGGTAGGTTTCCCTATATGCTGCTGAGCCCAGGACCAAAAACGCAGGTCTCCCCACCCCCGCAAAAACAGGTAGTTTAGTAGTTGAGAATTTTTATGTGTCCACATAGTTTTTGGGGCATTTCCTTTCACGAGCACTAGGCCTACCCACACAAGTGAGTTACCATTTTTATCGGGAGACATGGGGGAACGCTGGGTGGGTGGAAATTTGTGGCTCCTCTCAGATTCCAGAACTTTCTGTCACCAAAATGTGAGGAAAAGGTGTTTTTTTACCCAAATTTTGTGGTTTGCAAAGGATTCTGGGTTCCAGAACCTGGTGAGAGCCCCACAGGTCACCCCATCTTGGATTCCCCTAGGTGTCTAGTTTAAAAAAATGCACAGGCTTGGTAGGTTTCCCTAGGTGCCGGCTGAGCTAGAGGCCAAAATCCACAGTTAGGCACTTTGCAAAAAACAGCTCTGTTTTCTTTGGGAAAATGTGATGTGTCTACATTGTGTTTTGGGGCATTTCCTGTCATGCGCGCTAGGCCTACCCACACAAGTGAGGTACCATTTTTATCAGGAGACTTGGGGGAATGCTGGGTGGAAGGGAATTTGTGGCTCCTCTCAGATTCCAGAACTTTCTGTCACAGAAATGTGAGGAAAAAGTGTGTTTTTTGCCTGATTTTGAGGTTTGCAAAGGATTCTGGGTAACAGAACCTGGCGAGAGCCCCACAAGTCACCCCATCCTGGATTCCCCTAGGTGTCTAGTTTTAAAAAATGCACAGGTTTGGTAGGTTTCCCTAGGTGCTGGCTGAGCTAGAGGCCAACATCTACAGCTAGGCACTTTGCAAAACACGTCAGATTTCAATGTAAAAATGTGATGTGTCCATGTTGCATTTCCTGATGCGAGCATTAGGCCTACCCACGCAAGTGAGGTACCATTTTTATTGGGAGACTTGGGGGAACACAGAATAGCAAAACAAGTGTTATTGCCCCTTGTCTTTCATTACATTTTTTCCTTCCAAATGTAGGACAGTGTGTAAAAAAGACGTCTATTTGAGAAATGCCCTGTAATTCACATGCTAGTATGGGCACCCCAGAATTCAGAGATGTGCAAATAACCACTGCTTCTCAACACCTTATCTTGTGCCCAATTCGGAAACACAAAGGTTTTCTTGATACCTATTTTTCACTCTTTATATTTCAGCAAATGAATTGCTGTATACCCGGTAAAGAATGAAAACCCAGTGCAAGGAGCAGCTCATTTGTTGGCTCTGGGTACCTAGGGTCCTTGATGAACCTATAAGCCCTACATAACCCTGCAACCAGAAGAGTCCAGCAGACGTAATGGTATATTGCTTTCAAAAATCTGACATCGCAGGAAAAAGTTACAGAGTAAAACGTGGAGAAAAATGGCTGTTTTCTTCACCTCAATTTCATTGTTTTTTTATTTCAGCTGTTATTTTCTGCAGGAAAACCTTGTAGGATCTACACAAATTACCCCTTGCTGAATTCGGAATGTTGTCTACTTTTCAGAAATGTTTAGCTTTCTGGAATCCAGCATTGGTTTCACACACATATCTGTCACTAACTGGAGGCTGAAAGCACAGAAAATAGTAAAGATGGGGTATGTCCCAGAAAAATGCCAAAATTGTGTTGAAAATGGGGTTTTCTGATTCAAGTCTGCCTGTTCCTGAAAGCTGGGAAGATGGTGATTTTAGCACCACAGACCCTTTGTTGATGCCATTTTCAGGGAAAAAACCACAAGCCTTCTTCTTCAGCCCTTTTTTGCCATTTTTTTTTTTAAACTACATTTTCGCTGTATTTTAGCTAATTTCTTGGTCTCCTTCAGTGAAACCCACACACTCTGGGCACCTCTAGAATCCCTAGGATGATGAAAAAAAAGGTTGCAAATTTGGCGTGGGTAGCTTATGTGGACAAACAGTTTGAGGGCCCAAGCGCAAACTGCCCCAAATAGCCCAAAAAAGGCCTGGCACCTGAGGGGGAAAAGGCCTGGCAGCGAAGGGGTTTTAGTTAAACGTGAGCTTATACCATTCTCACTATAGGAAGACAGTGGGGTTCCTATGTGAAAACACAGTCTCACAGATCCTGGGGAGGTATTTAAATTTTGGCAGATGAGGATATCATCGAAACATTGGGAGCCCACACCTCCCTAGGATTTGTGAGTTTGCGCTTGCATATACAAGGCGGACAGGACATCTGCCAAACTCAAAATGTGCCCAATCATCTGCAGAAACTTAGGCCCATGACACAACAGATAGGGTCTTTCTAAATATTAATGTAAATGCTTACCCACACAGTGCTAAATTGTATTACCTTGCAGGAGTGTACACGCAAATATTGGCCCAAAGAGGTAAATATATAGACACATTTTTATGGGCAATTGGCGTAGGGCTGTGTCACAAGTCTTTGTGTTGCGCTGCCTTATGCCAATGTGAAAGGGCAGGAATGCACCGTATTTACAAAATATGGTGCATTCCTGCCCTTTACCCCTGCACCACTGCACAATTTGCTGCCAACTTAGGCACCCTTATACCACGGTGCAAGAGTGTCTGCATTGCATGCACGATTGATTCGGAGCAAGAAGGGGGCCCCTTCTTGCACAAAAAGAAATCCAGAGAGGCGTTTATAAAAAGAAAAAATGTATTTCTCCTCATTACACCACCCCTGGAAAAGCATACGGTTTTGGTGCTGGCCCAGGTTTATATGATTAAGTAAATCTGGAGCAGCCTCAAAAATCATGGGTGTTGCTTGGAGAAACCCACTGCAACGCACATGAGGCCATGCAAAGCCACGCAAAGTAGATACGACTGAGAGGCCTGCGCCGTTGGAGCGTCAAAAAAAGTGACGCTTCGTTGGTGCAAGCCTCTCATAAATAAGCCCCATAGATTATTTAGCCAAAATCTCGACCTTCTCTAAATATCCCTCTACCTTGTTTTTAATTTCCTAAATTGAAACAAACACTCTGTAACCCCTTCTTGTAGAACTGGAATAATTTATTATAGCAACCGCGGTATTGAAATATGTGTCTGCAGGTGCGGGTTGTGAATTTAGATGCTTAGCCACAGTGTTGTAGGGAGATATATCTTAATGGTTGAGATTTCAGCAGGATATAGTTTTAGAACCCATGTCCTTCACTTCATGTGGCATAGATGGTGAGTTTGTGAATGGAGAAGAAGCCGGCAAAAATGCACTTTCAATCATGAAAGCGTCCATAAAGTCATTAGTGGTTCTCTGAGCCACCCATAACAAATCAAATGCTTGGAAAGGAGGAAACATTTGGTCCATGTCATGGAGTTCCAACAGCAGAAGGTGGCTGTATTCTCTATCCTCAGCCACTTTGCAGCTAAACGTTTATGGATGTAGCAATCTATGGCCCATATTTATACTTTTTTAGCGCCGCATTTGCGCCGCTTTTTGGTGCAAAAACTGTGCATATTTCAAAATACAATGATATTTTGCAGGTTTGCGCCGCTTTTGCGTCAACAAATGACGCAAATGTGGCGCTAAAAAAGTATAAATATGGCCTATATTTTCTAAACTGCATTCCCACTAAGGGTTTCCTGGCACAAGATAACAAATATTTATCTCTGTTCAAGTCAACGGTACCTATGTAATCAACCAACAGAGAATCGAGGACGAAATTTATCCAGCGGGATTTGAATTTGTGACCATGGATCATTGTGACTAGGTCTAAGCCACAAGTCACTCCTGGAATCCACCAGTACATTAAGCTGTCACACCCTGGAAAGTTATGGAATTTAAAATACCCATCCTGGAACTGATTGGAAAAGTACGGGAAGTTGTACCACAGGAGAACGTTTGCATATACTTGCATTCCTCGTAATTCAGCCCAGAAAGGTCCACATCCCTATCAATAAAGGTGCACAAGGACATCAGGCTACATGTACAAAAATCAGGAATTGCTATTTATTTATTGCAATTCTTACTGAATCCCAATAAGAAAATCGCAATTCCTAACATAAGAAAATGTAAAAATGTTTAGACAGCAAATTCCTAATGGGTCACAAATCGACCTTCCTGATGATTATTAAGGTAGGTTGCAAATTACAACCCGTTAGGGACAGCAGCCATTATAGCGATGGTGGCCTGCTGAGGTCACCAGACCACCGTATCTGATTGCATATTAATAAAGCAATTTTTTTTTTAAATGCATCCTGTTTTCTGTAAAGGAAACTGGGTTGAGTTAAAAAATAAAATGAAACTTTGAAGTTTCATTTTTTGGCCACAAAACATTAATACATCCTATTCAGATTCGGTATGTGAAAGAGACCCCCGAAACATGCCCCTTCTAAATACCAAATCACAAACAAAAATTGCGATTTAGTAACATCTTACCAAAATGCAGTTTGTGCTTTGAACATATGTAAAAGCATAGGGCCTTTTCCATCCACATAAATGCTTTGTACATATGGCTCGTAGTCCTTCCTATTGGTGTTAATTGTATATTAATATTCCAGAAATATTCCTATGCTATTTCCACTTTCTATGTTTTGTAACAAAGGTCTGCAAGAGTATCTAAAATAGTACTACAGGAATACTACTTTATGCTTTTTAAAATGCCTTCGTGAATAGTCCCCCAGGACTGTAGTCTAAATGTAATGACAGGAGAGATATTCTTTAACCTGGAAAGGCGAAGGTACAGTTTAACTCTTCCTAAGAATTTCCAAGCACATCTTGGGGAGCGCACATTTTTCCATAATTACCTGAAGAAAAACCCCATGTCTAGCCACCACGCTGACAGACTGAAACAGAGAGAGGGTATCATGTTGTTGGTGCCCGGCGTAGGGCAAGACGAGCACTGACCACCACAGGAGAAAGGTCCAAGCATATTTAGCTCAACAGTACGTTACTGTGACACACAGAGCATTGGTTTCTAGTTGTGTGGTGCAAATGGGCGCGCTGTACTAGCCCAGGACGTCCCACACCACCTGATATGTGATGTTTGGTCTGATAATTGCGTTGTGTACAATACAGTATATTTTCATATAATCTGGTGTTGTGTTTCCTTTGTGGTGGGGATATTGCGTCACTTGTGTTGTGTGTGTTGTGCAAACGCTTTACACATTGCCTCCAGGATAACCCTGACTGCTCGTGCCAAGCTACCAAGGGGGTGAGCAGGGGTTATCTTGGACGTGTAACTCCCTTGCCCTGACTAGAGTGGGTAAGTTCTGCCTGGCTGAGGTACATACCCTAGCCAACCAGAAACCCCATTTCTAACACCACCCCTTTCTTGTCTATGACAAGGCGGGCGGGAAGGGATGCAGGTGTCAATTCACCTGTCAGGTCTTCAGATTGTACTTGCTGCACCTATGGAGGTGAAAGACTCTTTTTACTTTTTGAAAGGACTACGAATCGACTGCATTTACCATGATGCTTTAGGGTTATACTTTGTTGCTGGAGTGCAGGCAGTGTGCTCCCTCTCTTTGAAACTGTCTTTCGACGGCTCCCTTGAGCCACGGCTGACGAGCCTCGGGAGGCACCTGTGCGCCATGAGCGGTACTTAAACCTGAGAAGACATTTGGCTGAATTCCAAGCAACCCTCTAGTCCACGCTGCTTCCTGCTGATGACGGACTAAGCCCAGAAACACGTGTACAGGGATATACAGCACTTGCTGCACCTACGGAGGTGAAAGACTCTTTTCACTTTTTGAACGGACTACGGATCGAGGGAAAACATTGGCCACAGCACACAGAGAGTAATGTCCAACAGTAAAGCAGAAAAAGATATTCCTGGTGTGGTTCCGAGGGTTGAGGGAAGTATAAAGTTGAAACGAGTCTCAAATCCTGTTTGCAGATGGTGTCTTTATTCGTAGATGTTTAGAAAGTATTGAGTCATCGTGGAGATACAGCCAACACGTGTTTCGTCACACAGGTGACTTCATCAAGGCTGAGTGAGTGGTAAAGAACTGTAATAGGTATGGCTGCGCCAGGCAGCTGCAGGTACGTAAGTAAAAGACTTGCATGAAATTGAAGATATGAGGAGGCCCTGATAAGCCTATAAAATGACCATGTAGTAGCGTAGTGGTGAGCTGTCCGGTATACGCGAGATCAAGTAAGGACTACGGATTGACTTACCATGATGCTTTGGGGTTCTACTTTGTTTGCTGGAGTGCAGGCAGTGTGCTCCCTCTCTTTGAAAAAGGCTTCGGATTGCACCATCTCACAAGAGACCTTGCGCCTTCTCATGGTCAGAGGGAAAAATGTACAGCGTCTTGTGGAGCTGCACCCTAAAAACCTGTTTATGCGGGCAAGAAGTTGTATATTTGGTCAATAGAGATGGGAGCCAAGACCTAGCTGTGCGGGCTGGACCTCCCCCAGCTTACCTTCTAGGAAGTGCCTCTCTACATGATTTTATGGAGTTTGCAACTGTTGGAAACCTCTGGGGTTCTCCTGTCAGCAGAGACTTTGCTCTGCATGTTTACCTCCTCCCCTTGCAGGAGATGAAAGCACACTACAGATGTTTATGTCACACTTCAGGGTTCTAACACTAGAACAAATTGGCATGCGAAGACCAGCCTCTCCTCCCCAGGACCCCAAAAGAGAGCTTTAAAAGGGGCGGTGGGTCAAATCTCCAGTTGTGTGTATAGCGATTTTGGGCCTGTTGAGCCTTGTTGGCAGCTGGATTTCCTTCTCTTCCCACTCATGCTCCTAGGGTTTTGGCCTCGTTTTCCCTGGGCAAGGAGGGGGCTCTTGTTTATGCACTGATGATGAAAGCAGGGCCCAACACGTCTTACATTGTCCTTCTCATGATAACTACACGTGTTTTAGGTTCTTGTGATGGGATACCTTGGCACTATCTTTGGGGATTCAATTCTCTTTGCACCTGAAGCTAATAGTCTGCAAGGTTCACTCAGTTCACCCAATCACGTTCTGTGCTACCCTGTATTAACTACTTTCTGATACAGGTGTACTCCTGTACATTCCAAACATTGTGTTGGAGAGGTGTGCCTGGAATCTGTGTGAAACATGCAGATCATGAATGTTGTACTTTGGGTTTATGTACTGATGTTCTTGTTTATATGAGTCTCACTAACTAGGGTTATTTAATAGCATTGTTATTAACAGTCATTCAAGCTGTAAAGACCTGGGTTTAAGCAGTATGCTCCCAGACGCCGAGGTCTTTCTTGGGCACCTGGACTTTAGTGTCGAAATCTACCCTAAAAACTTATGGTTATAATTGTATGCCTGCTCAGTACTGGAGGACGCAGCAGGATGAAGTATGTTGTGTATACTTGTTAGAAGAACTAAATTGTGAGAAGTTGCCTTCTTTGGAATTGTGGCAGATCATCGTGTATAGCCACATAGCTCCAGTCTTCCCCAGAAGTCAGGTAAAAATGATGCAAAAATATGTACTGAAAAGCTTAAAGACATTTCAGGTACCATGTCATTTGAAAATTTCAGGTTTCCAGCATGTGCACCCATGGTTTTACAAAACAGGTTTAGCAATACCAATAGCTCGGTATTCTGGAGCTGAGAGCTTGGATTTACCAATGTTTGTTCTTCAACAGCCGAAATCGGGTATGTCCCAAGGATGCACTGCTTTAAACTTCGATTCAAGACAAGCATTATCCAATCTCTGCTTGTTGATCGTATTGCGTCGCTTTCGTGGTAAAGCGGAGTTATGGAAATTCAAAGACATATATTTCATTGTCCTTTTATAGAAGAATTGCTGAGTCAGCGCTAAAGCAGATGAAATGCTGAGTCAGCGCTACAGAAATGAAAGGCTGAGTCAGCGCTGAATGTTTTGATCCTGTGACTTGCCGCATACCGATAGATATGAGCAGCAGATTCATTAACTCGTTGAGCTATCTTCTGGACCTGTACAACTGACTGACTGACAGGATACAAACACAGGAAGCACCCTGGGGCAGGCGCCGCTCTCAGAATGGGAAAATGGCGGAGGATTTAGTGCAATAGATGCGCGCGCTCCTCCACTGAGTCATCAGGTTTTAAATAGAAAGGCTCGTACATTTCTGCTGCCATCACGCGCGGCGTCGGCTCTGATTCAGGGCGTCTATTAATCTCCAAGATCTCTCATTTGCAAAGATGCAGGCAGACGTATAAATATTCATGGTCGGTCCAAAAATAGACAGAGCGCGCCCGGGTCCCGGGGCTTAAGCAAGCCGGGGATGCTGCAGGGAGGGACCTGGCAGCATCAGGACCGAGGATGGAGAGCGGCTGTGGGATGCTGAGCAGAGCCTCTGTGCTGTAGGTGGCACTCAGACAGAACTGGGCCAGCACTTGCTGGTGGTGGCGAAGGGCAGCGATGCACCTGTGCATCACACGGATGGCAACTCAGAAAACGCTGCCCGGGCGGAACTAGTAATAGTATTTATGGAAACAGACCTTTGCACTTCAGTGAGTAAAGCCCTGCTGTAGGGATCGGCGGGGAACCTGTAAGCTGCAGCTTAAAACCATCGCGCAGCTGCCTCTGCCTTTCATCTTTCAAAGGCCAATAACTAGTTCTACTGAATGGACTGAAAAGGCTGGCATAAGGTCCCCTCAGGCGCACAGTAAATGGACTCTGCAAGTCAGACACAAGTTATTGGACCATGTAAAGGCATGAGGTGAAGCCAGGGCTGTAATACGTTATTACAAGTGAGTAGGATTGTGATGTTCTTATTGAAGGCACAACCTACCTAACAGCAGAACGCAGAGGTAACACACACATGATGCACAGTCATGTGTGCGGAGATCATACGTTCGGTTTTACTGCCGCGTCTACTCTTCTGTTATTACTAGCAGAATGAGTTGAATGTTATTGCTCTCATGAATGTAGTATTAGTATGCTCGTTATATACATTACTATTAATATTATATAGCTGTAATTATCAACAACACATCTTTTCATTGTTGCTACTACTGTTAATATTGATGTTACCACCATAATTGTTGTGGTACTTATGAAGATTAGTATTATATCACTCCAGGTATTATCATCATCTATAACAGTTGTATTACTGTTAACAGATTATTGTCTTGTTGTATTACTGAAAAAATAAAAATAAAAATAATAATGTTGTTAATAAAAACTACAAGGACAATATTATTAATAATAATAATAATAATAATAATAATAATAATGCCATTAACAAAAATAACAATAACAATTACAATACGGACAACAACAACAATAATAATAACAATAATAATAATAATTTCTTATATTATTTGTATATTATTATTATTATTGGTGTTGTTATTTTTATTCTTCTTCTTCTTATTATTATTATTATTACAGTAATCATTTGCGTAATAATAAACATAATAATAACAATAATAACAACAATAGTAATAACAATAATAATATTATTAATAATACAAGTTATATTCGTGTTGTACAAGTGTATTACTGTACAAAACAATCTGTATTATTTTTATTATTAATAGTAGTATTATAATCATTATTATTATTGTTATTATTATAGTAATTATTATCATTCTTGTTGCTATTACTACTATCACTACTATTATTCTTATTATTGCTATTATTATTATTATTGTTATTAATATTGCTATTATTATTATTAGCATTGTTATTAATATTGTTATTGTTATTCTTGCTATTATTATTTTAATTATTATTGCTATTATTATTATTATTATTATTAGCATTGTTATTAATATTGTTATTGTTATTCTTGCTATTATTATTTTAATTATTATTGCTACTATTATTATTATTATTATTAGCATTGCTATTAATATTGTTATTGTTTTTGCTATTATTATTTTAATTATTATTGCTATTACTATTATTTTTGTTGTTATCCTCTATAACGGATGTAGTGGAGAGAAGCTGTTCACCCCACCAAGCAGGGGCCGCAGCCATCTTTGAAGGATGCGCTGAGGTGATGCACGCTGTAGTAGGGTGGGCGATGAGACTGCTGGATGTGTGAGGGGAGTCCCGGTGCTAGGAGGAGGGAGTGACAGAGGTGCGCCTGACGTCTTGCCAGGAAGAGGGAGTGCTGCGCATCAAAACTATGCGAGCATCCAGAAATGCAAGCCTCAATTAGCTTGCATTGTCGAATATTGCGAAATACAGATCTTCACGGCTTCAAAGGGATGAAAGGCCACCTCAGTGTTGCCAGACTTTGAACGTACGACCCTCAGGTTTACACAGATGTCGTAGGCCTACGATGACATGGGCAACACTGCTACTTGAGATGCCCTCGCTTTGTTTATGCACATCGAGGAGCAGCAAAAAAAAAGAAAAAGTGTCATCTTTTGACAACAGCGCCTATGAACAAAAACAAAAAAAAAAACGAGTGGAAACTAATAAAAGAAAACATAAAATAAAATAAAGTTAGCTTTAAAAAATAAAACTGCCCAATTTTGTTTGTCCTGCTGGGCAGGTTTTTGCCAGTCACAAGCCTTCTGTTTGCGACACTGGAAGTTAGAACAAAATAGTACCTCGGTCACGTTGGGAGCAGCAGACGGGCACTAAGTAGGTTGAAATCAATTAGTGCTTGATTCCTGCTCCACACAGAGGATCAGAAGTGATGCCAGGCGTGCCTTGACGAATTATGAGGCTGTAAAGAGTGGCATGGACACCAACAAATGGTGAGGCCAGACGGGCTCCAAGCTCTTTACTGAACACAACAGTGTCTTGCATGCGAGACGCATGCACTAGCACATGCACTCGCAGGCTCGACCCTAAAAAAGGACTACAATTTTACTACAACTGAGCGTTCAGAATGACTGCGTTTATCAGCATAAACTTACAGGAGGGGCACTAAGAACATAAATAAAATGCAATTTTTTAAAGCCAGTATAATGGCTGTTAACTGCATTGTTTTCTGATAACACCTGCTAATTATCTTTGCTTTGGAAAATAAAAAAAATAAAAAATTACCTCCCACCATTATCAGGCAACTCTCTCCAAAAACCAGGACATAAGCGAAATTTCCCGAAATCTGTTGGGACTGTTGTTTGAAAAACCAGGACTGTCCTGGCAAATCCTGGATGCCTGGTCACCCTACACTTTTGGATTCCAACCCCTGGAAGGATCAGAGATCTCCCGATTACACACATGTAATGGCCTCGTTCATAGACCAGATATGACAATTTGTAAGAAGATGCGGTGGAAAGCTACAGAGGCCATGTAGGGGAACTGCTATCTGCAAAGTGTTTCCATTTTTTGTGACTCTCACTTTCACCTCACAAGAGTAGGACTCTTGCCAAGAGAAATGCAGACACAATCTAATGTGTTTTGTTGAAAGGTAAAGCTTGACAAATCCTATGCTGTACTTACGCTGAAGGGCAGTAGAAAAAGTGTTTTTTGCTAAACTTGAATTAATCTCAGCACCTGGTAACCACTCCACGTGTTCTAGCCATTCATTTGTTTAGCCGTGTTATACAGTTCCTACTAAGATAATAGGGCGAAAAAACTCCAGAATGTGTCATTATGGATGGGGACCAAACATATGCAATTTAGAAGTGAGCTAGCCCAAAAAGTTACAGTTCAGCCCAATCTGCAAGGCTGCATGCATTCCGCATGGCCTGTGAATATCAATAAAACAACTTCTAAACCTGTTTACCTTTTTAAGCCTCATCAGTAATGTGCAGCTTTAGTCCTAAGATGCAATGAACAGCTTGACTCAGATGATTTGCTTGCTGCTAGGTACCTGTCCCAGGTGGTACTGGTGATGCAGTATCTCAATTTTTTATTTGCAGTTAATGATATACTACTGTATAAAATGCATAATCTTGGACTTTACATACTCATGAAAACATCAGTAGATGGACTGACTATATATAATGTGTGACTTTGACATTAACAATTAACCACAGTTAGAGTGTGGCCACATTAAGTTAGGCCTTAGTTGAAAGACTCCTAATTAAATGAAGTGTTATATTTCTGCTTGTTGTGAGTCAATGGGAAGGTCATTGCTGTTGCATTTTAATGAGTTGGATGGAGATGTTCAGCACCTGCATGAGAAGGGAGATGGAGAAGAAGAATACCTATGAAGGCCACAGTGATGGAACCTTCTGCTTGGTAATATTTGTGAGAAGTGTCTGACAACAGGCAGATCATGAGCGTTAATTGTGGTTGGTTCCTTCTCTGTGAGAACTGCAAGACTTACACCTTTCAGTTGAATTTCATGACTTGCGTGTGTATTCTAGCCAAAAACAGTTAGATCCACCTGTGGAAGCGGACGTCCCTTTCCCACGCTTGACATCTAATGCTCATTTTATTTCTGCTCACAGATATAAATTCTTGAGCAAGCACATTTCTTCTTGTTGGATTAGAACCTTCTTTGGGTTCTATCTGTGATGCTATATTTGCTGTCACCTGCTGCTTATGAGTTCCCCTATTTTGCCCTAAACCTTAGCTTTAGGGAGTGTCCCTTCAGGGCCACAGAATCTGTTATAATTTGCCTATTCTATCTTTAGGTAACTTGACTTTGCCTTTCCCTTTTGACTTGCCTGGAGTATGTTCACATATGCTGTATTCAGATGATTATTGATTTATGACTACAATTGATTTGATTTGAAATTGTAACTTTACAAATGTGTTAATAGACCTTTGTGGTTTGCAGATTTACTCCTCTCTGCAGTTACTGTTGGACAAAATATACTTCACTGTCATTGATAAGTTCTTATATTTGATGCTTAAAGCCTTAGTTCCAGATAAAGACCCACCCAAGTAGGCATAGCAGAGTTTGCACTAAATTTGCACGCTGCAACCACCATCTCTCTATCAGTACGATGAGCAAAAAAAACAGGATGACTAGAAATTCATCCAGGAATAACTACCAGTGGTTCTGATGGATTCAAGCATCCCACTCACTACTTTCTTTTATTTTTGTCATGCCTACAATGAAAGAGCTGACAGGGACTTTAACTGGAAATCACATTATTTTTGCCAATTGAAAGAAAGAGTTACTGTACCCAGACACAACTCTGATGGGCCGATCCATAAAAAGGAATCAGAAATGTTCTGCCACAGGTTTCCTCCTACAGTTGACTTACATTTTCAACTGGAATACAATTTACAAATAATTCTACAGATCTCCCTGGTGATCTGTGACAATCACAGAGTCACAGGTGTAGTTACTGAAGTTTATTTGAATTCCATTTTACTCACTTTATAGCCATTTGTGCACATGTAAAGCTAGTTGGAGCACATGTATACATGCATCAGTGTAAAGTAAAAATGCATTCTCACTTTCATAGATATTTTTTTCTTTGCAAGAAAAAATGCTTTTCTCCATTGAGAAACAACTTCCCCTCAATGACGACACATTTGTAGGGTATTTTCCACATTCCATACGCAAAGCTAACTTTGACAGGAGCTTATTTGGGGAAAGAAACAGCCTGCAAGTCTCCCTGTCAAAGGCCGAGGATACTAAATACTAGATGTCACACAAAATAAATAAAATAAACTTGTTCTCAAAACCTGTTAACATGACTCTAAAGAGAGAGGATTTAATCCAAGGCAATGTGTAAAATATTTAACCAGTCCATACAGAGTAGAAAAAGTTACACAAAACACAATACAATTACACAGCCAATTTTACAATAATGAGAACAATATTATGAATAAAATAAGACCAAAATGGCAAAAATCTAATAAGGGGAGCAACATATATGAATTTTTTATATTTAATTGAAAATAACATGAAAAGCACAAAGGATTCAATGATAGTCTACGGAAGTGGTAGATGAGGACCTAAGCAGGATTTAAGGCTGACCAAAGTACAACTCTGGTCAGATACTACAAGTGGATAGATTGCTGTGAAAGTCTGGAAGCCAGAAAAATTCTTTAAAGTTTCTAAGTCAAAAAGGAGAGAGGGACTTTGTCAGTTTTCAAAAGAAAAAATAATCCTTGAGTGGTCCACCCCAAAAATTATAGTTGCTACTGTGGAACTGAAGGCCGGAAGCAGGTTGGTCATGCTAGAGCTCTGAAGCCTTTGAGATTTCTTGCTGAAAACACAGAATGGGACTTAGTAGTTTTTCGAAGGTGCTTTATGCCTTGACTGGGAGGAAGCTGAAATTAAGTCTGACACCATGGAACTGCTGATCACATACTTTTTCCTGCAGTCCCCTCTGCAGTTCTTAAGGCAAAGTTTTTTTTTTAAAGTTTACAAACTTTCCACTGGGGTGCCCAAACAATCAAAAGAGTACACTTCTAAGGCCACAGGACTTAAAGACAGGACATTTAGAGAGACTTGGGGTGACAAGCAGAGGCCAACAGCAAAGTCCAGTCCAGGTCCAGTTTCTACTGTTCAGCTGGTTACTTTCAAGAAATGATCTTGTATACCTTTTTTATCCCAGTAACCACACTTGAGGTCAGACAACTGACCCTTGAGTCCACGTTTTTGCCCTGGGTATAAAAGGGAAGAGGTCCACTTCAAGGCTCCTCTCAGGTCACAGACAGCAGGTCCAGTCTGATTCTGATGTTCCCCAGGTTTAGAAGGTGTTCTGCAGAAGGCTTGATGAGGGTCCAGCATAGTAGGGTTCACCAGCCTCAGGGTGGTGGATACTCCTGGGCACTCCCTAACCAATGGGGTAAAAGTTCCCAGGGCAGGCCCTAGCCACTTTTTTTTGGTAATTCCTGTTTGCCACTGTTTGGCTTACTGCAAACTATCGCACAATTCCTGTCACTCTCAAACTCCAAGATGGTAATACCCTGCTCCCCTTGTGCAGAGTTTTTGTTAGCACCCAGTGTTGTGGCAGGGCAAAGAGCTGGTCCCTCCTCTGTGGTCACACTAAACAGGTTCTTGGCAAAGCTTTCCTGCCACTGAGTTTGGTGCCAACTTGACTGTGGGCACAAAAGCTGTGGCCTTTACATGTGTCAACTAAAATGTATTTCCCTCAAGCAGGTCTCTCTGAAGTAAATTAAGCTCCTAGGCCCAACCCAACTTCCACGAAGGGGAAGGCAACACTTGCCATTATTTCTGCTCTGGGAGCAGTTTTCATACCTCTTTCACACTTAAAGTAGGTCACCGGCTGGGTAGTTGCTGGAGAGCTAATGCAAGGTAGCTTCTAGCCGCTTCAGCAAGGATAAAGGTAACTTCCTAAACGTTACATTTGACATATATTAAAAAACAACTTTACCACTAGATTGGATTTTTTATTAAATATAAAATTAAGTCATTGAATGGACTTTGCAGCTGGTACAGGTCAAAAGTTATAGATTAAAGTGTATTATCTATACTTTGATTTCTCCTATGTGCAAGGTATGGCCTGACCATCTAAAAAGCTGTTAAGGCCTAGTCACTAGGGAAACATGCATTTCTAATGTCATACATGTATCAAATATTATGCGCTCTAACTTTTGGGTGACAAGGTACACCTAGGGGTGACATTTAATATTTAAAATCACACTTTCCTACCTGTCAAGAGGGTGATTTTGACAGGCCTGTGCAGCAGGGCTAAAGCTTCCGTGCTCAGGCTACACAGGGTAGGCCTGAAACTATGTTTTCACTGTTACTGAAGTGGATTGCACAACAGGTGCTTCAGTCCACAAGTGACATTTGTCTTTCCATTTCCTGGGTGTATTTCTGCACTATACTCTATGGTTGTATAGGAAAGTAAAATGTGCCAATCAGATTTTTACATGTTTTACTGGTCCTTCACATGCACCGGGTACTGGACAGGAGTGTTCCAGTGGTAGATTCCACAACAACCAGCAGGTAAGTCCCAAAAAGATGAAAAACTGGGGGTGACCACTCAGAAAGGGGTCACTTAACCACATCTACAAATAGCTAATTCTTCAGTAGTCACCACAGGGGAGAGACCACCTCACCATGGGGACACGAATGTCATATACGGGGGTGTGTGTGTGTATGTGTCTATGTGTGTGTGTGTGTGTGTGTGTGTGTGAGAGAGAGAGAGAGGGAGAGAGCGAGAGAGAGAGAGAGAGAGAGAGAGAGAGAGAGATTGTGTGTGTGACAATGTCTGCCATATGGGATTATCTCCTTACATGGCTTGCAATACCCTGGCCTTTATGTGTGGATGTGCCTTCTTGGAAACTTTACTCTGGAGCGCATTAAACTGGTTGAAACACAGGTGTGGGGATTTAGCACTTTTCTACTGCTTGGATGTGACTGTTTATAGACACTTCCTTTAGTTGCCTATGGTTCTTGGCTTAGGTAGTATGCTTGTTCCTATTGCTAAAGTTTTTTGGGTGTCATGGTGCCTGATAGTGAGCCTCCCCTACTGGCTCTTATCTCAGACATCTGTATATTATTATTATTATTATTAAAAATAATAATAATAATAATTCTTTGTAGAGTGCATACCTATGGGGGTTTCCAGAGCTAGGAAAACAAAAGGGCAGAAACCAAAGTTTAAAAGAGCAAGGTTTTTAAAAGTTTGTGAAAAACCACCTAAAGCAGAGAGTCAAACAGAGAATTTCAATGCCAATTAAGGTCGCGTAGGAGATTAGAGATCGGAGAGTATTTAGGGAGATGAAACAGCATTCAGGCCGCTGCCTTCTGGACTACTTGTAGGTGTCTAAGGGAAGCCTTGGAGGATCCTGAATAAAGAATATTCCCATAGTACAGCTGAGAGATGACTAGCAACTGAATTACTGTCCTTTGAGCGGGGACGCTCCCGGTCCCTGCTGAAAGGACAGTAATTCCACACAGGTATTACATCCAGTTTAATGTGGTGGCATGCCAGAGTAATGTTTCTAAGATGGAACACACAGGGGACAGGTATCGTTGTTCATTTTTAATTTTGGAACCAGTTCTATCTGTTTTTTTCCCCTATGTCACTCTCCTAATATACGGCAGTCGTAGCCACCATTTTGAATATAAATGTGCAGCAGCGCTCAAGCTCTCTTTGTGCTGCCACTCATGCAAAATACACTTTCCACAATAAAGACTTCTTTGAACCTGCAGGAGGCATGTTTATACATAGGCACTGCTGAAATTTACTGGCAATTTCATTACTTTATAACCTTTCTCTGCATGTGGCCTATTACATCCTATACTTTTAAGGGAAATATAAATCATACCACAACCATTACAAGCATAGAGTTTTGTTGACTTAATTTCTAATTTGCCTTCCAGTTTATTGCTTGTCCCCACATATAGTCCAACTGAATTTTACGCTTTTATTAAAATCATTCTCACACTTATTTATAAAGTCTGGGAGTCTGAGCCAAAAAGCCCCTTCCGGTGCACCTCTTTTGGCTGGATTAAGTAATCTACGAGTAGTTCTCCACTCCTTTTTTGCATAAAAGAACTGCTTTATGCAACACACATAGAGCTGTCCTCTTCTTCATGTCAAAACGCCGCAACCTCATCAGGAATAATGCCCTCTACTCACAAAGATGATAACACTGCCACTAAATGGCAAAAGAAAGACCCTGGCTCTCCAATGAAGTGTCCATTGCCCTTGACCCTGGAAGACCTCATGGAAGAGATAAAACTTCTCAAACCTTTCGTAATGGAGTCCAATTCTACGCAGTGGATTGAAGAAAAATTGTCAAATCTTGACTCTAGGGTTACTGATGTGGAGCAGCGGCTAAGTACCATACAGGACGCAACAACTAAAATGGAGAATATGTCCAAGTAAATCTTGCTTCTCAAACAACAAACTAAGGATGTAGAAAATCAAAAAAGAATAATCTCAAAATTTATGGCATTCCTGAAGCGGTGGAGGGCTCAAATATGCTTGCCTTTCTTAAGAGACACATTCCGAAGTTAGTTGGGCTGAAGGACGATATAATCCTTCATTTACAATGTGCTCACCATGTAAGCCCTAAATAATCAGAAACATCAACATCAAAATGACCCAGAGGAACAATAGTTCATTTTTGAAATATACCAAGCTACTCATGGCTTTATCTGCCACCAAACAAAGGAAGCACATGCTATGGTCTTGTCAGAATGTATTATTTTCACAGGATGTGGCTTCTGCAACTGTACCTCGTCGTAAGCAATTTCTCTCTCTTCATCCTGCTCTATGCTCTATGAACGCTCGATATGACCTCATGCATCCCTGCTATTTCAAGGTAACTTACAAAGAGACAATTTTTTCATTCGTTTCCCCATGTGACTTAAGGAAATTCATTTTCCATCGCAAGGGTGAAGACATGGAACTTAGAAAATCTTGAAGCATTTCATCTCTCTTCTATTGACAACTTTTCCTTCTTTTTGCATTTATTATGTTTTGACTCTTAATAAAGTTATTGCTTTTTGGCATTAACCAAAGGTTTTTCTTCCAACTTCTATTTTCTTTTTCTTATTTACAGATGTCTCATGTCTCGTCCGGACCCTTTCCTCTGCTCTGTGTTCCTAATATGTTTCCGATCCCAGACTTAGGGCATCATTAAGAGTCTGGTGGTCTACTGAACGCCAGACTCACGGTGGTAGTGCCACAATAGGACCATGGCGATAGTGCCGCTGTCGGACCACTAGCACTGCCAGCACCACTAGGATTAGTCATCTGGCCGACGTGGCGGTCATAACACCCTAGGGCAGTGCTGCAAGCAGCGCTGCCCTACGGATTACGACCCCCTTCTCTGCCGGTGAAGAGAGGGTGCAGGGGCCCCACTAGCCAGCACTGTCGCAGTGGTCACTGTCTGCTCTACTTTATGGCATCAAAACTGCAACTAGACAAAAGTCTGATCCTTTGGTAGCAGAAACATAATCACAAGACTTACTTGACTTTTTTATTGCTGCCTAAAAGCTACAGTTGAAACGCGTCAGTTGAAGTATGAGCATTGCTTTGAAGACGCAAGCTGCAACTGCAAGACAACTGGTGGCCGACCCCCCCTAAGTGAAATCCCTGGTGTCTAGTGGGGTTGCGCTGTGATCGAGGGCCAGGAAACCGGTTCAGGAAGGCCTTGTTTGAAAGAGGAGAGTCTCCCCGTTCAAACAAGGCCTTCCCAAACTTCGGGAAGGCCGTTTGAGGCTGTTTTCCCCATCGGAGCAGGAAGCGGGAAGGTAGTCCTTTTTCTACCAAATACTATCTCCTTCTTCCACTATCTCTTCTTATTCTTTTCTCTTTTCTTTCTCAAATATTTGAACCTTACCTTACATACATAAGTTGTGTTTGCATTTTGATGAATTGGTTGTCTTTCATATATTGCATTGCTCAATATACTGAATTCAAGATGTGTTTAAATTGTATTTCGCTTTTCAGTTTTTGCGTATAGTGTCCTGGAATGTGAAGGGTTTCGTTCTTTCACACCTATCTAGACTAAATTGTAAGATTGCTATGCAAAGACATTAATTCTAAAAAATAGCATTGGGCAGGTCACATATCCTGTTCTCCTGTAAAACATAATAAAAATGGGGTCATCAGAGTATTTAATAAATCAATTTCCCTGACAATTGAAAAGGCGGAGAAAGACGAGGATGGCAGACTTCTCCTCCTTCATCTTACCATCAATAATACCCCATTTTCCATTCTTAATATTCATAGCCTTCCAGTATAGATGTATAATTTTGGGAAGATATTTCACACAATCTCCGTTCCTGCCCAACTAATAACCTTCTTGTGGGAAAAGATTGCAATGGATCCCTTTATCGACAGGCAATCCCTCGCTAGGTACAACCCTAATAGAATGCAAAAAACATTCAATAACGCTATCAAATCCTGGGGATTGATAGATGCTTGGAGAATCTATAATCTAGAAAATATGGAATTTACATTTTATTCCCCTACATACAATTCCAAATCTAGAGTTGATTACATCTTTCTGACACCTCACTTACTTAACACCTTAGTACATTCTGAAATTTGGTTCTGCACTAATATCTGATCATTCTACCATATTTATTGACATAGAAAAATAACACTTGAAACCTCTAGATCAAATAGATGGCGCTTTAATAATTACTTATTAAACAATTTTAATTGTGGAAAAATTTGAGATATTCCTGAAAGAATATTTTGATTCTAACATTACCTCAGACCTACAGTTTCATGTTATTTGGAAAGCTTTTAAAGCAACTGCTATAGGCTACATAATCGAATACGTTGCTACTAAAAGAAAACATCTCTTAAAGGATCTGCACTCCTCTCATCTATTAAGCAACTTCAGCATACATATTACACTTCTAATAATGGAGCCACTCTTAAACTACTTATTCAAGCCAAGTAGGCTTTTAACAAAAACTCGACAGGAGGGGCCTCTGATGTGCCTCTGAAGATTAACTCCAAGTTCTTTGGTGGGCGCAACAGAGATGGAAAGCTGCTTGCAAGTTATTTTAAAGTCAAAAATCCAAAATAGCAAATATTATCGATGACAAAGGTATCAATCATTTCAGGGACAAAGACATTTTACAGTGCTTTACAGATTTTTATCACAATGTATACACACCAGAACATTCTCCATCAGAAGCAGCCCTGGACTCCTTTTTCTCTTCCACCTTGCTCCCAACAACCGCAGGATCTTTCCCTAATTGACATGGATCTATCCATAGAGGACCTTAAGGGCCTCATTATGACCATGGTGGTCTTAAGACAGCCAGGGCCTCGGTGGTGATTGGACCACTGCCAATGTGGCGATCTGAAAGCCACATCACGACCATGGCACATGCAGTTTTCCTCCACAGGAGGGGCTGGTGGTGCTGGCGGTTCTAACCCCCATCTCCTCTCCTTATATCAATTATTTTTTTTTTTTCATAACAATGAAGCTTGAGGTACTTTTCTAGAAGCAATGCTCTGTCTCATTCCAAAAAAAGACAAAGACCTTTCCTCATGTACTAATTAGCACACTATTACTCTTATTAATCTGGATTAACCCTTAGGCTTAATCAGGTAATTCCTGATCTGATCAGTATACAACAAACAGGTTTTGTTAAGAGAAGATGTATGACTGACAACTCCAGAGCCCTATTAAACATTGTACACCTTGCTTCTAAAGGTTCAACCCCTTTTGCTACCATCACATTAGATGCAGGAAAAGCTTTTGAATAGGTCAATTGGCACTTTATGATGCATGCACTTAAATGTCACAGCCTTGGATTGTGATTTTAAATTGTATGTAAGCTTACTTTACTCCTCCAAAAAAAACTCTTTTTTTGTCAATGGCACCCAATACTCTTGTTTTGCCCTCCAACGGGGTACTCGGCAGTGATGCCCATTATCACCATTACTTTTCATACTATCTTTAGAACCTTTTTTATACACTCTATGCCATTCACCTTTGTTTCATGGTTTTAATTATAAAACCACTGAAATTAAATTCACTGCTTATGCAGTTGATATTCTTTATGTTTCAGATCCTCAGCCATTTATTCCTGCCTTTCCAGATCTCTCAACTGCATATTCCTATGTATCTGGTTACAAACTAAACTTTTTTTAAATTTATTTTTAATTTATTTATTTTTGCATTTAAAAAGCAAACATCATCAAACAACTCAGACCAGTGTTCACATAAAATGTACACAAAACAGATTCTGCTGGGAGGGCTCGCAGAAACGCTAACTTGTCCAGGTTGCAAAAGAAACATCAGGAGAAACGTATCCCATACATGAGCACCTCCATTCGGTATCACAGGTGAACTTAAGGAAGGAACAGAAAGCAACAGGGGGCGGAGGAAAAAGGGAACATAGCAAGAGGAGGGGAAAAAAAAGCAGCGCTGTCAGCATATCGCCCTCAGAGAAAGGGGGTCACACGCTGTAGTGTATAAAGTAGAACCGCCACAGCTGGACCATCAAGGGGAGGCACAGAAAACTAGTCATCTTCATGTGCATGAGCTGCAAGAAACTTTACCAAGGAGGCCCATATATCCCTCGGTCGGGAACCCTCCGACATCAACTCCCAGTACACTGCCAGCTGCTGCTGACAGTATGCAGCATCTCTCAGCCAATCATCACAGCGAGGTACCCGCTTCTGTCCCCAGCACATCGCCATCCTGCGCATAGCCAGTAGCAGCAGCAATCCCACCAGCCGTCTGGACGCAGAGGGGATCTCCTCCACATAGCCCAGAAGCGCCATCACCGGAGTACGCGGCAAGGCAAGCCCAGTCATTCAATCAATTGCATGCAACACCTCAGACCAGTAATAGCGCAATGCTCCGCAGTCATACGCCAAATGCATGAAATCCACCTCCAAGGCTGAGCAGCGTAAACAATTAGCATCCACTCCAATACCCATTTTCTTCAGTCGACTAGGCGTATAGTACAACCGATGCAGGAAATTAAAATAGATTAGGCGCAATCTGTAATTAGGAGAGAGCGCCCGCATCTGAGCACAACAATAGCGCCACTGCTCCTCCGAGATGGGTGCACCCAAGTCCGCCTCCCAATGTACCCTGGCATTGGAATCAGCCAGGGGCTCCGTAGTCTGCAAGCATGTGTACAGGCTCGTAATGAGGTGGTGAGCAGTCGGTGCCTTGTACAATAATTCCAGCGCATGGCAAAGAGGGGGCTCTGCAGGAAAGCAGGTATTCCGCGCCCGCAGCAAGGCCCGGATACTAAAAAAGAGCAAGCAACATAATGCAGTGTCGCCGCGCACTCCCAGCACATCCTCCAAGGAGATAAAAATCCCCGCTGAGAACAAGACCCCAAAGTAACCATATCGAGCTCCCAGAGACGTTCAGATATCTGGCCATCTTCCAGCAGGGGGAGGCCCACCACAACATGCACCGGCATCGAAGGCTCAAAGACCTCACATACTCCTGCCTGCTTCAGCAAACACATCCAAGCCCGCACCGAACACATCACAGTGTCCACATCCCATCGACGGGGCACTGCTGGTCTTCCAATTTCCCCATCCAGCCTGTCCGGCCAAACTGAGTCATGTTCTGCTGCCAAATGCAGCAAATAGCGTATGGGGTGCAACCAGAAATGTATAAAATGGGCCTGTGCGCAGTAATAATAAAGTTCAAAATCCGTGGCCGAAAGTCCTCCCTGTTCAAACGGTTAAGTCAGAGCCTCCCATTCAATTCTGGGCTGTCCCCCTGCCCACACAAGAGCCACCAGCAAGGACTGCAGCCACCTCAGGAAACCCGTCATAAGCGACAGAGGCAGGTTAACAAAAAGATACAAGAATTTAGGCAATACCACCATCTTTGCTATTGCAATGCATCCGGTCAGCGGCAGCGAGCACCAGACCACCACCTTATCCTCCAGCCATGCAACCGCCATGCCGTAGTTAGCCGACCACTGCTCATCCACCCTCCAGCTCAGCCAAATACCTAGATAGTGCACCGGCCTGTCCGCCCAGCACAGGGGATATCTAGATCGGCACTGCACGGTGGCATCAGACAAAGGCAGTACCACCGACTTGGACCAGTTAATCCTTATCCCGGAGAGCCGGCCAAATTGAACAACCTCATCTAGCAGAACATCCAGATGCCCCTGCGGATCACGGATATACAGCGCAACATCATCCGCATACAGAGAGATGAGAATAGGACGCTGGCGATACTCCAGCCCCCTTTGATTATGGTGCTGTCGCAGTCACGCCGCAAGAGGGTCCATGGCCACTGCAAAAAGTAGTGGTGAAAGGGGGCAGCCCTGGTGAGTGCCCTAGCAATCGAAAAAGGAGCCAACAACATCCCTTTGGTTCTCAATTGAGCAGTCGGCTGGGAATTCAATAGGCGTATCAGTTGAATAAATCTAACGCTTAAACCCACTCTGGCCAGTAGGGCAAACATATACGACCAATCTAGCGAATCAAACGCCTTCACGGCATCCAGAAAGACTGCCGCAGCATAATCGTCAGATCCGATCATACTAGAAATCACAAAAAAGGTACGCAAGTTATACAGTGTCGAACGCCCCGGTACAAAGACAGATTGGTCCGGTAAAACTAAGGTTGCAAGCAAGGGCTACAGGCGAATCGCAATAAGCTTTGCCAAGATTTTGTTATCAATGTTTATTAACAAGAGCAGCCAATACGAGTCGCAGCTACTAGGATCCTTTCCCGGTTTCAGAATCGTCACTATAAGAGCCTCTCGCAGCGAAGCCGGGAGGACACCCCTCTTAAGGGCTTCAGCATAGACCTCGAGAAGGTACGGCACCAAAACATCTGCATATTCCTTATAGAAGGCCGACGTCAAGCCATCCAGCCCCAGATCCTTATCACCAGGCAAACTACGGATAGCCTGGATCACATCCTCAACTAAAAAGGGGACATCCAGGTACTGCCTGTGAAAGTTCTCAAGCCAAACCAGGCTAATCTCTTCAAAGTAAGCAGTAGTATCTGAACCACTCATCCCTGGCCATTCAGCATATAGATCCAAACAGAAGTTGGATATGACACGCTGAACCTCTGCAGCACCCGTCCGAAGTGTCCCAGTCCAGCCAGTCAGTTCTACAATGTAATTCCCAGCCCGCGGCCTGCGAAGCATGGTCGCCTACGTCCGACCGGCCCGCTCACCCTCACCATATCATCGTGCCCTCGCCTCCTTACCCAGGAAGCACACCTCGTGAAGCGCCGCCTCCTCATAGCGGGACATCGCCTCCCAAACCTCAGCCAGAAGGCCCGCCGGCCAGTCGGAAGCCAGCCGCGTCGCCAACTCAGCAAGGCGCGCCTCCAGCGGCGACAACTCCCGTCAAATTGCCCTCAGCACACCATGTTGCTTAGCCAAACAAACACCATGGATCACAACTCTAAAGGCCTCCAGAGAGTGCCAGCAGAAGACACCGAACCCTGGTTAATCCACAAATAGTCCACAATAGCAGTACAAATCTCTTCCCGAAAAAAACGGTCTCTCAGCACTCCACTAGGCAACCTCCACATAAACGTGCGGCCAGGTCCATCAGGCACATGCAGCTCCAACAAAACCGGGGAGTTATCTGAAAGAGTGTGGGGCATATGCTCAATGGACGTCGTCCATAGTTCCACATCTCTGGTACCCAGCCACCTATCTAATCTAGACCAGCTGCCATGGGCGTAGTTAACACACGTACCTTGCCTTTCTCCACCATGTCGGGCCCCCACAAATCCACCAAAGATCCCTCAGCCATGACATGCGCCAATGCACTCACAGCTGCCATATGTTGAGGCTCTCACAGTCTGCCTCCGGGTCCAAGATCACATTGAAGTCACCACCCCACAAAATGGAGCCAGGGCCTAGCGAACGAATCAAATGCTAAACTTCCCCCAAAGAACTCAGGGTCATCGACATTAGGCCCATAAAGAGATATCAAACAGAACGGTTTGTCATACAGAGTGCCCCTGAGCATGACATATCGCTCCCCCGGGTCAACCAACACCCCACTGGTGCCCCACGGTAATCCCTTCCGAATCAAAATCGCCACTCTTCGCGCATAGCCCGAGTACATCGCCATATGGCTCTCGCCTATCCAGCCAGCTCTCACTCTCGCTCTCGTACTCTCAAACAAGTGGGTCTCTTGTAGCATGAAGATATCAATCGCATGGCGCTGCACATAAGCCGACACCAACCGCATCTTGCAGCCATCATTTAGCCCCCTGACATTCTAAGTGAGGCATCTAACAGCTGTTGCACTGATATTCACCGTCCCAGCAACCATCCAGACGCATGCCCTCCCCAACCATTCCGCACAAAGCAGCAGCTGCTGAGGAAAGGGGAAGAAAAAGAGAGGAAAAATGTATAGCACCAACAATCCCAACAACCAGTAGTTCACAATCCCACCCACGCTGGCCCCCCAATCGGGCCAGTCCAGTGAACCCACCATCACCCAAATTCAAAACCCAGTACAACTCAATAAGCAGTTTAATAGAACTCATCCAAGGGAGCATCAGCGAGGCCATCTGGGAACCTCACCAATTGGGGTGAATAGGCTGGAGCAACAGAATGACGTTCATGGTCCGGGACCAGACACTGCAAGGGCAGTCCAGAGCCAATCTGGACCAGGTCCATCACCCAAGCAAAGGGTAACCACAGACCACAGCAGCAGTGCCAAGGTCAGTCAGTGTCACTACGAGCAGGGGACTCCACCTCCGCCCCCTCCGCCTGCACACTGGTCATAGGTGCTTATTTAGGAATAGTCTTGACATATCTGGCAGCTAGTTTTGGGTCCGTAAAGAAGTGCAATTTGCCCTTGTGCAGTACCCGCAGCTTGGCAGGATAAATGAGGGAGAACTTGGCATCCTTCTGACTCAAGGTGCACTTAACCAGGAGAAATGCCTTACAAGCAGCCTGCACCCCAGGAGTGTAGTCCGGAAAAATGTTTAGCTCCATGTTGTTGTATATCACTGGGTGTCATTCACGAGCCAACCGGAGTATAGTGTCTCTATCCCAGTAGTTCAATAGGCGCACAATGATGGGCTGCGCCAGCGCCCCCCCCGGGGGCCGGGGCCAAGCGACCGGTGCGCCTGCTCCACCACCAGCACCTAAGACAGCTCACCAGGGAATAGCAATGCAAACATAGTCTCCATGTAATCCTCCATAGGTCCCATGGCCTTCGACTCCAGCAGACCTAAAATGTGCAAATTATTGCAACGGGACCGGGCCTCAAGACCTTTCTTCAAGTGGCCTTCATAAACATTTGTTCACTTGCAAAATATAAATGGAAGGTCTACTCCTTGCTTGTGGCCCATACTTCATCTTTGTTTATAAATGAGACATGGCTTCACAAGTCTCAGAGCCAGACATCGATGTTGCTAGTCCTGATAGTTGTTATATTATTTTGTGCAATAGAAATTTTAGTTGGGGTAGCAGATGAAGCTGATTTTTAAATTCTACCTAAAAGTCAGTGTCTTAGATGTTATAGACATTTATCTACGCAAGTCAATGACTTTAACGCCAACCCTTGAAATAGGTGCTTGTGGTTGGTCTGCAGCACAAAAGGGTGTCCATACATGTAGAGATGGGAATGGCATCATCCCCAGTGGATTGTGATTGCCTCTTTTTCATTCTGAGAGCAGCACTGCTCAGTGTGGGTCAGCTATTGGTTCATGAAGGCCACCGGGGTCCACTCTCCGCAACTCTGCTTCTGCAATAATACTGTGCCCAAGCTGGGGGTTTGGCATCCACTGATAGCTTAGGGTCTTTGAGAAGATCTGTTGGTAGCCAGAACGAAAATACATCTAAGAAAGCCAGTCTGCTTCACTCAGTTCACTGACAATGTTGTAGACCGTCGGGGTAAGGCACTGTTCTGTTTTGATGGCCACATTTGGCAGCCTCGTGTCCCTGTATACCCTCACCATACCTGGTGGTTTGGGCTTCCTGGTAACGGCTTTGGGGACACCCAAGGTGTGGGTCCCTCTACCCTCTCAATGATATCTGCCTTTTCCATTTTTTTCAACAACACCTTCACTTTCGGCCTCAGATGAAACACTCCATGACGGTGTCTCAATGAGTCTGGTTGAACTGACTGGTCTATGTGGAGAGTGACCATCTTGTTCTTCAGACACCCTATGCCTTCACATATATCTTGGAATTCTACCAAGTTATCCAACTGGTCGGAATGCACCTGCAGTGCAAAGAGCACAAGCTGGAGTTTTTCTGTGGTCCGGCAATTCAAGAGCATCCCAGTACCCTCTTGAGTGACATATATGGAGATCTCAGTTGTCTGGTCATCATGTGGATTATGAATGGGTTTTTCAGGGTCAACAGGTGTGCTTGTCTTTATACATAGACTTTAAATATGGCTGGGGTGCGTGGCGGTCTTGGGTTCAGGTTCTAGTAAGTCTCTCTCGCCATGATGTTGATGGAGGGCCCTGTATCAATGATTGCCACCAGCTGGGTTGTCCCTATCAAGACTGGAGATTGGGTTGCTGTGAGTGCGAGTCCTGCTGCCAGCACCATGTGGACAACGTAGAGGTCGGAGCGTGAACTGGAGCAGCATACTTTGTGAAATGGTTTAGCTTCTTATAAGATGCACTCTTCTGGTTGCGTTCCGGGCCCTCCGTCGGGCATTGGGCAGGACCTTCACAATACCCACAGGGGCCTTGCAATGGGAGTCTGGGCTTTCCTTTTGTGGGTGACTTAGAGACTGTGACACAGTTATGTGTTCCACTTCAATAGGTTTATGACATGCTGCTTCCACAGGGGATTACTTGGCCTTCAATAGCTCTTTATAGCTGTCTAGGGTGAGGATGGCATTGAGTGGCATGCCTGGGGACTAAAGGATGTGCTCTCTTAGTTTGGAGGACACACAGCCCTGAATAATTTGAACTCATATTTCTATGGGTGCACATGGCTGCCATTTTTTTCAGTCTTGCATAAAATGCATTGAGTGAGTTTTCCGGTTCCTGGCGGGCCTGGCAAAAAATGATCCTCTAGTAGCCAAGGTTTGCCCAAAGTTCAAAATAGGCATTTGAGGGCTGTAACCATTGCGGCGTACGTGTGGGGAGGCCCTGCTTTCATAAGAGTGCTCAAAAGTTTGTGTATATCTCCTCCCGCTAGATGGAGCAGTAGGGACTAGTAGTTTAATTCATCTACCACCCCTGTAGCTATTACGTTTAAGTCCAGTCCAGTCCAGTCCAGTCCAGTCTTTCCACCCACAACTTCCATTTGGGGCATTGTGTTGAATGGGGTCCTGAGAAGACAAATGGCTCAAAAAGAGGGACACTAGCCATGATTCCTGGTGACAGAGTGAACTTCAGTGTGTCTGCCTCGCCAAACCACTGGATGGTGTGCAGTGTTCACAGGCACAGGAGACCATATGGTGGAATGACTGCAGTCAGGCTGTGGAATGGGAGATACAGCTTTCCCTGTACTGTTTAGGTTCTGAAGGTTTGTTTTTGTTGTATTGAACATGGGGTAGCAGACAGCATTCACGGCAAGGATTGGGGACCACCCTACTGCAGAATAGGCTCAGTGTTCAGGTTACTGTGGAGGAAATAGCAGTCTGTTTCAAGCCTCAATGGAGAGCACTGACATCCTCTGGTGGGTGCAAGTGGTCCTCACGCCCTCTTATGGGGATCCTGGGTGCTGTGCAGGTAGAGGATCATGTGGCTGGCACTGGTGTCTGAACTACCCGACAGAGAGCATGCATGTCTTCCAGGCTGCCAGCAGGAGCTACAGAGTGCAGAGAAACAGGCACCCTGCAGTACCCTACACTGCCACAAGGTTTGGGTAGTGGAGCAGGACAAAGCCTGCAGGCTCAAAGAAGGTAAGCTTCCCTCATCGCCACTGTAGTGGTCCACTGCTTGGAAGCTGTGCAGAGAGGGAACCTAGAAAGTCACACATTACACAGGTTCACAGTGGTGGACCATGCCCCGGAAGCTTGAGGGTCCTTTTATTGTAAGCATAATGTAAGATACAGGAATTCACAACTATGCCAAACCCCAGGGGTGGTAATATAAACACTCCTGCAAATTACCCACTCCCTTCACTCTGAGAGTGGGTTCAACATTACACTACATTAACTTTGATTTAGCCACACAACCCAGCTTTTTTAAAGTTGCTAGCTCCTTCTCCTCTTTCTGGAACATTAAGTGGTTGCAAAAGTTTCTCTCATATATTGATTGCACCACCATGACATGGTGACAAGAGTTCTTGGTTAGATTACCGCAATTCTGTCTATTTGGGCCTGCCCAACAAACTGGTGCAGAGTCTTCAATTCATGCAACTTGCCCAAACAAGACTGATAACAGGAGTGATCATATGAAGCCCATTCTGAGAGCTCTTCACTGGCTTCCACTTAGGAAAATAATTGCCTTAAAGCCTCCCGTAATTTTACACCGGATCATCTGTTCAGCCTCCTATGCTTTTGTTGTGGCTAATTCGTTGTACCTTCCCAACCAGTCTCTGCGCTCCTCTGATAAACTCTTGCTAAATATCCCTAAAACCAGAACTGTCTCACATGTGGACAGGGCTTTTTCACCAAAGAATGAAACAACCTTACCCATTAACTTCAGGAAACTACTGTCCTGCCTAGGTATTCTAAGAAGATACTTTTCAACCTGTTATCATTGTTTTTATTCCAGCTGTGTTGTTCAGTAACACCAAGACTCTTTGGTGTACGGGCACTGATAAGCAAATTATAACATAACATAACATAACATAACATAAAATACCATCCCCTACCAACGAGTCTGGAATTGATCAAAAAGCTAAGGATCTAGTCATCTGGAAGAATGAGTGGTGTGTGAATGCCTGAAGTACATCCAGCCCTCACATGGCTTGTTAATTACCACTGACCTCATCTGACACCACATTCAATTCGCAGCCACAGACAGGTCCCCAAGGCGCTGCAGTTGATGGATGTCAGAGAATGCACCCTGGATCCGGTCCATCGTCCGCAGACTTCGCTTATTCAGTGTCAATCTGTTGCCAGCCAAAGCAAGTCAACTGGGCTACCAAGTTCAATCCAGCTCATGCACAGAAACATAGATGCCAAATGCAGAGCAGGATTACCGGCAAGGCTAGAGTTAAGTGTTCACTTTCGGCTACAGTAGTGAAGGACCACATTGGTCTCAATCTCCTGTGGGCTCAAAATCACCCATTTACTTTCACAGACCTTTTGTATTTCTTATTATTCCCCCAAGCAGCCCTTGTAGAGAAGCTGTCAGTTGATCTGCATTATTTGCTCATTCATTCTGAGCCTCACTAGGCCACAAATCCCCTTTATTGTGTCCACAGCCATGAGATGGGTGGGTATGTGGGCGTTCAGGGGTGGGTCATCCATAGAAAACATGGCGATCACCCAAAAAACAAGCAGGTTTGAGGATATTCACCGTGTCTCACCTCAAATAACATTGTAAATTTACACTCGTCAATGGCAGCAGTAAATTCATGTTTCTTTAAAAAAAATGAGTGGACGTCTTCAGAATAGATGCAAGTGCAGGGGACGTGGTTAAGGTGTAAAGGGCTTTTCAATAGGGCAAAACATCATCACCAATGAGAAAATACATCATCAAGAGCTAATGCACATTTGCACCATATTTGAATACAGAAATGTACACCTTCTACATCCTGGTAGGAGACAATGGTTACTTATGCAAATATTCTGCACTCATATGATGTCAGGAGCCTTCTTGACAGGCATAAGCCTAGAGGCAGTGGCGGCCACTTGTCAATGGGAGTGTCGGGGCAGGTGGGTATTAAAAAAATAATAAATAAATTAAAAAACGTACCTTTATGTTGGGAGAGACGGTTATCCGGAAGTACAAGGCTTCCAGACTCCCCTCCAATCACAATGCTGCTGTCAACAGCATGACAGTAGCGTCATTATTGGTCTGAGTGCCCTGCTTTGGCACTCCGACAGGGAGTAGCTCCCTATGCACTTTCTCCTCCCGGCTGTTCAATAAATCCGGGCGGAGAAATGCAAAGTGTGCATGACTTATGTGCACATAACCCTCCTCTAGCATGGCCCAGCCCTAACTCTGCTCCAGAGGAAAAATAAAATGATAATAACATTATGTTATTATCATTTTCTTTTTTCTTTAAGTCCACTGCATAAAGCGGTAGGGCGATGCTCCTCCACCTGAGCTGAGGGACCGCCGCTGCCTAGTTGTTCAGATTTCCCTTATGTTTTTTCCTACGACTTTGGTGAATCAAGTCATTGAAGTTTGTGATGTTCACAATATGCCAGATCACAATGCTTAGCAGGGTAATCCACAAGCTAAATCCAAAAAAGCATATTATACATTTTAGGTTACTAAGATCCGGAGGCGGATTTAAATCTTGAGGTGTAAACATTGATAGCGTATAAAATCACAATTTTGGCATCAAACAATTGCAATGGTGGCAATCTTTGATACAGTGTGACGATGAAAAACGTTGCCTGGGGGTGAAAATCTATCCAAAACAATTTTCTAATAAAAACCTTCCAAAAAAATCCTTTCCTGAAAGCTGTTTTTTGCAATGCTTGTTCCTACAAACTCCACATTCTATGTTTTTCTACCCCATTTACTTTTACAAGTTTGCAACCTTTATGAACTTTGAGTTGCTGAGAACTTTTGAAAAAGAAACTTCATAAATTTTGCAGAAGGAAAACATTTGCAACTTTGTGCCCCCCGAGTACATCTGCAAACATTGTTCCCATCCTTTTCCCGCAGCTATGGCTGCTTTGGTTGTGAAAACAAGAATTTAAAGTGACAGGGAGGGAAGAACAGATGGTGGTAACCAGTGTGCAGTGAATGATGGCTATTGAACGAAAGCTAATGTTTGGTATGCTGAAGCAATTCTACTCTGCACTCACTGACAGCTGTCTGAATGTGACTGACTTTTCCTTCACCAATGTGCTCTGCAGAGTCAGAGAGGAAGGACCTAGTAAAACATCTGGTACCGTCATTGTTTTATTTTTCATCTGTTGGCTCAGTCAGCAGTACAGGGAGGTGTGGGTGCCTGGGGCACAGGAGGTTGGAGGGGGAGAAGGGAGAGTGCACCTTAATGTGCACATATGTTTGGCCGGCCGTCTTAGGCCGGCCAAACACACAGGCACACTTAGGTTTCTCCAGCCCGGCTGAGTTTAACAGCCGGGCGGGGGAAACTGCACAGCTCCAGGGCTGCTCCTGAGCACCAGTCCGAACCACTCAGACCAATCCTGGCGCTGCTTTCATGCTAGCTGGATCGCTGGGGGGCCTGTGCTAGTGTCCCAGTGAATGCTGGGACACCAGAAGAGGAGCGACGAGGGAGGCGGAAGGAGGCGGCTGCGGGAACGGAAAGGTAAGTGTTTTTTATTTTATTTTATTTTGTTCTTTCCCTGGTCTCTGTTGTCCTCCTACACTCCCATTGAGATTTGCGTCAGCTGTCGCTGCAATTATAGGGCAGGAGGCATTCTTCACATCAATCTCTGAACCATCACACAACACCAAGGGCACAAAACAAGACATCTCCACACCACAAGAAGAATCACCACACCATATGCCTCTGTGTCCCAGATTTTACCCACACTCCACTAGGCACACACATAGCCCTAACTGACACTAAATAATTGTTAAAATCATATTGAGTGAATGCCACTGTATAGCAAAAGGACATCCGCATCCCCACAAGCCACTCAATCTCCTTGCAGATTCACTCTCCAGTCATACACAGCCACACCCCAGTAGATTCCCTTGTATTTGATACTATTTAAACAATGTCATCAACTGCAGATGCAAATCATGTACCTATGCCTGCACCCCCAGGATATTTCACAAGATTAACGCACTCTTGCAGTCAATAATGCAAGAGATAAGTCCAAATAACAGAACATTTTTGACTGCCATTACTGCATGCCTTCGGTGGTAAGTAAGGCAGTGTCCTTTGTTCATGCACTGCATTTTAAAAGCTGAACTGTGGAAATGTGTGGGGTGAGCATATGAGTATATTTGTTACATTATGCTGTGATGGTAATGTGTTGTGCACCTTTTTCGATTGTTGTGTATTTGTGCTGCATTATTGCATTATGTTATTGCTGTTGTGTACTGTGTTTGTTAAGCTGCATTATCCTTTGGCTCTGTGTTATGCCCTGCTATGCAAATGCGTGATTTTATGTAGATCTGTGTTATAGTGCATCTTAATTACTTTAGCTGTGTAAACTAATGTTGCATCATTTTTAGCCAAAAGCAACACATTCATTTACATTCCAGCGACAAACGACCTTTGCAACTCTCAAGTGGTAGATAAAATAACGCTGCTCCAGCCCTTTAGCTATTTAAAGTGTCAGCCCAAAACCGTGGCAGTGACCAAGTTTAAATTGGCTATCTTTAGGTGGCACTGACCCAGAACTCAGACAACCTTACATACATACCAGAAGTCAAGAGGTTACCTGCGGGGGCAAGTGTTATGCACCAGTAGACGCTTATGTTAAAAATAAGACTCACATCTTATTCAGCAGTGATTTGTGGTGCAAATGGAAATACTAGTGTGTGATCATTACAACCTTTATATTACAGGCCACCTTACCACAGCAGTGCACAACAATATTTAATGTTTCATACAGCAAGGAAGGCATTAAAGGTGAAAGTTTCTTCAACTGTGGGATGAAAGCGTTAGCGAAACATATTTCACTCAATTCTGCTATTTTTCAGATTGATAAATTAATTCATGAACTTGGAAGTGGAGAGCAAATGTCTCTGCTCACCCAAGACAGAGAAGGTTTCTCTGTCACTGAAGACATGAACGTGTGACGTGGGGAATTACATATACCTAGTACACAGACCACAAACATGTTGCCTTTTCTTTATTTTATTTATAACTCCACGAAAATCTGCGAATGAAATGCATGCCTCAGTCCTCATACACTTTCCTTAAAAGGACAAACCCTCCTTTCATCTTCACATCACATTGTCAAGAAAAGCGAGGCCTAAACATCTGTGGCCTGGCCTGTATTATTATACTGAAAGCATGTTTGTTCCTGGCTACCCATGTGTTATTTATAAAAGTAAAAAGCAGAGCTGTTCATCTCGAAATTCCAGACTCCCTGCTTTATGACACAGAGGCCAAGACTTAATAATCTCTTTAAATAATTATATGTAAAACAGTAATTGTATGATGGTACTCACCATCATTATGCAAAACCATAATTACATGGTGGAAGTGACTATCTTCATAAAAGAATGCAAGTTAGAAGATATATGTAATTAGTGGGAAATTAGCTGGTTTGATCTCTATTTGGAGAAATGATGTTCCTAATTGCAACAGTACATGTTACTTAACATCCCCCAGCACTGCTCATAATCTTGTCCCCTCCTTTGCAACAGGCAGTCTGATACAAGCCCTGCATGATCCCCCCGATCTGCTCTTTCGCAACACAAGGGATCTCTTTACAGTCGTATGAGCCCGAACACAAAGGCAGTGGACAGCTTCTACACAAATGTTGCACTAGCCATCACCTTATAATTATAGGAATGTTCTTGACACATAAGTTGTTAGTGGTATTAAAGGAACTCTCACCATTGATCAGAAGTGCGATGCAAGGAGCAGGTGGGAGCAGCAAAAATAGACATGAAGTGTAAGACAAGTGAAAAACCTGCTGTAGACCTTCAGCAAAGGATGGAATGGAGAAGCGGAAGTATGACTTTACGGGGAAGGGGCAATGAGAGAATTAGTGGCAAGTAATGATACACCACTTATGAAGCAAGAGTATTGTACAGACCCTCAGCTCAACAGGAAAGGGACCTCACCAGAAAAACAGGACCTCAGGGTCAGTTCACTCAACAAAACGCATATGGCAAGTCGCAAGGCTTCAGACTCCTTTATCGGTAGGAATTTAAGTCTGCTTGTTCTTGGTATAGAATTCCCACCTTCCTCTTTCAGGTTTTTAAGTGCTTCCTTTTTCGGGTTTTAAAGTGCTTCTGAGCATCAGGGTCTCTAGGATAATTATGTACAGGAGCCTTCTACCTTACACATCATAGGTGATACCCTCTTGACCACAGAGGAAGATTACTTTTGCCTCCTGATGTTTATTGTTCGACCTCTCAGCTACCTTCGACACAGTCGACCATCACATCCTTATAAACACCCTAGAGAATCTAATTAGATTCACAGGCAATATCCTTCATTGGTTCTCCTCTTACCTTTCCAGCCAACATTAGTTTGTTCACAAAGACGTCTCCAGGTCCCATAGATCACTATACCCTGCAGAGTCCCACAAGGCTTTAAACTGTCCTTTTCAACCTTTACATGAAGCCCCTTGGTGTTCTACTCATAAATAGCGTCATCAAGAGTCACCAATGTGCTGATAATAAAGAACTGGACTTTAAAGTTTCCTCTGCTTCCAAAATCCAATGTCTCAGAGACAACCTGTACCTGGATGTCCAGCGCATACTTAAAGCTTAAGCTAACCAAGACAAAGACGAACAACAGACAAGAAACAGTAGAACACTGTCTCAATAATAAGAACCAGTGACAGCTTTGAATTCCAACTTTGACTGAGTTCCCAGTCACTTGGATCCTCCCTGGACACCAACCCATGCAAGATTACACCCGCTTAATCAGACTTTTGCCCAGGGCTACTCCTGTCCTGAAGAAGGCCTCCCAACTCCGTTGCCAAAAAGGAGGTTGCAATGCACTGACATTTGTAAATGAGGAGCATTTTGCTGAAGCAAATGGACTTCTAGAGATAGGAAGGAGCTTATTTAGGACATATTATTGAAGTAACGAAGATAAACCCTCTTTCCTGCCCTAGTGGGACTTCTACTGGTTATAATGTTTTGAATACAGGGGCGCTTAACTACTGTGAATGTGAAACTAGCACACTGTAATGTATGTATACACTATCTCTTTTTTAACAAATGTTTTTAACTTCCCCCTTCACGTGCATTGTAGTTGATTCATTTTAAGAATATGATCATTGATTTATTACAATGATGATTAGGTACTATTGGGTTTTAGAACATAACAAATGAATAATAAGTAAAACTGAACAACATTCAGTGTGCACCAAGTTCAAAAAGCAGACATAGCTGAAGGCTGAATGAGGGCATATCTCCCTTGATCATGTTACTAAACAGGGCACTTGCCTTTCTCATCCTATGTCACATGACTGGCTCTGAAAGGCAGAAGGGGGGGAGGTACCACTTTTAAGACGGAGCACATACCAATGCTGCTTGTTTAGCAGATTCAAAAGCACACAGCAAAAGTCATGCATCGAGGTGTCCAAAGAAAATGTTTGCTCTAAGAAATCACTCAAAATGGGGTTTGGGATCTCCTAAAGATACTTTTCTCTTCGGTGAGCTTGCACCATCCCTGCCCAGCTAGATAGCCTATGCCCCAAAGATATATTAAGCACTTTCTACTTGTATCCTGACATTAGGTTTATGATGCGAGGACTACACCCAGTCACTCTTATTCTAGAACCCTCCGAAACATCTTCATAACACACATCGTTCCAATGCTGCTGCTTTCTAAAGTCACATTTGGACCTTGACCATAAACTCAAGGACTCATATGGAACTGTTCGAGCTTATAGTTATAGAGGGTTGCCAAGAAATGGACGCCTAAAGTTGGGTTTGCGTTGGAGACTCCAGAGAAAATGTTGATTTAAAGCTATTTCCATCCAAACAAGGTGAACATCTTCAATACCAATAGGGTATGGATTTATTTCTTCTGGATACTGTACATGGGACCCTCAGGAGTGATTGTTAAAAGGACACTGAAACTCAAGAACTGGTCCTGGCCCCCTAACCATCAATTCTGGTGTGGGTTTTGAAAAAATAATACCTTTTGTGGCTGGAAATTCACCTCAAAGTTCTCAACCCACTGTGTTGTCCAACTCTTCACCCGCAGTAACAAGAGCAGAGGACAAACAGAAAATAAAAACAAAATATCCAACTAGAAGCATATCTGAATGGCACCCCTGTCACACTGACTTAATCTGTTTACAAATATTGCAATAAAATCCCTTAGAGTCATTCACTGTAGTAAAATGGTCTGATGGTTTGATCATGGAATAATATAGGCCATATTGCTCAGTTATTTGTTAGCAGCACCTAGCAGCTAAACTCTATAAACACATATGGGTTAAGTCTCTTCTTTTTTGCTTCTATCATGTTTAACTGACCTATTCTAATAATCTGATAAAATGGTGTTATTCTTCTTCGAAGTGACATCATATTTTGGGCATTAGGTGTATATACTGTGACCTTTTTAGCTCAGCACAAGCGGTGCTAGCATTGATTGCATGACTTTGCTACCGCTGGAGAGTCTGATTTTGAAAGGGAGTAACATGTTTATCCTAAAGTAGTGCAACAGTATTGATGGTCATGGGACACCAGTGGCACGAAGGGATGCTGAGAAACCAGTGTATTAGAAATGGGGTTTCTGGTTGCCAGTCAGTTTGCACTCTGTCCAAGCAGGGACCCTCACTCTAGTCAGGGCAATGGAGATACACACTTTAGATAATCCCTATTCACCCCCTTGGTAGCTTTGCACAAGTAGTTAGGTTTATCTCAAAGGCAATGTGTAAACTACATGTACCAACATACACAATAATACAGTGAAAACACCACAAAATGAACATAACACATATTTAGAAAGATAGCCAATGTTTATCTAAAACAAACAAGACCAAAACGACAAACTCTAACATACACAAGTAAAGTTATAACTTTTTTTAAAGAGTCTTATTCCACAGAAAACAATTGATGTGTTGATGTTACACAAAGTACCTGGTTTCTGGACTGGCAACCTTGGGTCCACGCAGGTTTACGTTGATTTTGACACCCAGCGAAGATGAATGCGAAATCCGGCCACACAGTAATGAGGAACCGTGCTGCATGGGTGGTTGCGTCAATTTCAGCAGCCACAAGCGGGTGGTTCGTCGTTTCTCCAGCCACGGTGCAGGTGATAGGCAAATTCGCAGCCGCAATGCAGGTGCTGCATCAATTTCGCAGCCGCATTGCAGGTGATGTGTCAAAATTTACCCCACACGGCTCCTGTGCGTGGATTTCGGCCTTGGTTCTACCAGTTTCACCTTTCAAGGGCCCAGGGACTGTAGTGGGCCCCACTTGGCAGAGTAGGAGTCTCAGCAAGAGAGTCCAGGTATTGGCAGAGGAAGTCTTAGATGACTCTGAGACTTCAAAACAGGCGGCAAGCTCAATGCAAGCCCTTTGAGACACTTCACAAGTAGGAATATACCACAAAATCCAGTCTTTGTCCTCTTTCAGGCAGAAGCAGCAACTGCAGGCCAACTCAGCAAAGCACACTTACAGGCATAGGGGTAGTACTCCTCCTCCAGCTCTTTAGCTCTTCTCCTTGGCAGAAGTTCCTCTTGACTCCAGAAGTAATCTAAAAATCTGGGGTTTTGGGTCCACTACTTATACCCTTTTCTCAGGAGCGGCTGACGGTGCTTTGTAGGGGCAGGACAGTGAATGGGGGGAATAAATAAAAAAATAAAAAAACACTTACCTGTATCGTCCCCGCCGCCACTGCCACCGCCGCACCGCTTGTCTGCTGCATGCTGCAGGCACAGGCTCCCAGCATGCCCTGCGGCCATTCCTCACGCTGCTCAGAGCAGTGTTAGGATTGGCTGGGAGCGCCCCGCCATGGTGCTCCCAGGCAGACTCGGAGACTGTGCCTTCTCTCTTCAGCCCAGCAACACAGTGCCAGGCTTGAGAGAGCACAGTGCGCATGTGTGTGGCCGGCTCGAGACAGCCGGCCAAACATACATGCGCACTGAGGGGGAGTGTTGTGCACTCCCCCTCAATGCTCGTCACAGCCTGTGGCCACCCCTTTTGCTACAAAATGATAATAAGCAAAGTTTATAATTGTTTTGTAGTTACAGGTTTGCAGCTGCTGCTGCTGGCGGGGGGGGGGGGGGTGGTGCGATGCCACACCTGCCCTTTCTGCCTTTGAAGTAGGCAAACTTCAAAGGAAAGTCTGTTGTTGAAAAGATCCTGCCTTGCCCAGGCCTGGACCCAGACACACAACAGGGGGTTACAGACTGCATTGTGTGAGGGAAGGCACACCCCTTTCAGGTTTAAGTGTCAGCTCCTCCCTTCCTACTCTAGCCCAGGAGGCTCGTCAGGATATGCAGGCTACACCCTAGCTCCCTTTGTGTCACTGTATAGTAGAGATTCACAAACAGCTCAACTCTCAGTCTGACCCAGACATGGAATACACAAGCAGGCAGAGGCACAGAATGGTTAAGCAATGTCATCTGACGTACAGGATTCTACCCAGTAATCTCTCACTGTCCTTTGGACCAGGAAAGGTCTTTCTTGGGATCAACTGACATAGAGGATTCTACTAAGTAATCTCTCACTGTCCTTGGGACCAACAAGGGTCTCTCTTGGGGTCAGAGGACATACAGGATACTACCCAGTAACCTCTCACTGCCCTTGGGACCAGGGAAGGTCTCTCTAGGGGTCAGCTGACATATAGGATACTACCCAGTGACCTCTGACTGTCCTTGGGACCAGGAAAGGTCTCTCTAGGGGTCAGCTGACATATAGGATACTACCCAGTGACCTCTGACTGTCCTTGGGACCAGGAAAGGTTTCTCTTGGGACCCGGTGACATATAGGATATTACTCAGTGACCTCTGACTGTCCTTGGGACCAGGAAAGGTGTCTCTCTGGATCAGGTGACACATAGGATACTACCCAGTAACCTCTCATTGTCCTTGAAACCAGCAAAGGTCTCTCTAGGGGTCAGCTGACATATAGGATACTACCCAGTGACCTCTGACTGTCCTTGGAACCAGCAAAGGTCTCTCTAGGGGTCAGCTGAAATATAGGATATTACTCAGTGACCTCTGACTGTCCTTGGGACCAGGAAAGGTGTCTCTCAGGATCAGGTGAAATATGGGATACTACCCAGTAACCTCTCACTGTCCTTGGAACCAGCAAAGGTCTCTCTAGGGGTCAGCTGACATATAGGATACTACCCAGTGACCTCTGACTGTCCTTGGGACCAGGAAAGGTCTCTCTTGGGATCAGGTGACATACAGGATACTACTACCTGTTGGACTATTTTGCTTATGCAGGGTCATTCCCAATCTTTTTGCCTCCTGCCTCCTATTTTCTCTGACCTGTTGCTGTTGGTTTTTTAACTCTGAGCACTTTACCACTGCTAACCAGTGATAAATTGCATATGCTCTCTGTGTAAATTGTATTGGTATTTGGCTTATCCATGATTGGCATATTTGATTTATTAGTAAGTCCCTAGTACAGTCCACTAGAGGTGCCCAGGGCCTGTAAATCAAATGCTACTAGTGGGCCTGCAGCACTGGTTGTGCCACCCACATAAGTAGCTCTGTAATCATGACTCAGACCTGCCACCGCAGTGTCTGTGGGTGCAGTTTTAACTGTAAACTCGATTTGGCAAGTGTACCCACTTGCCAGGCCTAAACCTTCCCTTTTCTTACATGTCAGACACCCCTAAGGTAGGCCCTGGGTAGCCCCAAGGGCAGGGTGCAGGGTATGGTTAAGGTAGGACATATAGTAATGTGTTTTATATGTCCTGACAGTGAAATATTGCTAATTGATGCAAGGCCTGTCCCTCTCATAGGTTAATATGGGGGCTACCTTTAAATCTGATTAAAGTGTAGATTCCCTTTGGGAGCGGATGGACATGTGGAGTTTGGGGTCTTTGAGCTCACAATTTAAAAATACATCTTTTAGTAAAGTTGATTTTAAGATTGTGTGTTTGAAAATGTCACTTTTAGAAAGTGGGCATTTTCTTGCTTATACCATTTCTGTGACTCTGCCTGTTTGTGGATTCCCTGTCTGGGTCAGTTTGATAGTTGGGCTGGTTGCAGCTCACACTAGACAGTGACACAAAGGGAGCTGGGGTGTAGCCTGCATATCCTGATGAGCCATCTGTGCTAGGAGGGAAGGGAGGAGTGGTCACTCACACCTGAAAAGGCTGTGCCTGCCCTCACACAATGCCGTCTCCAACCCCCTGGTGAGTGTCTGGGGCCTGGCCTGGGAAAGGCAGGATTTCACATCCAAAGGAGACTTTACTTTGAAGTGGGCCTACTTACAAGGATAAATTGGGTATAAGAAGGGCACCCAAAACTACAGACTTTAGAAATACTTCTGGAACCAAGAGGAACCTCTACCTGGAGAAGAACTGAATAGCTGAGGAAGAAGAGCTGCCCTGCCTTTGACTGCTTTGTGGAGCTATCCTGCAGTTGATGCTTCTGCCAGAGTAAGAGTGCAAAGGCTGGACTTTGTGTGCCTTCCATCTTGAGAAGAAATCTCCAAGGGCTTGATCTAGAGCTTGCCTCCTGTTGTTTGAAGTCTCAGGGACAGCAAAGACTTCTCTCTGCCAGCACCTGGAGTCTCTAGAGAGACTCATACTCTGCCCTGTGGTGCCCATCCAGTTCCTGGGATGCTGAAAGGAGAAGCTGGCAGCCTAAAGACAAGGAAATCCATGCACAGAGCGCCGTGCGGGGAAAAGATTGACGCAAATCCGATCTGCGGCTGAAAAAACGATGCACCGCCGGCTCCGCAGCTGAGAAACGACGCTCGCAGGAAACGCGACCGAAGAATCATCGCACGGAGCAGGAGAAACGACGGGCAGCATCGCTGACGGAGGCTGGGAGATCACAACCTGCGCTGCGGGCTTTTTGGATCATCGTGCGGCTGGATTTCCGACTCCCGTACCGCCGTGCGGAGTTATTTTTGACGCACACCCGCCCGTGGGCGGTTATTTTTGACGCGCACCAGGTACATTTTCACTCTAGCAGCGCTAGTGTGTGTTTAAAACTACTTAAAGACTCTTTTTGCATTTTTATTGATAACTTGACTTGTGTATGGTGGATTTTTGTCGTTTTTGGTCTTGTTTTGCTTAGATAAATATTTCCTATTTTTCTAAACTGGTGTTGTGTCATTTTGTAGTGTTTTCATTAAGTTACTGTGTGTGTTGGTACAAATACTTTACACCTAACACTGTGAAGTTAAGCCTACTGCTCTGCCAAGCTACCAAGGGGGTAAGCAGGGGTTAGCTGAGGGTGATTCTCTTTTACCCTGACTAGAGTGAGGGTCCTTGCTTGAACAGGAGGTAACCTGACTGTCAACCAAAGACCCCATATTTCTAACACTACCCAGTAACGTCTGACTGTCCTTGGGACCAACAAAGGTCTCTCTAGGGGTCAGGTGAGATATAGAATACTACCCTGGGACCTCTGACTGTCCTTGGGACCAGGAAACGTCTCTCTCGGGATCAGGTGAGATATAGAATTCTATCCAGTGACCTCTGACTGTCCTTGAGACCACCAAAGGTCTCTCTAGGGGTCAGGTGAGATATAGAATTCTATCCAGTGACCTCTGACTGTCCTTGAGACCACCAAAGGTCTCTCTAGCGGTCAGTCAACAGTCAGCAAAGCTTGAAGCTGATCAAGCTCATCTGCTCTGGACCAGGCCGTCGCTGGCTCTCCTCCTAGGCAGAAGGGGGGGGGGGGGGGGGGGGGGGGGAGGGGGCAAAGTACTGTCGGCTAAGAGGGACATTTGGACTTGGCCTAAAGAGTTTCCAAAACTTTTAACAATTTGATGAAGCTAGAATGACGCACAGCTGTAAACAGAGCTCTCAAGTTCCCCAGGCCCATACGTGGGAAGTTCATCTAGTCCAAGTTTTTTTCTTGCATGTTGGGGCTTGTAGTTCTGATATTTTAATGGAAACAAGGGGGCTAAAAGTACCAGAATGCAGTTTAAATAACACGGACTGGATTAGCTACTCACACAATAACAGGGAAAATTGAGCGCTCACATGTAATAAGCAAACCAGAGCATGTGTAACGCCTCCAGCCAGTCATGGCTTCTTTTTTAGACAAGAAAAGTTGCATTCTGGGAGTTGAAGTTCTCTTCCTTTCACATCGTATTAGTTTAGCAATCCCTGCATGCAGAAATATGTGGATTAAAGTCAGGACTGGCAGCCATAATTGCAGTTGAGGCTTACAAAACTGGACGTGGCCCCTATACAACCCTTCTCAGCTTCCAAGCCTGGCGACAGGGCATCATTCAGATTAAATGGGTGAAGAGGAATAAGCTACTGTTTTTAGCACAAAAGTGCTCCCAATTACGAAAAATACTGTGACTCAAAGCGCTGCGCGCAGGTGTGTGGACCGGGGGGCCGACACACCGCAGAAAAGGTTAATGACAAAATGGGTGCCTGCTCGATGGCTGTAATTAAATAAACCCGAGTCAAGCTAATTACACAAATGAGACTCCGACGATAATTAGCCACTTGTTACAAGACAGGGAGAAAGGAAAGGTCACACATTTCAGTGAAATCCCATACTGCCGTTTTCTGATTTCTATTGGTATTTAAATCATCCCAGCGAATTGGCTGGAGGGACGTGTCTATAAATGTCTCTCTGGCACGTCAACCCTCCTGCTGGCATTCTACCGCCAAGAAGACTGCCCCCCAAAAAACTTATGAGCAGACAGACTGAAGGAAGATATCGGCACCTGCTCTCCGGATATTACAATGTGTGAAAAACTGAGGGGGTGCATGCGTTTTAAGTTCAGGAAAAATAATTCTCATTTAATAACTATTATATATATATATATATATATATATATATATATATATAAAGAGAAAGAGAGAGAGAAACACATAAATTGTAGCAACAAATTACATTGCATCACCGCATAATAAGTAGATGATATTATCAATTAATTCGAATGCTTTTCTTTTACCTAGGAAGGATGAACAGCTAATTTGGCCTTGCTGATATTAGAACCTTTCTGTCTGCCATGGTTGACACACAGCGCTGTGGGCAGTTATCTTACCTTGAGATGCCATTACAATTCTAGATAAAATCATGGAAGCCTTTAGATTTCAGTTACCCCATTGTCTTTTTAATTATATCCAAGAAGGGAGTCTAGCTGTGTCTTTATATTAATATACACAAAACAGTGGCATAACGAAACTTGAGCCCCCCCCACCCCCCTGCAGGGTACACAGAGAGGCCCCGCTTCGTACTCAGTCAGGGGGACTCAGGCCAGGATGCTGTGTCTGAGGGGGGCCCTGGAGTCTGGGGCCCCCCCGCACCAAGGGGACTTTGGGGCCCTATGTTGCACCACTGATCCAATAGGAAGTCCTTAGATTTAAGTTAGCCTACTGGCACTCCACTTTTATCCAATAGGACGTCTTTAGTTTTCAGTTAGCCTATTGTCTTTCCACTGATCTCCAATAGGACGTTTTCAGCTTTCACTTAGCCCAATCTCTTTCCACCTATACTCAAAGGTAAGTCTTTCCCTTTCAGTTAGCTCATTCTCTTTCCACTTATACCCAATAGGAAGTCTTCAGAATGTAGTTAGCTCTTGTTATTTTACTTATGTCCAATTCCTCAAGGTGTCCTCATCTTTCGGTTAGCCCCTTGTCTTCTGCTTTCAGTAGCCCAGTGCCTTTTGAATAATATTCCATAGTTCTTTTCAATACTAGCCTAATTAGGGAAAGCAGCTCAAACATTCCCTGTACGCCAGAGTTGGTGTCTGGGATGCTCAGAGTGGAATGCTGAGGGTCACTGATGTGGTAGAATGCTGATATGTGGTCTGCAGAGGGAGCCCGGAGATGTGGACGGATGGGGAGAGGATGAAGACTGGACCTGCCTATTGTTGCTATAACCCAAGGACCTTGGATGACATATAGAAACTGTCCCCTACTTGAACGGGTCCAGACTCTTGTAAGAAGACCCTCCCCTCTGACTGCGCCATTCCCACTCTTTATTTAGTCTCCTTTTGAGTGCAAGGACCATGGGTTTTAGGGCATAAGGTAATGGTGATGCAGACAGACCTGCTTGGTGCCCTTTCCCATGCACACTGTGTCCATCTTGAATATTATATGCACAGTTGATTCAACAGAACTATATGTAGACAGCCTAAGCAGCTTGCCTTCCAAACTTCCACTATGCAGCATTGCTAAGGATGGGCTTACACTATGAAACGAGTTTTCTCCAAAAAGTGTGATTACATGTGCAGAGTATCTTCAACTTCTCTTCTTATCAATTACTTCTCACTTTTTCAAATGATGTTGGAAGGGCATCGCTTCTATACAGATGTTGATTGATCTGCGTGGATCAAAACTGCTAGAGACTTTTCAAGCCGGTGGCAATAATACCAGAATACATTTCAGTAAATAGATTATTAAATGCTACATGGAGCATTGTGCCATATTATTTGTGGCCCTGTCTGTATCTCTAAAGAAGTTGCATCACTTTGTCAGGTGGGGCAGTAATACTCAAATATTCTATCAATTGAGACCACTTCGACCAGCACGGTCACCGGTGTTCAGTGTTTAGATAACTTCTCTAACGTTTTCCTGAATGGCTCAGTAATTTAGGTATCCCAGGCGAGTTTTAGGGACTTACCAAAAAAAAACGTATATTTAAACAATTATTATTGTCCCCCGTTTTTACATTTGCTTCACTTTAAAGTGTTTGATTGAAACTTTGCAAAGCCTTTCATTTTCTTCCTGTTACAACACAGTTTACTTTTTTCTTCCTCAAGTAGGCATCACTATCTTTGCTCCTCCCTGGGGTCCAAAATATTATCTGATTGATTGATACATACACTTCATACACAGATTTTAGTTCAATTTAAGTGTCAACTTTTTACTTCATTGAATGACCAATGTGTCCATTTGGTTTCTGCCTCCCTTATATTTATAATTGAACCATCAGTGTTGTGTTTGATTTCCGTTTCCGTTTGTTCTGCAATATGTTTTGTTTTGAGAAGGGTTTTGGCAAGATGCAGTTTTCTCTAAACGCTGCTTTAAAGGTACACCAGAAAATCCCATGACATTTTGGTTTAAAGTAAATGATGGGGACTATTACGCAATATAATCTACCTTTTTTATTTCTTGGAGATTGGGTCACAGTATATTTAGTTCTCAAACCTCCGAGCAATGCTTTCCGGTCATTCACCACCATTTTTTCTAAGTGACCTCTGACTAAATAGCCTACCCAAAGATTCAGAGAGAATGCATTTTGGAAGTTTGAATTGAGAGAAAGCTCTTTCAGATTTTGCAAATCATTCAATGCCACCGGTGAGTTCCTCAACCTCCTACTATTTCTGGGATTTGTAGTCCTTCACTGCAGATTGTAAAAAGCACAAGTTTTGGATATGTTAACTACTATTCTCATTGACTTGAGAGCTAAGGGCCATATTTACGAAAGCCTTTTCCCATAGACACAGAATGGGTAAAATCCTTTGGTACCTCTGGCCCTAAACGCCTTCCACAATCTCCCAAGTCAACACAAAATGCACCTTGTATAGTTCATAGCCCCAGGGAGAAGAATCTCTTTGCTGGTCCTGCCTCATTGGATTGCCTTGTAGTAATGTTCCACCTGGGCTATTGCAGTGGGAACTACAATGGATCCCTGCGATGAGAATTAACAAACTTCAATATTCAGAAAACAAGGCGGCCCTTCTCATTTTTCACATAAAGGCCTCTGTCCACGCTACCACAGACATGGTAGTCCTTTACTGGCTCCAGTTACAAGAACGGGAAGACCTAAAATTATAAACCAAGGCATGAGTTTATACTATGGTGCATGTACCTCCATTTTAATAAACCCTAAAATTGAGGCCACCCATAGGGGCTGTTGCTGCCCATTTGTGCCATGTCCTTCCACCATTGGGTATGCCTTGCAAGCAACTATGAAAGCAATTACAACTTTACACATTTTTGAAACATCCAAGATAAGTCCTCTTCAAGAAAGGGTGAACTAACTGATACCGCCGGCTAGCTAAGGTTCAGTCCACATTTGGAGTGAGCCCAGATTATTCACTCCCTCACCCTTGTTCATTTATGACTTTTAAGAAAAATATAACTAAATTGACCCAAACTGTAAAACAAAAATCACAAATTTAATACAGTAGTCTGAAAGCACCCATCTTCTAGTTTTGTTCACAAGGCGATCGTGGCGGGCTTTAATGAAGCACAGAAGTGAACAACTTTTGTTAAGCACGGGCAAACCACAAAATGTTTTTGACTGAGCTAGTCTCTAGCTGTTAGAAAAGTTGAGACTTAACAACCCAGAGGTCTGCATGCATCGTAAGGTCACATGTTTGAATTTCAGAAACATCTACTCAGCGACTGATCATTATGAGGTCACAAATTCTATAAATTTTTTCCATAGTGGGATTTAACATTAAGCTTTAATAAACAAAGCAGAGTCTATTGTGCCACTCATAAATGGTTTCTCATTGTTGTTGCTCCTTCTTGAGCCACATGTCCACAATGACTCAATCAGGCTTTTGGTCTGCATTGGGCCACTCCAAAGCCTTTTCATTGGAGCTCTCCAAGGTCCCAGCTATCACTTGCAATTAAACCACTCGCTTGAATGCTTCTGAATTCTTTTGTTCAGCCACCATGTCCCAGAGACCAGGAAACAATGTCCTAATTGTACTGCTTTTGTTTCGCGTCTAGTAAATTCGCCACATGAGGCAAATACAATCAGGAGAGGTGCCTGACAGCTCTTTCATTTGGCCTTTTGTCTGTCAAAAGCACAACACACTGTCATTCACAGCTAAAGGAGTTTAATTAACGGGCAGCTTTCAGAAATATGTTTGTTTTCTATTTCAGACAACCAGCTCACAGTGTCTGCCCCCATTTCCCCTGGCATGTAAATGCCATTTGCTGGCAACATTATATCATTGGAGGTTGGCCACTTTCGACACAACAGACAAAAACACATGAGCGGTATGGCCAAGCAGGGATGAGGCTTGGGTTTTGGAAGTCAGAGGCAGTATATCTTCAGAGGTGAGGCCTCTGGCGATAGAGAAATGTCCATTTGAGGCGGCTAAGAAGAGTCTTTCTGGTGGTTTCAATATATGAATGTATAAGAGGTGTAGATCCTTATGATAAACCTGGCAAACGTACAAGAGTGGCACAACTAAGCAAGGGTGAAGCTTTCAGTTTGAAAGTAGGACTCATTCTACCATGGGATGTGTGGCCTCTTATGATAGACCTTACAAAGTATTGAGAGGTGGCTAGGCAGTGGACTGACTTGCGGTTTGGAAGTATGAGTCATCCTACCATGGAATGCAAGTGTGGCCTCATGTCACAGACCAGGCAAAGGTACACGCGAGGTGGTTAAGCAGGGAGTGTGACCTGTGGTGGGAAGGTTTGAGTTATTCTATCATGGCCCCAGAAGAACAAAACCATTTCATACATTAACTTTCTTTACGTTGCACTTATGCAAATCCCCCATGTTTCTGGGCTTCTCACTGTGAGCGTTGCATTAATCATTAATTGCATTAATATGTTAGCTTAAAGTAGCCCAGCAGGATGTGCGCCTGTTCAAATCAATTTAAGTAGGCCTTGTGTACCCTGTAAAGCCTGTCCATCAAAGATAGCCTTCAGCTGAGACTGTGGTTTGAATCAATGAAGTGGCTTATAGCTGTCACTCTACATGCAGTCTTCAGACTACCTATGGAACAGGAGAAATGAAGTTGGAACAAGGTCACAAAGTAAAAGGTTAAGGCACTGGTGTCAGCGAGAAAGACCTTGATCTGTCTTTGCTTTTTCCAGTGGCTTACCATTGTTGAATCAGGCTGATCCCAAACACTTTTTGTAATATGGTTTGGTTTGTGTCTAACAAGAGGCATGTCTAAGTAGGAATGGGCTTTTGGTTTAGAAGTCAAGTCAATTTATCAGCAGAGGTCTAGACTCTAATTTGCGGTGGCTCATCAGAGGTGACTCTTGTGGGTTAAATCAAATGTACAGCCCTGGTCTACAACCCAACACATAAATAAATAAATACATTAATAAATAAATAAATAAATACATTGAGGTGTAAATGCATCTACTACTTTTAAAGATTTCTTTCAAACTCCAAACACCACTTCATGCAGGAAGAAGGAAGAGTGGTCAAACACCTATGTATGTGCTATGGCAAAGGTCTTGTTCTGGTCCTAGTCTGGAGACCTTGAAATGGTCAGGAATCAGGAACCCCTTAAAAAATATCCTCGGCTCACTCTTGGAGAGGGAAGCCAACTACAAAGTTTACTCTGATGGAGGTGTTGGAGCATACAAAGATGACCAAGTTTAAAAAACCTAAACAAAAATAAAAAAAAAGAACAGTGCCACCTTGTATTGTGTGGCACCTTGAGGCTTGTGTGTCGAAATCCTTTCTTTCATCAGTTGTGGACTTGCATGCTTGTCAAGGAAGGAGATGTGTGGTGTCGTGGCTGGGTACACTAGGGGTGTTCACGTTTTCTTCACATTGTCAGTTGTTTGGTAGTGTGTTTGCTAAGTAGGTAGATGTGTATTGTCTTCCACTATGTAGCATCTGGTTCCTCGCATGTTCTGCACAGTGAGCTGACGATGTGGTCTCAGGATGTGTGGATGTCACTGTTGCACGGAAGCAGAAAGCATAAGACTTGATTTAGGAAGCTCAACAGAAATCTGTCTTCCGTCTGATGGTGTAATTTCTGATGATATTTCTGCCTTCTGTGTAACCTACCATTCCTGAATGAAGATACATCATCTGCACTGAAAGTGTCCCGCCTCTTCCTGCATTTGTGAGCTTCTTACTGGATGTTAGACGGGTGACAAGGATTTGACCTACTGAAGCGTAGGAGCAAGGGTGCCTGGGGCCCACCAGAGGGAGATTCAGACCACAAGGTACGTACTCTTCAGGTGTATTCATATGAACAGTGGACGTGTACAGAGCAGTGGCAGCTTGGCAATGAGCTCTCTCCTCATCCATCCTCTAACCGCCTCCACACCACGGACTCCACTTCCCAAGACCCTTCGAATTCAGCTATGCATACAGTCTTGCAAAGACATGACCACTTAAGTAAAACTAACAAACTAGGATGCCCACACAACAAGGCAATACGACACATCTTCTTTCTCTACTGAACATGATACCAGCAACACAAAACACAGCAGCTAAACAATTGGCCACACGCTCACATTCAACAAGCATGGGAAAGAGAAACAAACACCCATAAGTGACATAACAAAATACTTAGGGGCATATTTATGAAAAGTGGCACTGCACCTAGTGCATCGCAACTTTTCTTGCACCACTTAGCACCCCCTAACGCCACAGAATTTTAACGCTCCTCAAGCGGTGGCTAAAAAGACCCCACCCCATTAGAAGAGGTCAAAACAACCTTTGGGTGGAAGAGAGGAAGGAAACCGTGTGATACATTCAGAAGGATGGACGAGGGGAAACTCTAAGCTGAAGAAACATCACATTGAGGTCAGGGAAAGAGATTGTGCTGATGTCGAAGTTTCCTGTATTCTTCTATTCTTATTTCTATATTCTTATTGGCATCTACAATGGCTTGCTACCATTGGGATTAGGTACACACCTCATATGTCATAAGGTCCTTGGCTGAGTTACTAGTGTGACTGTGCATGGGTGAATGGTTTTGTCCATGTAACAGAACTACATGAGAGGTGGAATAAACAAAAACACTGCAGAACTTCAATAGAGTTTAAGACTAAAGTGCACAAAAGACAAAGGCCCTCATTTCAAGATTGGCGATAAATGGCACCTACGGTAACAGCCGTCCGCCAAATTATGACCACAGCTGGATTTCCGCCACAAGAAGGGCGGAAATCCAGCTGTGGCCATACTGGAGGATGGTGTTAAGGTGGCACTACTACCACCAGCAGTGCCACACCAGTAGACTGCCGCCAGCCGTATTATGAGAAATAATATGGCCTAGCGGTGTTCTGCTGGCAGGCACTGCTGGCGGTAGCAGCGCCCCGTCACGTTCCCGGCCGAAGGACTCCCTGGATGCAGGTAAGTTGGGTTTCCGACAGGGTATGGGGGTGGGGAGTGTTGTGTGTGTGTGGGGGGTTGTGTGCATGAATGTGTGAGTGTGTGCGTGAATGCAAATGTGTGTGTAGTGTTGTTTGTGAGTGTGTATGCATGTGTGAGAATGCGTGTATGAATGGAAATGTGAATGTGTGTCTGCGTGTCAGTGTGAATGTGTGTATGGATGTGTGCGAGAATGAATGGATGCATGCGTGAATGAATGTGTGTATGCCTGTGTGAGTGAGTGTGTGTATGCCTGGTGCGTGTCTGCGAGTGTGCGTGAATGTGGGAGTGGGAGATTGGAGGGGGGGCGTGGATGGAAGGGAGGGGTGGGAGGTGTCTTGGGAGTGTTTGGGGGGTGGGTGTGCCTCCTATCAGTGACAGGGAAGGAATTCCCTGTCACTGGTAGGGCCTACCGGCATGGTTTTCGTGGCATTGTGAACGGTACGAAAACCATGGCGGTAGGCAGGGTCATGATGCTGCTTGCGGGACAGTAGCGGCCGCCGGGCTGGAGATTCTTATCTCCGGCCCGGCAGCTGTTACCGCCATGGCGGTCGGAATGGTAAATTGGCGGGTTGGCTGCAACCAACCTACCAATGTCATAATGCGGCGTATGTACCGCCAGCCTGTTGGTGGTATTACCGCCACATTATCGCCGACCGCCGGGGTCATAATGACCCCCAGAATGATTGGGTGGTTACACAAGGGCAGCCTGGATATTTACACCGCTATTTACACATTTCAATAAACAGCCAAATTTAGCCCTATTTTTTATTGCAAATTTTAGATTTCTGTCAGATGGAAGAACACTTCACTTTAACAAACCATGTCTTGAAATTGTGGATCTGTAGATTTGTAGCTAATGCTACAAACCCAAGCAAGAGATAAACCGAGTACCACAGAAAGCATGCATTCCAGATTTCTGTTTTTAACTAAGTTTTTATTATTAGCGAAAAGGTACTAAGAGCAACAAAATCTGAATTTCTTAAACATGCACTTTCTTCTGCATAACTGACACTATGGGGCGAGGCCTAACACCATCCAGCTGATTCCTTACTATTTAGTGCCCCTTATGAGCAATTGTAAAACACTTTCCAGAGAACCTAGCCATTGCTATGTTTGGGAAGCCTGGCGCAACCCATGTTGTACATAATTTAAAGGGGTCACCAGCATAGAGCCCCTTAAAAGTGGTAACTTTTTGGTCCGGACCATAACACCAGACCCGGTCAATTAAAGACAAAAGCTTCCTGCCAGGAAGTGAGTAGTGTACCTAGATAACTACATGTCTGGTGTCTCTTATGTCCAGTTCTGCCCCACCCTGCACCCGCGTGCAGAGCTGCTGTAAAATGACTAGGGGCATACAATTTAACAACTGGCGACAAGGGCAGAGACTCATCATCACTCACACTGTGCCATACCATCGCCACAATAGTGCCTGAATTCAGCGCAACCTCATCCAACCTGCTGCTCCTGCCGCAGCCCTCCAGTACAACCGGTTGCTGTCCCTATCCCTGGCCCTGTCTCAAAAATTGCCCCAGAAGATACCGCCTCACTGTACTTGCTGCGTTTCACCTCCACTTGGCTGCCAGTGCATGTGTCTGTCTCCTGTTCCAGAGCGGCTCCTTCGGTGATGGCTGCCAGCAAGCAAGCCCTGCTTCCTCATCGACGAGCCCTGCATGGAACCACACAAAAGTTAGCCAGGAGTCAGGAAAGCCCTCTACCCTTACTCCTCAGGCTGCGTGCCCTGTCAACTGCCTGTAAGTAATGCCAATTTGCCTGAGAAGTTCCAGAAAAGACTGTGCACTCCATATAAACATGGTTAATATGGCATTCCCCTGCTTACTGTGACTAGGACTCTGGCTGGCCCTGAATTACAGTACTTGACCAAGACACTCTCATAGCAAACTGCAACAAACAAATCAATAAAAAATAAAAAAACTTTATTGAAAATTACAACAAAACAACTCCTTTTTCAGCAAACGTGGGAGGGGCCACACAAATAACAAGCAGTCCCGAGACTCCTGAGTTGGCAGCAGCCAAAAATGGCATCTATCCCCGCCCTTGAACCATTCGTGTGCGACAGATCCCTATCTTCTCTTGGGGAAAAGTGGAAGGACTGGCTAAATCACCTAGACACTTACTTTGCCACCATGGCCATCGAAAACTACAGGAAGCACCCCATACTCCTACACCTAGGAGAGGCTGCCATACACAAGATCGCAAAGTTTATTTTTAGAAACAGGACGGCCACATACCTACAACACACTAAAACAAGCTCTCATGACCTATTTTGGACCACTTACCAATCCTGTTTACGAGCGGTTCTCGCTTCGCCAAGCCAGGTAACAACCTGATAAGTCGGTTAATTCATTCTACCCTCAGCTTAAAGAGTTGGCCAGTACATGCACCCTGCCAGATGCTGCGGATGAAATCAGGGCACATTTCATACAAGGGTGTTCCTCCACCAAACTGTGGGACAACATCCTTCAGACACCCAAAATATCGATGGCCAACATACTGACTCTCAGGCATTCCAAGGAGTTATCCAAAGCATGAGCAGCACGTATGGAAGCTGCTCTCCAACTGCCTGTCAAAACGAAACCAGTTAATGCGGTTGCCAGCTCCACACCAGACAAATGGAAGACTCACCCCAAGCAATCCTCAACACCAAAGACCTGTCACTGGTGTGGTGGATCCTATCCTCACCAACGGACTTGCCTGGCACACAGGAACAGATGTTCAGTGTGCAATAAAGTGAACCACTTTGCCAAGGTCTGTAAGTCAACAGGCAACAAACCAGTGCAGAAGCCCAACGTTGTGCACACCATGGATACATCTGGCACACACAAAGATGATGACATGGATGACGATGATTTTGAAGTGGCGCTGCATGTTATTCACACCACACAATAAGGAGACTGGAAGGGACATCACATCCCCATGCGCATCGTCAAAGTGGAAGGACACCCAGTCTTACGTCAATCAACACTGGTGCCTCCATCAACATTATGGCCCAGCCAGTCTTCCAGACTTTCCCAAGCCAGCCAGCACTACCACCTACGGTCACTCAGGTATATGCATTTGGATCTCCCACACCACTGCCACTAGCGGGTGTGTTCACGACCACCATAACTCATGATGACAGCACAACCAAAGCAAGAATTTATGTTACACAAGAAGGGTCGGGAATGCTCCTAAGCTGCACGACAGCTGAAAACCTTCAGCTTGTCTCCTTCACCTTTGTTGTGAATCAACCGGCTGACACCTTAACGCAGGAATACACACAATTCTTCAAATGGATTGGATGCTTAAAAGACCGAGTGCTACACTTACACAACTATAAAACAATACAACCTGTGGCGCTGTGCCACCTTAGTGTGGCCTTCAATCTCTGCCCAAAGGTTGAAGTCGAGCTAAAAAAGCTTGAAGAAGCTGGCCACATCAAGAGGGTGGAAGGTCCCACTCCATGGGTCTCCCCAATCATCGTAGCCTGCAAACTCAAGCAACCAAGTGAAATCAGGATATGCGTCGACATGCGGATCTCTAACATGGCCATCTGACAAGAAAGACACCTGACACCAACGGTAGATGATCTGGTATCTGAAGTGAGTGGCTCCAAGTGTTTTTCAAAAGTGGACCTCTTGGCTGGGTACCACCATCTGATGTTGGCTCCCAAATCAAGAACAATCACCACGTTCTCCATGCACGTGGTTTTAGGAGGTACAAACGTCTCAGCTTCGGGGTATCAAGTACTGCCTAAGTGTTCCAGGACACCATCCAAGGAGTTTTGGCAGGACTCCCTGGAGTTCTCAACATCAGTGATGACATCCTACTACATGTTCCAACTCTGGAGGAACATCTCGAGAGGCTGAGAACCCCTTGCCAATGATTCCAAACAGTTGACTCACATTGCACAGAGAGAAATGTGCATTCCTAAAAAGGAAGTCAGGTTCTTTGATTATAATTCTCTGAGCACGGAGTCAAGCCTGACGCCGACAAAGTTCAGGATATTCGATCTGCACCCGCCCCTACCAGCATTACAGGAGTGCATAGTTTTCTAGGAATGGTGACCTACTGTGGACGTTTTATCCCTAACCTCACCTCATTGACGGCTCCTCTCAGGGAACTACCAAAATCCAACACACACTGAGAATGGGGCTCCAATCAAGAAAAGGCATTCGAAGGCACAAAAGATGCATTATCCAAAAACACGACGCTGGCCTACTTTGATCCACAACTAGAGTCTGACCTGTCTGTGGATGCCAGTCCCACAGGACTGGAGGCTGTACTCACTCAAAGGCAGAACAATGGGGAGTGGGCCCCAGTCACCTACGCTAGCAGAGCCCTAATACACACTGAGCAAAGATACCCTGAAATTGAGAAAGAAGCTATCGCAATCTACTGGGAGTGTCAACACTTTCATCTTTACCTCTACGGACATCATTTTACCGTTCATATGGATCACAAGCTACTCATCCTTCTGTTCTCAGGATCCTCTTCTAAGCCACCACCGGGAATTGAAAAATGGATTCTGCAGCTTCAAGAATACTGTTTCACAGTATTCTACCGTACTGGAACCCATAACCCGACTGACTACCTGTCCCGACATGCTCGAGTAGCTACAGCAGGAGAAGAATGGAAGCAGACGAAATGGAAGAGGACGTCAGACTGGTGGTGGAAAGGTCAAGGCCACTTCCTCTGTCTCTAAATGACATTGTCAAGGAGACATAAAATGATGAATGTCTCCAACTAGCTATGACCGCCATCTTATCTGGCAACTGGAACAAAACAACTCGCAACCTGTCTCACCGAACCCGTGAGGCTGAATAGACCATCACCTCTCTAAGGCATGTCAAAGATGAACTGGCGCTGTCGCCTGGAGGATGTTTACTACAGGGGCCTTGCATTGTGGTCAGTAGCCTTCTCAGCACACCAAGGCATTGTAAAGATGAAATCCAGGCTTTGAAGCAAAGTATGGTTCCCAGCGCTAGACAGCCTGGTGGAATGAACAGTCAACCTATGCCCGACGTGCCAATCGGCCAGTCTCGCTGAGCCACCTGCGCCGATCCTTACGACGCCAATCCCCTGGCACCAAGCCAACGCAGGCTTCGGCAGTCTCCCTGACGGATGCCACATGCTGGTAGTTATAGATGATTTTTCCAAGTATCCCGAGGTGGAGATCATGGAGACAACTACAGCAAACCAGATCATCCCTTCTCTCAAAAAGGTTATGGCCAACCATGGGCCAATTCAAGAACTACGCATCGATAATGGACCTCCTTTTTCGAGTCAATACTTTGACAACTATTTAAAATCCAAAGGCATTTGTCACCACAAGATGGCCCCAAGCGAATGGAGAAGTGGAGCATCTAATGAGATCACCAAACAAGACACTTCCCATCACTGTCGCAGAAGGGTGAAACCTGGACTGTGCTCTATTGCGTTTTTCAGAGAATACCAGTTAACTCCCCATTCCACCACATGAGTCAGCCCAAATGACTTATGACTCAGTCGGCCAGTAAATTACACTATTCCCCACATTGAACCCTCTTCTGACCTTCGAGACAAAGTGACTAGTGCCCTACAAAATCGGAAGACAAAGAATGGCAAGATGTCTTCCTGGAGAAGGGCCTTACGCCGATACTTGCAGGTGGGAGACATGGTTCTAATCAGAGACCAACATCCAGGAAGCAAGTTCCGTCTACCGTTTTAACCTTCCCCATGGAGAGTGATCCGAGTGAAAGGCATGATGATCACTTCCACCAAAGTAAGAGAGACAGTCACGAGGAATGTAGTACTTTTCAAATATTGCCGGCCTTTTGACCAACAACCCAGCTCTGGAGGCTCACAGCTGCCGGAAGCAACCACCGAGGTACACAGTGAACCGAGCTTTCCAGAAGCGACACTTTCAGGCCCCCGCCCCCAGACTGGGAGTCAACGGCTATCAGTGGAGCCGCGGAGTCAAGAACTGACCCAGAGTCCCATAACAGTCTGGAAGCAGACCCCCCAGGCGGAGAGCCTGGTCCGAGGAACAGCTGGAGGGATCTGCGCTCCAGGAATACCCAATACAGCCTTCGCCCCAATCCTATGACATCATCTTGGCCCAAAGACTTTGTTCGAGCATAGACCCTTAATAAACCTATTTACTACTGTAGTGATTGTGTATATGTCTGTTCATCTGCTTCTCTCTCGTTCATATTGTTTGAAACTCTGATGGCATGTCCATTGGGTGTTTCTCATTCTCTGTAATGGCTGTCTTTATGGCTGAGGAGGGATGTTATGTTTGGGAGGCCTGGCGCATCCCATGTTGTACATAATTTAATGGAGCCCCTACAAAGCGGTAACTTGTTGGTCCTGACCATGACGTCAGGACCCATCAATAAAAGACAAAAGCTTCCTGCCAGGAAGTGAGTTGTGCACCTACCAAACTACGTGTCTGGTGTCTCTTCTGTCCAGCATTGCCACGCCCTGCACCCGCGTGCAGCGCTGCGATGAAATTACTGGGGGCATACAATTTAACAGCCATTAGGTATCACTTCACATTCTCACATCAGATGATATATCTTATAGGTTTAAACTGCTTATTTGTGTATTGCATATAAACGTCTCTGAATAATCCTTGGTGCAATTGTATATGGGGAAAGAATTAGTTGAAAATGAGAAATCTCAGTGTGCAGGTCCACACTTTTCCTCTAAAACAGTCATGGAGTAAGGCACATAGGCTCAATATTTATACTTTTTTAGTGCCGCATATGCATCATTTTCTGATGCTAAAGCAGCATAAACTTACAAAATACAATTGTATTTTGTAAGTTTGCGCCCGTTTTGGATCAAAAAATGACGCAAATGCGGCGCTAAAAAAGTATAAATATGGGCCATAGCTGCAATGTGCAGCTAATTTGTTTATCAGCACAAGGTGATAGCCTGGCTCTCCCGTGAGACACACAAGGTGTCATCTGGGATCTAAAAAGATAAATGTAGTGAAAAGCAATAGTTCAAACTCAGATGTAACAGGTGAATGTAGTGAAAAACAATAGTTCAAACTCAGATGCAACAGGTGAATGTAGTGAAAAACAATAGTTCAAACTCAGATGCAACAGGTGAATGTAGTGAAAAGCAATAGTTCAAACTCAGATGCAACAGGTGAATGTAGTGAAAAGCAATAGTTCAAACTCAGATGTAACAGGTAGATTTTCGGCCTGTAGCTCTAAATGTAACAATTGATGGGACAAAGTGGTCCTTGATGTACAAGGCCCCAAGGTTAGGCTGTGGGGATGGGAGATCATTGCACAACTGGATGCAAATATTAGATGAATCCATTACTCATCAACTTCTCTACAGTGTGGAACCTTCTAACTTGGGGTGAGAGTTAAAACCCTTCACAGGAGAAAGAGCACGCCAGATGTGGCCAAAGTCCAGGTCTGACCTGGAAAAATATCTGGAGGGGGTGGGATAGAGAGGCTATGCTTGGAGCATGTGGTGAGCTATGAACCTTTCCTACTGAGACTGGGCCTGTTGGAACTGGCTGTGCTGAGCCCTGGTTAGGGGCCTTTCATTCTAAGTCTTTGCCTAAAGCATGGAGTGTGTTAGACAATGATTTCAAAAACAACAACTTATGAAAAGTGATTTTCTAACTTGTATGCAATTGTCATTTTGCATCAAGAATAAAAAGAAGCACAGATTACACGGCAAGCGTGGAAGGCCAAGCTTCATTTTACTCCCTCTTTGATGTTCAACACTGCCTCTCTCTCTTTCTGGGGCTCAGTGATTGCTCTTATTTTATTACTTTCTACTAAAAACATGTAGACCCTTTAGAAAAATAACCAGTGGATGAAAGCCATGTTAGGCCCTTCTGTAGCAGATATAGGGCGTTATTTAGGTTTGGCTGAGAGAAAGAAGTCAGACATGGTAATAATTGCTGGCTTTAATCATTTGCTCTCCCTGGCACTTATCTGCACTCTCTTACTCTAGGGCCCTCGTTCACTATTGTGGGTCTCTAACTCCTTATCTGGCTCCTTTTAAGCTCTTACTTTGGTCACAATTCACATTTTACTTTGGATCTCTTTTGTACCCTATTCTCTAGTATTCTTTCATTTTCAATCTCTATGTCCATGGGGCATGTTGTTTCTCTTTTGCGATCAAGCATTTTCCCTATCTCTCAAACGTTTCTCCCTACCATTATCTATCTATCTATCTATCTATCTATCTATCTATCTATCTATCTATCTATCTATCTATCTATCTATCTATCTATCTATCTATTTATCTATCTAACTACCTAGAAGATTCCCTTTTTCAAGTTTTCTCGATTTTGAGATCTCATTCTCTCAGGGTCGCTTTCCTCTTCTGGATCCTGATGTTACTCTCAATTGTCTTTTAGATTGTCTACTAGCAACCCTTTAGCTACAGGAATCTATATTAATACCTTGTTTTCTACAATAACTTTCACATTGCACCTCTGCTGTTTCTAAGGTATTACTGCTACCCAACTTAAGGGTAATCGATTTTCCAACCTTCAAAAGATGGAAAGCTGAGTTAGCCTTGTTGGATTCAAACTTCTAAACTGCACATCGCAGTACATCTTCTCTTTCGGTCTTACGTTTGCTTTATCTTCTCTCTTGATCAGTCTTTCAAATCTTTTTCTTAAAGCCCCTTTCGTTTCTTGTTTTTTCAGTTTTATCACTCTCTGTCTATCTCTCTTTCCATCTTTTTAGAGACACACTCTTCCCCTCCATATTCTCTCGTAAACGTCTTCATTTCAGTATCTCGCTCCTCCAGCTCTTAGGCCCTCTTTACGAGTCTGGTGGTCTTAGGACTGCCAGACTCATGGCGGTCCGACTGCCACATTACGACCGTGGCCGAGCTGCCACGGTCCGACCACTGACACCGCCAGGTTGCTGCCAGTCCACAGCAGTGCTGCATGGAAAGGCTGGCGGAATGGGGATGTCGGGGCCCCCTTGGGGGCCCCTGCACTGCCCATGCACTTGGCATGGGCACTGTAGAAACCCCCTTGGACAGCCCCGTCACCCTTTCGGCTGCCCGAATTACAGGCATTGGAAAGCGCAGCAGGTGCTACTGCACCCACCACACCGGCACATTGCCGCAGGCTCGTAATCAATGTTAAGGCCCTGTGTCCTGCTGGGCCAACGGGCCCAGTGGGAGACTCAAAATAGGGCAGGCGGTGTTCTGGCCGCACTGGCGGTCATGTGGCAGTACGGGTTTGTCAAACTTGTAATGAGGGCTTTAGTCTGCAAATGTCTCCCCACTCACTCTTCATTCCTTCTCACACTTGTCTTCTTTCTGCCTCTTACCTCACAACTCCTTTCTTCTTTGATCTCTCACACACAGATCTAGCTTTTCAGCCAAGAGAGAAACTCTGAGAATGACTACTCACTTTATTAAATCAGGCTGTTGTCACTTACCTCATAAAATGTTACAGGTTAGCCAGAGCTGAACTCCTAACAAGTTGGCAGTTTTCAAATACAACAGTGAAAACAGATTTTAAACATTATGATATCATCTGAAGAAAACAAAAACAAAACCGATGCCTATACTATGACGTGAGTTGTGTCTGTGTATGCAGTTAAAATATTTTAATTTAAACTAAGGAAGAGAAAGCCTCAGCTCATTCTAGGAAAATCACTTTGGCTGTGCATTATATCCTATGGCACTTGCAATAAGGCAGATGGGATATTCATCATGTTTGTGATGGAGTACCCATCCGCAAACCCTAAATCAAGCCCTTTATCCTCCGTAAAAGTGCTTATGTCGGCTTTCTTCCACCAGTTCAGATTCTAAAGGTTCTACAGGCTTTCGGTAGAAAATAATGCAGGCCCTGAGCGCTGGAGCTGCTTGTGCGGGATGTGTTCACCTCACCCTGTCAGCATCTCCACACTTGTAGCTTCAGGCAGAACTGATCTGCCTTGCAACTGAATGGTTGGCACTTCAGTCACCCAATGACAAAGCTCAACTCCTCAAAAGCCGGCATAGCCTGAACCACTGTGTCAGAGCCAAACCTGAAAGTAAATCATGTCTCCTTTCTCCGCTGCCTGGTGCTTGTCTGTTGCTTTCTTACCTTGTCGTACTCCTCTTTCCTTCCAGTGAGTAGAGGCAGAATGCTAGGCCCAGGCAGACATATATAATGCATCAGAGCGGGCAGCTTGTGAAATAAATGCATCCTGCTACACAACTTCTAGCTATGACCCACTTCTTTGCCACCAATTAATTGGATATTGTTCCTGCTTTGGCTTCCTCCTCAGGTGGATAATTTCTTCCTGTGGTACTTGATGGTAGCACATTTAGAACTTAGGCCCTGGCATAGGGGCCACAATGAGTCTTTCCTACCTGTTGGTACCAAGCAAGGTGACCATTGAAAGACTACAAAGTCTTCGTTCATTGGGCTAACCTCTGACTATACCCCCAACAAGCTGTGGCTAATGTCAAATGATGCAACCCACTCCTGTTAAATGTGATGAGGAGCCCCTGAGTTCCGATATCTCACAAATATCCATAGGCTTTGGGCTGAATGGGTCTGTGAATTGTCGGTATCCCCCCTGTGCCGCAAGGGTTGCAAGGGCCTGTGTTATGTCCCTGCCAACAAGGGGGTCTAGAATGGCAAGGAAACAGGCAATATTTATAGAGGCTAACACTTATTCGAACTTCCCCATTCCCAGGATATTACATAGCACGGCTGCAAGTTAGGCCGATAGGGCCATATTCTCAAATGTATTTCAAATTAAAGCTAGACGCATTGGCATAACCAGTATTTTTTATTATTTCAATACTACATTTGCTATTCTCAAAAGTTAATTTTGTACTGAAAAAGGATTTACTGACACAAGGTTTGTCTTGTGAGTAAAAATCCATAAGCTGGGGCCAGTAGCGCCTGCAGGCAGGGTAAAGTGGTGGAGCAGACCGCAGGGCAAAAAAAATAAAAATACAACTTACCTGGCACCTCACTGCGATCCGATGCACACAGGCTTCCAGACTCCTTTGCGCCAATCCAGAAGCTGCTCTCATGCTGGTATTATCCAGTGTGAGAGAAGCACCAGGATTAGGCAGAGCGGCCTGGTTTCAGGCTGCAACAGGGACCAGGTGACTGTGCTCATGAGTCCTGCTGATTCCTCTAAGCAACAGCTTATAGATATCCAAGTGTACATATCGGTTTGGCCGTCCTAAGATCACCGGCCAAACCAACATGCGCACTTGCAGCTTTACTATCATTTTATTTTACGTTTTGATCTGCTGGTCCCAGCAGTGGGGCGGCGCCCCTCCGTCATAACGGAGGAGCCGCCCCTGCCTGGGGGTGGGCTTCACAACCTCAAACCTGCACGATTATGAAATAAAAAAACTGGCCCTTTTTTACCAAGGAAAAGGCCCAAACACAGAAGTAACTCCCTGACAAGATTGAGAGAAGGACATGCATAATTCCCCTAAAAACAATGCGTGTATAGGAACAACCTTAACAAGTGCTTGTGCACTTCCTCTTTTTTGGCATATGTAACTATACACTTACAACAACGCAATTCACAAAGGTTGCCATTGCTGTAGATTTCCAGGAAGTATCAGAAAAACATTTAGGAATTTCGAAAAGGCGTAAATCTGTACACATTTAACAGTGGAACTCTTAAAGTGCAGATTGTTGACTTTTCTTTAAAACAATCACACTTCTACATTTGTAAATTTAGATTAGTTCACCACTATAAATAGATTAGCTCACCACTATACATTCTTCATGGGTGCCACCTACAATATCAGTGCCAGACAGTAAAATATTTATCTGACAGTCTGACAGATGATGTGATACTCCTTTAATTAAAGGCTCTCTGTATAGCTGCCATTCTTTCCCTAATTCTCCCTTTTATAGCTGAGCTTTAACTGCTCATTTGCATTGTATATTACAGTCTTACAAAATGTACTGACTACCAAAATGAGATTCCTATATAAGAAAACCCTTTGGTTTGGTCACAAACTCAAATTTTGAGACAGTAAAAAGGATTTGGTCATCTGGCCCTTTTTTATTAAAAAGCCTGGGTTTCAGCTGTGATCTAAAACAAGGATCTGATTTTGGCTGTAAACTCAAAGGGAAAGAGTTCCATCATTTGACCCTAGCAGTGGAAAAAGCACGGTCTCCATAGATGGCTGTTCTGGTCCTCCCAGTGTGAAGCATGATTTGAGAGAAAGGAAGAGAGAGAAAAAGAGAGAGAGAAAGAAAGAATACTTTGTAAATCCCTGGTGCCTTGCTATAGCTCTGTCTGGCCCTCGCCTGTTTGGGTCTCTGCCTTTGCTTAGGCTTATGTCTGAGCTAACTACAGCTTCTACAGACTCCACCTATTGAAGGGACCTCCCAAGTTGTAAGAATCTCAGGAGTTGCAGGCACCAGATACGACCTGCATGTGAGCCAAAAGAACCCCTCACAGGACTCGCAGTGAAAACTTAGCTCAACTAGTGTGCTGCCAGTGTGGCACTGGAAAATGAGAGGTGAGTTCAGCTTAGTCTGGCGTGATAACCTAGCAGAAGTGCAGGGGTGAGATAGTGACATGAAAAACCAAGAAGGCTGAGAAGAAGCTAAAGTGGGGGAATGGTAGGAACCTCAGATAGGACTGACATCACCAGTCACCTGGTAATGGAGGAGCTCCACTGGTCCCACGCACAAATAACACCTGCTGCAGGGAGAAGATGTGGCATCACAACTAAGGCTGTCGATGCAGGGACAGGAGAACAAGGTTTTAATCCCGGCCCTGGCTCAACATTTTGTGATTATGGGCAAATCACTTAGGGCCTGATTTAAGAAAAGTGGCGCTGCACCCAGTGCGGCACCACTTTTCTTGTGCCTTTTAGCACCCCCCCAACACCACTCTGTCTGTGCCATATCTAAGATATGGCGCACAATGGTGGTAGTTAGGGAACTAGCGTCAGAATTTTTTACGCTAGTTCAGAGCTTTGCAGGATTAGCGTTACAAATTTTGACACTAATCCTGCAAAGCCCATTGAGGCCCGTTGTAAACAATGGTGCGCCTCCTAACGGCTACTCTGGAACTCCCCCTTTCCATACATTATGGCTGGCACAGGCATAATGTATCACAAAGGGTTACAAAGTGGCGCATTGCATTTTAGCACTTTGTAAATTTGTCAGGGCGATTTTGGCCCTGTTGGGCCACGTTAGTGTATTAAACAAAATGAGGCTAATGTGGCGCAAGGAGGCGCTAGGGGCTCCTAAATCTGCCCCTTAATGGTGTGTGCCTAAAAATGTGTAACGTAGTGCCTTCAGGCCAAGCTTAGTGGAAGCCACAGGGCTGAGAAACATTTTCAGAATCGGTAATCTATCTAATGAGATTAAGGGTCCTCTTGTGGTAAATTGGAATCATGGTGTCAGCCAACTTCCTTTGCTAGCCACTCGCCTCATTTTGCCCCGCACCTTCTTTACAAGACAGACCATTAGAAACATGAGAACCACAACAGTCATCAATGACAACCCTAGGCAGTACAGGGAGTAACAACATACCATAAGTACATAAGATCTTAAGAAAATGAACCACCTATCTCAGTTTATCTCTTGCTGAGTGGTGATGTGACAACTAGAGTGTTTCTCCCTTACCGTGATGGGTTGCTGAACCTGATGAAAAAGGCATGTCCAGATCCAGGTGGATACCTAAGTCAAGTCAAAACACAACGAAACCAATCAATCAGGGGGTTTTGGATGGTCTGGAGGTGGTGGGTAAGCTGCTTTGTGGTTCCGGCGTTACTGTAATCGAGGTGGCTGGAGATGACAGGAAAAGAAATGCTGGAAATGAGCAAAGACCTCTCAAATATCCTGTGCCTTTTCAGGCTACATCCTTGTAAACACAGCACACACCGAATGCAGAGTTTGTCTTTATGTATCAATGTGTTGAAACACTGTAGCAGGACACACTTGAAAGGATTTGTGGGAACCAATGTGGGTCCACGCTCTGGCATGTGAATATCTAGGGGGCTGTAATTCTTGTACGGAAGCGTTTTGTGATGCGTTCCTTCTTATAGTGAAAGTAATGATAAGACATTTATTCACTGGAATACTACTTCGTTGAACACTACTGTGCCTTTGAAAACATTCACATCTCAACATAGTAGAACTTTTACAAATGTCTTTCTACTCAAGCACTCTGGATGAATGAGGATTGTCTTTAGCTCTATTCTGACAAGGCAGAGTTGCTTGTATCAGTGGCCCTCCATCCATTTGGTCCTCATCATGGTGGCTACCTAGTAAAGGCCAGTGTCCCAGTCCAGCTGATTCAGTGCTCAGCTTAGGGGTCACATTTGACAAGAATGTGACTTCCCAAATTTCACATCTGAAAATTAGGCCTGGGTGTAGTTCACAGAGTTCCACTCCACAGAATTCCATGGAGTTGATTAAAAACTCAATGGAATTCCATGAAGGCGGAGATCCGTGACTCCTGGAGTCCTGAATGCGCCCGATCTCATAAGCACTAAGCAGAGTAGGGCCTGGTTAGGCCAGGCCCGACCCTGCTTAGTGCTTCCAAGATGGGGCGCATTCAGAAGAGGGCTGTATGAAGTGAAAGCTGCTGTTTCAGGCCTCTTGTGCACCGGCCTGTCCCATGTGCACTACAAAAGAGGCCTGAAACAGCAACTTTCCTTAGCTGCCTACAGCCCTGGCCTGAATTCAGTCCATGGCCAAAGGCAGGAAAAGCTACTAGGCCTCTTGTGCACCGACCTGCCCAGTGTGCACTGCACACAGGACAGGCTAGCGCACAAAAGGCCTGAAACAGCAGCTTTTACTGCCTACGGCCCTGGCCTGAATTCAGGCCAGGGCTGTAGGCAGCTGAGGAAAGCTGCTGTTTCATGCCTTTTTTGCACCAGTAAGCTTTTTCCTTGTTTGTGCCCCAGTGTGCACAAACAAGGAAAAAGAAATGAGCGAAGGACTTACCTGGGTCCTCCAGGGGGTCCTCTCCTCGTCGTCCTCCGCAGCAGCCTGGCTCTCTGCTTCCCTCTGTCCCTTGTTCCCGGGCTGCTGGCAGAGGGAGGCCTGGCCCTGGATATGTCACCAGTGTGCACAGCAGCCCGGTTATGACCTACACAGCGCAAGTGAAGACTGTCTGCGCTTACGTTGTGTCGCCCATAATTGGGCTGCAGTGCGCACTGGGTAAGCTTTGCTCCGCTGGCGGGGCCAACTGAGTTTTTGGACGAACTCCACACTCCAAGTGGAGCACAGAGTGCCAAGAACTCCATTAGCTCCGCCAGCGGAGCGGAGCTTCCCGCACACCCCTCCTGAAAATCTGGAAGAAGATACTTCCTTTTTCTCCATCTGAGTCACACTTCATGGTAATTCAGGATATTGTTTGTGTTTGAACTTTGAAAATCACTAATATCTTAGTTGTCCCGGATAGATAAACATTCTTTACAGCTAAAACAGAATGTAGCTCGTATTTGATTCTGGGTCCCGCTCATGGGGATCTTAATTGACATTATTTTACTTAGCTGCATCCGTCCCTATTTAAAATAATGTCAGTTTTTAAAGCTTTAGCAACTGTCTCAGTGCACACTACACTCAAGCGCCCAAGTTTATTTTTAATTTGCTGTCTTTTAGTATCCTATTTTAATATACTTGGTCAGCTTCCAATGCTTTAAATGTTCCTAAGGTCAAGAGAGTTCACCAAGGTGACATATCGATCCTTCTCTTTCTTTAGCTGCTAGAATCTAGAACGATGTACTTCCAATCTGTGATTCATCTCCAACCTTCTGACTTAAGACAACTCTAAAAAATGTGGCTGTACATAAATGAAACAGTAATTTTGCTCACCATATCCACTTAACAGGTAAGGGTACGCCTCTAAGCAGTGTGCACCCTGAATGTCGTATCCAGAATATCGAAGAATGCAAATATCAAGGACAGAATATTGAATCCAAAATATCAAAAAGTAGATACATATAGATATTCTGTGCGTATCTCCACATATATGTACCTTGGTGATATAAATACATGGAGTAGTATATATACTCACCTTTCAATATTTCGTCTCTCAAAATGTTGTCTACTATATTCTTGTAGGTCAATGTTTTTGGGCTTGATATTCAGTAGAATAACATTTTAAGCTATGGTTGGCAACATTTCATAAATGCTGAAGTAATCACAGGTAATTTACCCTGTGAGAAATTGGGTTGTTGGTTGAGTGGGGTGTGAGCCCTTCTCAAGCCACAATCCTTGTCAGGATGAACTACAAAAAAGTCACTAAATTAACCAGTGCCTTACCTTCTAGTAGTTTGGCACAAATGAAGTCAGGCTTAACTTACAGGCAATCTGTAAAGTATTTACGCGGCACTTAAACAATAATAAGTAAAAGCACAACACAAGAAAAATCCCACACCAATTTAGAAAAATAGAGTACATTTTCATAAATTATTTACCACCAAAACAACCAAAATCTAATTAGGAGAGCAGGTGTTTAAATGTTGATGTGAAAATTAGCACCTAAAAGTTCAAAGCACCAACCACAGACATCTAGTCGAGACTGGGGTAAAGTCGAAAGTTATGGCCAACCGCAATGGGTTATGGTTTCGATGCATAAAGTGCATTGGGCCCTGTCTTCTTTATCTTCGGACTTAAAAGAATTTTTCAAGAAAAATGTCTGAGAAGGTAAAGGTCAGTAGAGCAAGGCAGTGGGTGGTCTCTGAGGAGAAGGCATCAGCATTAGGGAGTCGCTGGCTGAAGTTGCAGTGAAGATTTCTAAGTTTGGACTTATGACCAGATTTAGATGTTAGCAGTCTCATAGACCTTAAACTACTGAGTCCCGCCAACTCCACCAAGAATTCCTATCTGCTGTGACAGCACCAAAGGAAAGTGTGGCTGGCTCCAGGACTCCAAGAACACTTACAGCTGAGCAGATTAGATGTGCCATACCGCCAAACAATAAGTGGTGGTCCGACCTCCCCTTCTGACTTGGCGGATTAGAGGGGTAAAAGGGTGAAAACTCACCTCTTCTCCCTATTTCTGACGGGACATGACTGGACAGGACCCTCCGTTGCTCCTGTCATGGGAACACAGAGAAAACACAATTCCTCTGTCGCTGGACATGGAGGTAGGCAACCCGCTTTGGCTATATACATTGGGGGGGTCACTGCAGATGAGCTTGGGACCACTGCAGACACATACATGTCACAGTAATCATTTTAAATTACTGTGACAAGCAAATGTTGGGGGCATGAGTGGGTCAGATACAGATGGGGACACAAGGTACATAACACGCATCGCAAACATACACAACTGTCATTATGGTTCCAGTGGTCATTGCTAAATGAATGCGGGCACCACAATGACGGTACTTTCACACTTGTCAAATGTGTCCATGTGTGCACTTTGCAAGGGGACCTGTACCTGTCCTGCTGTGCACTGAGTTGTATGTGTGAGTCAGTATGATGTATATGTGTGTGCGATGCAATTGGCTGGGTGAGGAGGAGGGAGATGTAGTGGATGATGTAGTTGTGTCAGTTGTGTGCCACTTGCACATTATTGTGTATATTGAGTATTTTGGTGCTGCATCCAACATTCAGGTGAGTGTTGTTTTGTGGCAGTCATAATGTGTGTAGTTGTGCTTGTGTATGTATGTGTTTGTGTAGATGAATGTGTAGTTGTTGTGGTTATGTCATGTGTCGGCACAGTTTCATATTGTGTGTATGTTGTGTCATGGATGTACGTCAATGTGTGTTTGTTGCATGTACCTGTTGTATTGTGGTGGAATGGCAATGGATATTGGTGTGTATGAGGTGTGTTGTGGCATATGTGATGCAGAAGGACATCTATGGCAAGGTTGGAATCTATGTGTGTGTGACTTGTATTCCGTGGGGACTGCCATTGTCCGATGTCCATGGGTCCAGCGATCTCCTTCCTCCATCAGCAATCCACCAGCAGGGCACAGCATTTATCAGCAATCCACCAGCAGGGCACTGCATGTACAACTGTATCATCTAAATACAGCCCGTGGGAACCCGCCATCCAGACAGCTCGAAAGAGCACTCTGTTGTGGCGGTTTGCGGCTCAACCACAATAAAATCTAACTACGGCAGGCGGAACACCATTAACTTGACAGTCTTTTCAGTCCGGCTGCTGGTGTGGCTTGGTGTTAACACCACCAAGATCAAAATCAGGCCCTTAGCCTCTTTTATGGGAGTGGGATGAAGCTGACATCCCCTCCATGAGGCTGGATATCCCTTCTGTGAGGAGCCGCTAAGCAGGATATGCAGCTGCGGAGAAGCATGTAACGGGAGCTGCAGTGAAGTCAGGCCAACTAGTGATGCACCTTGAGTGGATTGGCAAGCAAGTAGGTCTAATAGGTACACCAGGTCTCAAGCAGCAGGGCAGCCCTCTGAGGGCAGGGGGTAAGCTTCAGGCAGCCGGGAAGTCCTCTTCGTATGCAGGGCCACAAGCAGCTGGGCAGTTGTTTGAGAGTGTTGCAGCAGGTCCTGAAGTAAACTGAAGAGTGGGTCTGAGCGTCCTATTTTTATATCGGGTACACCCTTTTAAGTGTAGGAAACTTCTGGAGATTCCCCGCACAGAAGTGTCTGGAATTGCCTTCCTCCCTGCCTTAGTCTCAGTCTTCAGGCATAATTGCTAGTGAAGTTATTTGTGTGTGATTTAAGGCACAGTCTCTGAAGTGTGAGTGGGGCTGTGCACACCTCCACATCCCCATTATGCTTCATGCCACAGGGACTGTGCGCCAAAATGTTTTGCAAGATACTGAAAAGGGACTTGTTCCAGCAGAAAATGTATTTTTGGCGAAAATGAGCCTCCTGTATGCAAAATAAAATTGCATGACTTGAAATTATGAGAAATTTAACATAATTTGACTGGCGTAAATTACATTTTTGCCCACAATAACTTCAGATCGAAGCACCACATTCCTGCAGTTGCTCCATTGGCTGCCGACTAAACCAAAAGTAGAATCTTATTTCATACAATGCTATCTAAATTGCACATTGAAAAATAACAAAAAGGGGCCAGTAGAAGTTGTTGTGGTTTTTTTAGGAGAGCTGTACCTGCAGAGTTAAAGCAGCCTTTATGAATCAGGGCATGTTTAAGTGAAATGGCACAATCACATTTCATCAACAAATACTTAAAGAGTGTCCCTGTAATGTTACATCTATAGAGAAGACAGGCCCAGGGTATACAATGAAAGCCAGAACTTTTATTTTCAATCTCAACTTTACACTGCGGGATTCCATTTTAATTAGGCCTCCTAATTAATATCCATTGCACATCGGAGGCTTTCTGAAAACGTTTTCTGTCCTCTGGTGTTCAGGATTCAAGCCATGCAGGCCCTGGGATGAAAGAAGCGCGCCATTAAGCTGCCACGACTCTGAATAGATTTCCTCGCCCTTTTTTCTGTTTGGAAAGGTAAAATTAGGTTTACATCAAGGAGGCTTCTCCTCAGTGACAGAGTGTGGGGAAGAGGGGGCAAAAAAGGGGGGCAGGTAGGGGTTGCTGCTTACTAAAATGATGAATAACACGAGTAAAAAATGAAATAAAAATGCACACACGTCCACCTGCAAACTTTATGGGCTTTATTACAACCTTGACGGAGGGTCCCGTCTGCCCTACTATGATCTCATTATACTCAATGGAGATCCTAATATGGCGGACAGGCTATCCGTCACATTTGTGATGGAGGAAATGCCGCCATAAGGTTGTAATAAGGCTCTAAGGCCCATATTTATACTTTTTAGCGCCGCATTTGGGTGACTTTTTGACGCAAAAGCGGCACAAACTAACAAAATACAATCGAATTTTGCAAGTTTGTGCCGCTTTTGCGTAAAAAAATTACGCAAATGCGGCGCTAAAATAGTATAGGTAAGGGCCTAAGTCTATGCTAAGCAGCTGTGTAGGTTGCACAGGGGTGGCATAATCCATTCCAGGTTGGGCCTGGGTGAAATTGTAATTACGGTGGCATAATCGGAGTAATGTCAGTAATTACACATTACTCTTGTGAAATTACGAGATTACACCAGTTTGAGTAATTAGGAGCAATGTGGGTCAAAAATCCTACAGCAGGAGCACAGGAATGATGAATTAAGAGAGTGCGAGCAGCTGCTGCTGTTCATGTCTTGTTGCATTTAGTGCTATTTTCTAAGTGTAAAATATACCCTCGGGCCCATTGTGGACATGAGGGTGCATGGTGCACTAAGAAAACAGTGCTAATGGTGGGTTACGCTTCGCACACAACTACGCATAATTACGAGTAATTTGTTTGGTAATTACGAGAAAGTACACAAGAGATAATTATACCAATTACACCCACCCCTAGAACAGACCAGGTTTAAGAGAAAGATTATTTTGGAATATTGAGAATTTTTAACTTTGAGGCAAGATTTACCTAATTTACCTCAAGACCAAATATAACCCTGCTTACACTTGTCAAACTACCCACCCCTAGAGGATCATCATCCAAATGGAAACACCAGCCCTTTACTCAACAAGCAATGGCAGAAACAAATTAATAGTCATTAATAATCTGCCGCATATGCTGACATCCCTGTAATTGCATTTAAATATTTCAATTGATTTATGGAGTATTATACAACACGCTCTACTTGAGGATCCCAATGAGCTGTCTATATAACTGGATGAAGGTCACTGATTTCAACAATAAACAAGATATAACTATCAAATACATTGTGATTGATGTGGCTATATGATAACAATGAGGAGAGGGTTGGGGATAACAAACAGAACAGTGAGACAAAGTATCAAGGGACATTAAGGGAAAAGGATAGTTGTTACAAAATGAGCAGATTATACATAAATGTGTCATTAAAGAATGTGGGATGCCAAAGAGGTCAGGAGAGAAGATTGTCAAATGGAAGTTGAGATAGGGCATAAAATGGAGGAAAGGAGCACCTAATAAATAAGGAAAGAGTGTGCGAAAGGTTGAAGAGGAGAGATGGCTGAGATTAACCTTTCCATTGAAGACACATTGGCAGAGAGAAGAGAACTGGTATTATTAGAATATATGTAGTTTGAACTGTAGTGGTTTTTTGGAAAGCTGAGTAATTTCAGACATTCTTACTTTATCTGATAATTGTTAGACTAAGGGGGTGAGGAGGGGTTATCCTAAGTGTGTATCTCCATTGCCCTGACTAGAGTGAGGGTGCCTGCTGGGACAGAATGCAAAGTGACTGCCAACCAGAGACCCCATTTCTAACAATAATGAAATAAAAATGTCACAATTCATTGAAAATAACTCCATACGTTCAGACTATCAAACTGGATTCCGCTCAGGAAGAGGCACTGAATCTGCCCTCATCACCATCTGGGATGATCTTAAATACACAATGAACTGCTGCACTATTTCTCTGGGACCTCTCAGCTACCTTTGACACTGTTGACCATGACACCCTAATACAAATACTCTGCAAAGGTAGCATAGAGGGGACTGCTCTCAACTGGATCACATCCGACCTTCAAAACAGAATAAGTGTCATCCATACTCCCCTTTCTCATCGAAACCCTACTTCACAAAAGCAGATCCCTCAAGGCTCAATCATCTCACCCATGCTTTTCAACATCTACATGATGTAATTATCGACAATAATCATTGATTTTCAACTCATATGCTACAAATATGCAGATGACATGCAAAACTGGAATGCCCCAAAGATATTGCAAACTTATAGATCTTCAGTTGCCTCAAACCCGTTGATCAGTGGATGACATGGAGCCATCGGAAACTGAATGCTTCCAAAACGGAAATACTCACATGTGGCGATTGGAAAAATTATGACCCACTCTGCTTCTGTCCTGATGATCTGGGGCCACCTCCTAAACTATCTAAGGAAGCAATGAACCTTATTATTACCATGGACTCCAAGTTAACAATGAATGCTCAAGGGGAGAAATTAGCAAGATCAAGATTCATTACCATGAAAACTCTATGACACATCTTCCCCCACCTCAGATTTCCACCCAAGGTGCAAGCTACTATTTCTCTTGCAACTTGTATCTAAATTTGATTACGCCAATGACCGTTACCATGGATCATCTCTATCTAATATGAAAAACTACAACACATTCAGAACTCAGCTGCCAGACTACTACTCCATTTAAAACCACTAGCCCACAACTCCTCTGCCTTGGGGGGCCTACATTGGTTACCCGTTACCAGAGAATCCACCTTCAAGCTGCTTTGTATCACCACAAAGCAAAAAATCTAACTTTTCATCAGGAATAAAATAACCAAATACATTCACAAAGAAACCTCTGTTCAAGATTGACATCCCCCACCTCAAAACGCCACAATTCAAGAAAAGGACAATAGGTGGTACATTTTACTCTGTTCAAGTCTCCAAACTATGAAATGTATTACCCCCAAATAGAAGGTCCATGGATAACTATCTTATCTTCAGAAGACTACCCAAGAGTTGGCTCTTTCCTATATAACCACCATAGTCAAACAGCAATGGACTGTATGTATGTAAACGACATAATTTGATGATGTGTATATATCTAGATATGTGTATTTCTTTGTATAATTTCTTTGTATAAATACGTATAATTACTACTTTATCTTAACATATATACATACTCTTTAGGTCTGTTTAACAAATGTATATTTTACTTCAATTAAATGTATATCTGTATGTATTTGTATGTGTAGGTGTATGTATGTGTATATACATAATATGTATATGTGTATGTTTCTATGTATATGTTTAATATTATTCTTATGTTCATAGGTCATTGCATAGTTTTTATATGAGTTGATTGATTAGATTCTTATGAGTTTCTGTTTTTATTTTTATCTATCACAATAGGTAAATATTATCTTAACTATTTATCTACAAGCATTTTATTATTGAAATTTTGAAAGCCTGTGTTTATACAATACAACTTTAAATCTCAATATCTTATATTCCTTACACATTCCCTTGTTTATTTAATCATGTATCTATATATTTTCTACTCTAGTCCTACTGTACAAGAGAAAAATAAACATTTTACCCTTTCGAAAGCTTTACACTGTCTGACCATTACCCTATAGCTCTATTAATCGATCCTCTATCTCTGCTCTGTGACTCAACCCAAACGCATTCTACTACTACGAGCTCCAAATTAACCCTTCCCAGACTCTCCCCTACTCTACCACTCCTGGCTCACCCCAAACCACAGTTTATGACTATGATCTCCCAAACAAGCCTACTAAATTCTCCCTCCTTTATCTCTCTATCTTATCCCAACCCCCATTTAACTACTATGATCTCCCTAATATCTTTCTACAGAATCTCACAACCTCCACCTCTCCTTTACTCATTCCAAACCTCATCTTAATACTATGATCTTCCAATTAACACTTCTGGATTCTTCCCTCCTCTAGCCCTCGATTATTCTATTCAAACCAACTAACATGTCCTCCGCTCAAATGAACTCATACCTCCCTATACTAATACTAATACTAATGCTGTACTCATATTTCTCTATACTAATCCACCACTAATCCTTTCAGAATCCAGAGTAGCGTGCTACTCACCGAAAAGAGATTTGATGCTGCATCAGGGGTAGTAAGTGCTATATAAATACAATTACAATCACAAAAATGTAGGTGCTTCAATACAGAATGTTTGTGAGGCTACTTTCTCAGTATTAAATCAACTGATTTTTTAAGGTGACATTTTATGATCTCTTGAAGATGCTGGTGCCTTCCAGTAGTTTGATGCTTCTGATGCTTTCTAGTGCAAAACAGAACAGCAGATCATGGTTACTTTGCAGGATGCTTTAGAAACTAGCACCAGAAGCCGTTTTCCTGAACTTTCCCACTCTGTTATGAACATAGATTAAATATTTTATTCTATCTGATATTTGCTTAGCGTGACAGTTTCAGTTTTTGCTGTCTGCCTCTGTCTCATCCCCACATATGTGAATAATCTAACAAATGCAATCCATGGATTACACCCAATCTTTATCATGTTGACATTATTGCCCAATATATTCTCAAAGAGGAATTGTTTCTGTTCTCCAGCTTGCATTGTCATTTAATGAATGCTTCCTTTAAAGATGGTTTTTCCAGACTCGCTCAGAATGGGCCAAATGATGCCCCTCTAAAAAATGGAGGCTGATCCAAATAATATAAAAACTTTTGACTTGTGAACAGCCTTCCTGTTTTGACCAGATGCTTTAAAAATGTGCAGTTATTCAGCTCAATAAACATAAAGAACTGAAGACTGTACGAGCTCCATAACAATCTGACTTTAGGAGGAGCTGGGGCACGAAAGCCTCTGTAAGAAATTAGATTATTGGTTGGAGGGGGTGAGAAACCCCTTCTTATAATAATCACAACCCCTGTCAGGGTGAATGACAAAAGTGACTAAATAAGTCTGCGCTTAACCCTCTGAGAGCTTGGCACAAAAAGATGTAATTATGCAGCACTCAAACAGCATTTTAGTGTCGATACAACACAAGAAAGAGCCCAAACCTATTTAAAAAACAGAAGCAAACTTTGATGAATAAAATCACGAAACTCCAATCACTAGAACCAGAGTTATGACTTTTTAAGTTTGTAAAAATAGCGTTAAAGGGTGCAAAGCACCAACTGCAGGTATCCGTTCATGCCATATTAGGACAAAGTCACATGTTCAGGCCAACCAAGATGTAGTACTTGCCTGACACAGAATCAGGTTTGTTCTACTTGAAATTTTACCATCTAACTTCGATTTGAGGACTATGCGACGCAGCTCTGCGGGGCTGTGCATCACTTCATGTGGGAACCTGGTGAAGCTTTCAGTTGGGAACTGGGTGGCCTCTGCAGGGTTCTGTGGGGCTGTATGTCGCTCTGCATCAGATCAGTTGAAGCCTTTGGTGAGAAGCTGTATGTTGTGTCTTTGTGGGGGTCTGCGTCGGTCTGGCTGGATATGGTGAGACTTCCTGTGTGGAGCTGTGTGGCTTTGTGGGGCTTTCCATTGGTCAGAGTTGGATCTTGAGGACAACACCTGGGCATCAGGACTTACTCCCACATAGGTTAGCAGAGGGGACCATGCAAGTTCCAGTTGTGTCTAGTCGGCTGGGACTCACAAAAGGCCTCTATAACTTGTTATGTCTTTGAAGTTCAAACAGGAGGTCAGCCAACTGACCTTCGGAGTCACTTGTGTGGACCTTGGTTCAAGCAGGCAGGTTCAATCTCCTTTAGGCTTCACACAGCAGGGCAGTCCTTCTTCTGTGTCATCACATGTCCAGGAGTGTTCTGATTTCAGCTTGTAGAGATGACACTTTTATGCTCAGTGCCAGCTTATGGTGGTGGGCACACCCCTTTGTTGAACTCTAAAACAAGTTCTAGTCAGTTCTCCCTTTCCCCTGGATTTGGCTCCTGTCAGGCTAGTGAAACAAAGGGCAGACAGGCATAGGTTTTTAACTGCATCTGCCAGTGACAGGTTTTATCTAAAGTCAGGAAGGGCTGGCTGCAATTCAAAGGTTGTTCTTTAAAGTGCAGTCAGGGGAGGGGAACAGCTCATCCCCAGCCATCCTGTCAGGAAGAGCCTCACCTCTCCACACCCAGGACCTCTGTCAATTGACTGGGAGGGATACAATACATCACATCACAGGAGAACCACTAATAGTCAGGTGACCCTGGACAGTGGATAGTTCCAAACTGAAAATATGCATTATAAGAACACATGGCCTACTTATAAAATAGAATTCACCCTGCCCTCAGGGCATGTAGGGCCTACCTTAGGGGTGACTTAAAAAGGAAGACTTAGGCCTGCAAAAGTTTTATTTTGTCAGGTCAAAGTGGCAGTTTTAAACTACACTACAGGCTGCAATGGCAGACATTAGACGTACTCCTTTTAGTGGATTGGACAATAAATGCTGCAGCCTACTTATAGCATTTAAGTTCCAGGCCTCAAGTACATATACTACCATATACAAGGGAGTTATGAGTAAATTAAATGTGCCAATTAGGTAGATGTTAATTCTACCACGTTTTGGAGGGAGAGCAAAAGCACTTTACCTCTGGAAGCAGGGGTAAAGTGCACAGAGTCCTAATCCCAACAAAAACAAGTTCAGCAAAACTACGGCAGTGAAGCAAAAGAAGTCTGGGGGAGTGTCATGCAGAATTTGGTGATTTCCAACAACCACCATTCCCAAAATTTCTGGTTGACATCCACTCCATTCTTGAAGTTGGCTCTGCCTGTCTGCTAATCCTGCTTTTCATGCAGGAGCATTTCACGCGAATGTTCACCAAAAAATAATGGATATTCTAGAATCAAACATGTGCATCTGTGATGTAGCAATTAAACAGTTTGCTTTTTTAAACTACAGAAGATAACTGGCTATAGATGAAACTAGTACATCAACACTGCTCAAAGCTTGAGCCGAAATCCTGTGATGTTTAATCTCTATATGCACACTGCCCACAGCATAATTAGGATCTACAGGCACTATACTTTTTAAAAAATTCAGCAATTAGAAAAATCTCCACCAAATAAATCTAGTGAATCAATTTTTTTTTCTACAGACCTAAAAATATCATTTTCTTGATTATGTGTACCTGTTTTTGTTTTAATTCTATCAGTCATGCCTGAAGCACTTTTGGGGCCAGGTGCCAAAACTTTTGTGGATCCTCTCTCTAGCTTCAGATCCAATAAGAGCACCATATTCAAAAAGACCTAGATGTTTGGGGGAACAAAATGCAGTATTTTGTACCAAACAGCAGTGTTTCAAATTGGCTGCTTTAATTAGGTTCAGGCTTGTGTTATTGTTTTAAAAGCAGATACTGTAAAAGAGGATTGGGGCTCCCAAATAGTGTGGGGAAGGGAACGAAGACTCTCTTCTGTTCTTCCCTTGTGATATACTGAGGTCCATTGTGACATCACTGATTTGAAAGCTTTTTAAGGATCCCTTTTGTAATCACATGACAAATGCCTTCTGGGAAAAAGGCCTCCATATTGTCTATGGTCCTGTTCACCAAACTCTATTGTGAAACACACCAATAAAGGAACAAATAGATAGCTATTTGTATCTTAAATGATCAGTGGTTGGCATATGTCTGCCACCTTCCATTTCCTTGTGACTTTCAGGAGGCACAGGTTTACCTGGAATTCTCATAGTGTATCCTTATTCCAGCCTATGATCTAATTCTTTTAATTATTCCACCCCTTGAGACATATGCGATAGATAGACAGGTAGACATATAGTCATAGATAGATTGATAGATAAATAGATGGATAGATAAAAAGATAGATAGATAGATAGATAGATAGATAGATAGATAGATAGATAGATAGATAGATAGATAGATAGATAGATAGATGGTAACTGTTAACTTTTCAGTAAATCCTCATGGTTTGTATTTTGAACTGTGTATCATGTGGATTTTCCTGTGCTGATTTCCTTCTGTGATTTTTCTGTGTTTAGATGATGTGTTTAGAGCTCTCATCTTTAAAGACTCACACATATCCCCAATTCATCAGCTTAAATGAGTTGACACAGAATGCTTACTGTACTTCACAAATGCATGCAATGCCCATGGACCTGTTGCCTCCTGTTTCCTTGTCAATGCGTAAAAGCGCAGGAAGAGTTGATGAGCCGCACCGGCCAAGTCGACAGAGATGGAGCGGGAAGAGCACCTCATCGGGTCACAGGCGGCGGGCCTCGTTAAATCATCGCAATCCCTCACTTTGTCTACTTTTCCTTTCTTACCCGCCAATATCCACCTCTCCAACCACACTCTGGCTGCTGTGATTAATATATTAATTAGCTGAAGATGTGGTTAACCTTTGTTGATTTTCAATTACAGAGGCAGGGGTGTTGTGGTGTCCCTCTTCTTTCCAGACATCCATCACCATCTCGGCGAAAAGCTCTCTGTGGCAGAAAGACTTTTGGTATCCTTGAGACACATGCACAAGTCCAGTTTCTGCTGGAAAAATATATGTCACGGATACGTCAATATAAGACGCATCACTATGAGTACAATTCCATTTCGAATAAATTAAGTACAGAGCATTTGCTGGCGCTTTTACCTCATAATCAACAACTAACGAAATAAAACAAAACTGCATTTGTGTTTTGTAATTGGTGACACTATTTAGTGCAACTTATTGGTTGGAGCCTGAACGTCCAGCGCTTAAGCTTTTGTTTGTATTATGTAAAGGTTATTCGAAAATTGAAATGTTGGGAGCTCCGTTGAAGATATTGGAGTGCTCCGGGCTTCTAATGGTGGTAAAAGTCCAGAGCGTCAACATTCCAATGTTCTTTGTTTACAGCAAAGGTGTGAACAAAGGCCTCATGGCACCCAAGAGGATTTTAATCCTCTCGGGCTCCGTGAGGACTTTGTTTCATTCATTAGAACATTCTGTCCTCTAGTGGCAGAATTTTCTAATAGCCCTAGAGCCCGCCGCAGCAGGCCTACTGGCTGTTAAAGGCCCACTCCAGCATTAAAGGCCAGAGCCGAAGGCTTTAACACTGCAGCGGGCCGTTAATGGCTGGTAGAGCCTGTGACGACAGGCTCTAAAGCTATATTAGAACATTAGAATGTTGAGAGCTCTATTGAAGACATTGGAGTAGCTTTGGGTTTATGGTTGGTATAAGTCAGGAGCTCCAACATTCCAATGTTTTTCTTCATGTTTCTCCCTTTTTTAATCCTAGGGTGGAATGTTGTAATAGCTTTATAGCCCTTATGCCTCGGCTACACTAGTTGTTAAAGGCCTTCTTCCTTGGGTTCAAGGCCTTTAACAACCAGTATATAATAATAGAGCTATATTAGAACACAGGAATGCTGTGCCCTCCATTGAAGACAATAGAGTAGCTCAGGGCCAATCCTGATTGGTATAGACCTTCTGCACCAGCATTTCTCTGCCCTATGTCTTTCTGGTTCTCCCTTTTAAATTTAGAACATTCTACTCTCAGCGCATGGAGTGATCTTATAGCTGTGCAGCCCTTCTGCCTCAGGCTATAATGGGTGTTAAAGGCTCTTGCCGTTGTTATCGGTATGTTTCATACCTTCAATAACTGGCATAGCCCCTTGGCAGTGGGCTATAACATTGTAACACAGTCAATTAACACCCCTTATTTGCTCTCTTGTACCCCTAACTCTGCCATTGCTACCCCTGGTCTCAGGGATCATGACGGCAATGATAGGAAAACAAAGTAAACAGAACTGCCTAAGGCCGGTTTCCTTTCTGTAATTCCACTCACTGCTCGCCCACTATTCCCTCAACAGGTGTTAATGGGCTTTGGGGGATCTAGGAGTGGCACAAGGAATCACCCATGTCTTTGATCTGACTTTAAAGACTGCACAAGGTCACCATCTGTACACCTGACATCTTGGAGAATTGACTTTCATGCTACTGACAGAAAACCTCCAATAGCCATGAACAACTCATAATTAGCAGGTTCAGGGTAATTTACCTGCAGGTGCATCCCTTGAAAACAAGTCCCGCCCCTTCCATGGCCATTACAGAACAATGTCTGCATTACAGAACTTGCTCAAAAGGATGAAGCTCAAAATTCAGGATTTTCTGTGCAAACTTCAGACACCTGGCTGGATTCTTGGTTTTGTTGAAAACATTAATGTAACACGCCACTACTCCCTTTACCCATTACCTCCTTTCTCACTTTCTTTGTCACTACATCACACAGTATAGAGATTTTAATAAATGCTCAGTTCAGCTTTGGGTTATATTTTGTTTAGCCAATGTGCCGAAAAAGAGTTGGGATCCTGACGTTCCGTAATAGAGTCACTAAGGCCCGTATTTATACTTTTTTAGCGCCGCATTTGCGTAGTTTTTTGACGCAAAAACGGCGCAAACTTGCAAAATACCATTGTATTTTGTAGGTTTGCGCCGTTTTCCGTCAAAAAGCGGCGCAAATGCGGCGCTAAAAAAAGTATAAATACGGGCCTAAATACCTTGGCCCAAAATTTCCCCTAAGGAGTCCTTTTACAACCAATCACAATTTTGCCTGAGCAATGTGCCCACACCTCCAAAATTCCCACAACCAATGATGGCCAGTTGACATCAAGTTTGTTTGATTATTGTTTGCATGCTAGATGTGTGTGAGCAAGAGTCAACGTTCATTGCAGTTGCTAGTAGCGGGTTTCAGCTTTGGTGTCTGGCCTGTGACAGAGAGAAGAAATAAACCAAGAGGGAGATGGCCGGTGCTTAATGGGTAAAACCCCTAAATGATAGGGCCCTCCCAGGAGGCCACTGGAGCTTGCATCATGCACTGTCCTTGGCTGCATTGCCAATGCCAGTACCAATCCAACCACTAATCACTGTACTCTTACACATGTGACAATTGGGAATATTGCAGGCCACCTAAAGCTTAAAAATATGCTGGACGACTTCTATTATTAATGTTTAATGCATATTGAATTATGAAACACAGTGGGTGTGCCAAGCTCTAAAAATAAGCAGGCAGTGGCACCATGTGGTAGACGGTTATAAGTGAAGGTGTTAAAAATTGCTGGTGCTGAGTACGTACACACACTGAGCACCTGCATACACTGTCCCAAATGAAGCGCTTGACATGCCATCTTAAGGATCAATGGTGAACATATAAGAAGCATGGCTATACATATGGGGCCTACACAAGGACAAATTGTTTAGTGCATCAACATTTGGAAAATAATTTGTAAACATTACTGGAAATATTGTTTTAGAGCTGGATGGATTGGGATGCAGCTAGGAGCGATCGCCAGTGGCTGAGATTAATTCAAGCATCACATGCATCACCTTGTTGTTTTTGCATTTGCCACTCTAAGTTCACCGGGTATGCCCAGACGTGGGTCCCAAGCCCGCTTTTAGGTTGCTTGAGTTCTGGTTAAAGGATCACCAGGTCTGGCAATTTTCTGGACTGTTCCCATGAGGAGCAGGGTCAAGACTGATTTGCACATGGCTGGGTCCAAACTGAGGTGGCATGGTGGGCAAAAAACGATGGAATGGGATGCAGCCCGAGTGATTGCCAGTGGCTGAGATTAAATCAAGCATTCCTTCAATCAGCTTGTTGTTTTTGTTCTCTTCTCCAGCACTGATGTACTTTCTGGCTACCTAGCATCACACAAAATCCTTTGCATTATAGTACAAAGAAATATGTGTGAGTCTAGCATAGGTTTTGTACCTTCCTGTACAAAATACTATACTAAGATATATGTTAAAACTTATTCCCACATTGTATATGTACATTGCAGCACACATGCAATGCAAAACGTTTGCTGAAACTATAACTTTTTTCACACTTTGCGCCTGCCTCAGAGAAGTGTAATTATTTGGGGTAAAGCACCAGCCGCAAATGTTGGAAGATACAGATTTATGCCAAAAATCATGGGTGTTTGCATCAAACAACCATGTACCATCCATGGACACCCCCTTGACACAAAGTATCTCAAAAGAATTGTAAGAAATTGGGTTACTGGTTGAGGGTGCTGAAACCCTTCCCAAGCAGCAACCACAATTCTTCTCAGAGTGCAGTCATATGCAAACCCCAAATTACCCTGTGCACAAACCTTTAGTAGCGTGGCACAGAGCAGTCAGGCTTAACTTAGAGGCAATATGTAAAGTATTTATAGCACACAAATGGCAATAAGTAAAAGCACAACACAAGAAAAATCCCACACCAATTTAGAAAAACAAAGAAAATGTAATAATGGCATCAAGACCAAAATAACGAAAATCTAAACAGTAGAACAGCAGTTATTAATTTTGAAAAATGTAAATTAAAATGATGCCAAAACCCCAAAATGCCACTTGCGCTATCTGGCCGTAAGAGACCAGAATAAAGTCCAAGTTCAGGCTAACTTCGATGGAGTGGGGGTTGGATATAGTGGCTAAATTAGTCACGCTGAAAAGTTACCTTCTCAGTTCAGTGCAAAAAGTCACATTTGCAATAGAGGGGGCCGTGAGGAGCAAGGAAGCATCACAGACTTTCATCAGTGTAGCTCGAAGTGCAGGCCTGTGGTTGCAGACAGGTGTTGCTGTAGCACGAAGATCCTGCTGTCATCGCAAATGGTCAGGCCAGTGCTTCGCAGTGGAACTCCTCGCGAGTGGAAGATGCCATTGTGTGAAGGGTCAGTTTAATAGAACTCCGTGTTGGTGGGTAGTGAGAGTGACAAAGTTTTGGTGCTAAGCCTATTATGTCCCTGTGGCCCTAAACAGGAGGCTAGCAGACCAGCAAACTAGCCCTTGGGTCACTCTGGGAGTTGTTGGCTCAGGTTCAGGTCCAAATTCATATGAATCAGGCAGGAGGGCAGCAGGGCCGCAGGGTAGCAATCTCGCAAGGCAGCAGTCCAGCAATGCAGTAGTCCAGCAGGACAACTCTTTTAGCAGCACAGCAGTCCTTTTTCCTGTCTCCACAGGACCAAATGTGTACTGCAGAGCTGGTGTTCTAGGTCCATTGTTTATGCTGGATGCCTCATTTGAAGTGGGTGAAGCCTATAGAAGTTTCCCTTTAAAGTGAACAGGTTTCCTTCTTCAACTGCCCTGGCTCGAGACTAGCTACAGGGAGTGTGCATCCCTTTGTGTTGAGGAAGGACGAAACCTAAGCAAGTGTAAGTAGGGCTGTGCCTGCTCCACTCTCTCATCTTGCCAGTGATGGCCCACCCAGACACACCTAAGCTCTCTATTATGTGTGGCTGTTTAGGAGGAATACACAAAGCCAACTGAAACTGTACCCATTCATGGGACCCAGTGACAGGCTGCAGGCACCAAATGGCTTAGGGTGGAAAATGGCAACTTTTTAATATCTGACTTTACCATAGGAGAGGATTTTTCATTACAGTTCTAAAAGACACCAAACATGAACTGGTTGCTTGTTCCCATTCGGATATACAACTTATTAACTGTAATACGGTACCTCCGATGTTATACTGTGGGAGAGGTAACCCTTGCTTCAATATCAGGGCATGCGAAACTTAAAAGTCTGTGTCCAACTTTTTAAATACACTGCACCCTGCCCTTTGGGCTGTCCAAGACCTACCCTACGGGTGACTTATATGTATTAAAAAGCAAGGTCTGCGCCTGGTAAGAGGTTTATTTTGCCAGGTTGAAGTGGCAGTTTAAACTGCACACACAGGCTGCAATGACAGGCCTGAAACATGGTTAAAGACAATCAGTGCTGCAGGTCCACTAGTAGCCTTTAATTTACAGGCCCAAGGCACAAGTAGTGCCACTTTACCATGGACTTGCCAGTTCTACCAGGTTTTAAGGAGAGAATGAATGAATGAATGAATGATTGAATGCTGTTATTTGTATAGTGGGAACAGCTACTCAGAATTGAGTGTCCCGGCACTGCCCCAGGAGTAACGGGGGGACTGAGGAGAGAGGGCTTTATTGGCTGAACAAATAGGTTTTTAGGAATTTGCGAAAGGCAGATTCCGTTTCCATGCTTCTGAGTTGAATTGGGAGGCGGTTCCAGATTTTGCCTGTGCATACTAGGAAGGAGGTCCCACCATGTCTTGATTTTTTGAAGCAAGGGTGTCAATATGAGGTGAGCCTTACTGGACTGCAAATTCCTACTTGGCTGATACTCTTTGATTCTTTTATTCAGATAACCGGGGCCAGCATAATGCAGTGCTTGGTGAGCTAGAGTGAGTGCTTTGAAGATGACCCTTTTGCTAACTGGGAGCCAGCGCAGTCTAGCGAGGAAGGGTGAAGTGTGGGTGTTTTTTCAAAAGTTGAAAAGAAGGAACGCTGACATGGTATGGACCACCTGTAGTCGGTGGTTTAGGTATATTGTAAAGTCCCAGATACAAAGCATTTGCTTAGTCCAGTGTGTAGAGAGTTGTGGCTCAAACTACTGTTTTGATGGCCTCCCAGTGAAGGAGGGGAAGGAATTTTCTGAGTGCCCTTAGGATCCATATACAGTTTCTCACAACTGATTGGATCTCAGACTTGAAAGATAAGTCACATGGGAGCACAAGCACTTTATTACTAGCTAGCAGTGGTAAAGTGTGCAGAGTCCTAAAAGCCTACAAAAATAGGTTCAGAAAACATAATAGTTAAGGCAAAAAGTCAGGGAATGACCCTGGAGAAAGGGCCAAGTCCAACGGGAATAAAGAGAGTTACTGTACTGCTACTTTCCAGCATAAATAGGTTTTGCATGGGACTGTAAATTCAAAATCAACACTTTGCACGAGTTTGTGTTACTTTAAGTAACCTTTCAGTGGCACAAAACGGTGATAAATGTGGCCCCTAGTACTGATTATATAGGACTGACATAGCTATGTGGCAGCAGAATACTTCACAAGCCTGGCAACAGCACAGATAGCAACATAATTACCAACAATCAGACAACAAAAATTGTAATGGCACAGGAAGTGGGAGGAAAGGGTTGGAGGTGAGAATAAAAAGCTTTCCAAACCCTTGGAGAAATGTGTTTTAAAGAACAAATGTTTGTTTACAAGAAAAGAAAAGGCTGAAAGTGGGATTAGTCATAAAGAAAATGTAGCTGCACATTTGTGGCACAGAGTTGATAAACCAGGTATCTTGGTTTTAGCTGTTCTTGCTACAGGAGTGTCCAAACAAAGGAGGTTTTTGCTGATCAAGGTTTGGTTCCATCTGCAAACATGAGCTTCTTTTCAGGAAGGTAGGTATTTGCAGAGAATTTATACCAAATTTGCAACAGCACTGTTAGGTTGTTATGCAGGCTGTAAACTCTAAATAACGAATTATAGGGGTAATGTTATTTAATGTTTTTGCAAGAATTGTAAGCTGGATAATCACATGCACAATAGCTTTGAATGCTTATAACATAGAACTAGTTTTAAATCGTTGGCTTTATCCCCCTTAAAAGTTCTGTTAACACGGATATTTGCCTGTGATTAAATATTCTCATACAGGCAGGAGTAGCCAAGGACTGGGTGTACTGTGGTGAAAGGTGCTGTGAGTTTGTGTTGATTTGTGGGAATTCACAAACTTCTTCTCAGCCTTTTCACACCATGGAAAAAGTCAAAATTATACTCCTGGCAAGGGTAGGGATAAATCCTGTTCTTTACTACAGGGGCCGATTAGAGAGGAACCAGTTTAAATTTTCAGTGTATAGAATATAGAAAACAAGCAGCTGAGAAACGTATCTGCACTTTCTTGGAAGATGAGTGTATTTTGAATCATGAAACTCTGGGATTCATGAATGTTTTCATGGAGAACACACATGCAGATCTCACAGGTTTACATGCATATTTCTGGAAACTTTTGCGAATACCTGCATATCATAAATCTATATCAATGTAACGTTTTAGGCCTGCAAGCACAGAATTAAGACTTTTTTTTAAAGAATTGGGGCCTGTGAACAATGAAGTTTTAACCTAATTTACAGTCGCGACTCGCACTGCGAGAAACAGGTGGGGTGGCGCGGGGCCTCCAGTAGGTATAAAAATTACATTAAAAAAAATACTTACCTCTTCCGTCGCGCCCCTCCTCCCCCCCTTGATGCTTGCAGGCTGCAGGCACTGGCTCCCTGCCTGCGCTGTGGCCAATCCTGACGCTGCTCAGAGAAGCATCAGGATTGGCTGGGAGCACCCTGTCTGGGCGCTCCCAGGCAGACTGGAAGCCTGTGCAGGCTCTCTCCAGCCCAGCAACTCTGTTGCTGGGCTGCAGAGAGCCCTGGGCACATGTGTGTTTGGCTGGCCCGAGATGGCCGCCAAGCACACATGCGCTCCGAAGGGAGTGCACGGTGCACTCCCCTCTGCTCGTCACCCCAATGCCCCTCCCCTTTCACAAGGAAGGGATAATAAACCTAGTTTATTATCCCTTCATTGTGAAAGGATTTGCAGCGGCTGCTGCTGGCAGGGGAGGCGCTCCTCCACCCTTATGGAGGAGTCGCCCCTGCTAATTTAGCCATTCTGCGATTGTTCACTTTTGGACCACCTGGTTTGTGCACCTCTGCTGTGAGTGAGTCTCACTAACCAAGGTTAACCTAGGGTAAGCTGTGGAAAAAATGGATTTGGGTACTAAATACCACTGCAACCTTTTAAAATAGGGTCTACTGATGCACAGCTGGGGTAAGAGGCTCTGGGCTTGGTGTAACTGATCACACACCTAAGGCTAAAAAAGTGGGACTACTGCCGACAGTCCAGCATCTGTGCACACGTGGCTGGGCCCAGGTGGGACCTTTAATTGATTGATTATGGACTGTGAAGGCCTTAAAATGTAACTGGGCATTCAAAAAGAAATATCTAATTTCTCTTTGACTATAGAGTGGGTCTGTAGTAGTTCACTGTAGTGCTTTACTGTATTCATACTCTATGTAACGCTGAACTAAAATAACAATTTTACTTAATATAATATTGATTTGCCAATATTTATACTCCTTAGATTTTTATTCCATTTATCTGAGTCAGCTCTTAATTAGATTCGGTATTTGAACTACCCTGCTGACCCACGTCAATTACTCTTCTGGCAACAAGTAAATCCATTGCTTCATTTTGGAGGGATGAAGCCTGTTCCTGGGGAAGGAAGAGGGTGTGGGCAGAATATGCATAGCACCTAGCACTCTTACTCCTCAGCACATCATGCGCCCGGGAAACGCCTGCACTCTATATTCCACAGTCCTTGAAGCACAGCTGTGTGACTGCCACCGCCTCCCATGCCTGTGTGCAAGCGGAGAGGGGAGAGCACAATGCCAATGTTCCAGAAGTTGTGTTGGATGGGAGAGGCCCAGATGCTCCACAGGAAGGGTGGGGCCACCTGGCAAAAGCAAAAATTGTGCCAATTGGTGCTTAAACAAAGAACAGGAAAAAAAAGTTGTTGCTGGGAAGGGACCACTGGTGGCTAAAGGAGCACCCAATAAGGTACTCCTACCATCTTAAGATTTCAATATTATGTTCCTTGGTGCCCCCAGAGGACAGGGGCACCACTAGAAGAGTAATTTGTGATTTGGGTGATAGCTGCCAAGAGAGCAGTAAGTTCTTCTCAGTGGGCTGCCAGTGACATGTTGTTTTATATGCTAAGCATGCCAGGAATGAGAAGAATTAATTACATTTTTCAAGTTTTCAAGTACTAAAGCTGGTATTTTGAAGACACCTTTGTTTCCAGTTTCTGTGACTGTTTAGTAGCTAGTGTAAAGGTAAAAGACTCAAACTCTGCATTAAAATGATGGTTTGAAGGGTAACAGCATTAACAGGGAATCATTGCACATAGTGTGAATGCCACTGAAGGGTGATACCATCATGAAATGTTTTAATATTGACTGAAAATGTTTTAATATTGACTGAATTGTGTTTTGAAATTATATTTCTGTCCTTAACTATTGTGGTGACACTCTGTCAAAACCAGTAGGCCTGAATTTTATTAGCTGTGCTGCTATATTGTTTTAGGCACATGGGGGTATTGTGGGTTCAGAGTTCATGGCTTGATCAACATAGGTGCCTACAGTGCAGGGGGTGCATGATACATTTAGGGGGTTATCATCTCTGTGCAACCTTTCTTTGTTGTGCACCCCTTGTTGGTTGTAAGGCCCTTTTAGAGGGTGTCACAATAGGAGTTTCCTTATGCCATTCTGTATATATGTATACATTTGTGTTTGCACTTAGTAGTTTCTGTAATAAAGTATTTTCCTTTTCATAAGAAAAAGCACTGACTGGACAGCGATTTACTAAGTGTTGTGCGTTGCGTTGCTGAGTGGAGGGGCTCTGGCCCACAGCACTTCCCCCGAGTAAGCCCTAAACTGCTCTGTCCTCGCTAAATTAATACTTCAGTGGGAGTTCTGGGTTCTACAGTAAGGGGGCTTCAGGACACACTTTTGTCACAGTTGGGGTCCAGTACTCCTGTCTAGTCTTACACCATCTGACCTGGATTCCTGACAGGATCCTTGTGTTTAATTTGGATGAGGGAGAACTTGAACTGAGAGACCCTCAAGGAACGTTGGGTGTCAACTCCATATGGCTGAATTGTTTCACTCGTCACTGATTTAAACATCTCAAGGAGTTTTGTTAAGGAGTTGCTGCACATGTTACTCAAAGTCGTGGCATGATGCAAGCCCAAAAAAGTGTGTGGCATGGAGACCTCCATTTGGTACAAGCACAGAGTAAACTTAGCAAATGTTTATATGCATTGCAGTATCACCATGTGGCAAAAGAACCAGTCACTTTTCTGTGTTCATGACGCTTTGGTTACGGGGCCTATGATCAAGGCGTCATGAATGGCAAAATGCATCGGATTGTTTTGCCACACGGTGATACTGCAATGCAAATAAACTACCACACTCCAGGATCTCCAAATATTCATGTTTATTCCATTTGTAGTTGTACCATTTATAGCATATATCCCAGCACATGTCAATGACTGGAGAACAATGAGATATTATGGAATTGCCCATTTTCCAAAGGATGAAAGAGGAGGAAATTGGAGTTTCAAACTATGTCGCCTTGAATCCAAGTACATTTGAAGACTACAGGCTAAGGTCCCTATTAGGTTGAATGCAGATGAGGAACTGTATGTACCTTTATTTTAACAACAGTAAGACTAAAAGATATGTAATTAGATACTGCGTGGTTGAACACTGAATCTTGCAGTAATGTCTTCCTGAGCCCATGAGATGTTCACATGTCTGACATTAATGCACATAAGGGCACTCAGCCCCTAATTCTAGTACTGTTTTCACACCCGACAGACCCCATACACTGTTTTGATGCCAACAAAGTTGCTTATTAGGTGCACTATTACACAGATGGGCAACTAATTAACCTCACAGTTTTCATTAATTTTCAATATCGATATAACACAACACTAGGGAATCATCTGGCTGTTTAAAATGTGAATGCCAATGTGCATTTTGATCAAATCAAATCAAATCATTAACATTTATAAAGCGCGCTACTCACCCGTGCGGGTCTCAAGGCGCTAGGGGAAAAGGGGGGGTTATCGCTGCTCGAACAGCCAGGTCTTTAGGAGTCTCCGGAAAGCGGAGTGGTCCTGGGTGGTCCTGAGGCTGGTGGGGAGGGAGTTCCAGGTTTTGGCCGCCAGAAAGGAGAAAGATCTCCCACCCGCCGTGGAGCGGCGGATGCGAGGGACAGCAGCAAGTGCGAGGCCAGAGGAGCGGAGGAGGCGGGTGGGGACGTAGAAGTTGAGGCGTCTGTTGAGGTATTCCGGTCCTTTGTCGTGGAGGGCTTTGTGTGCGTGGGTGAGAAGTCGGAAGGTGATCCTTTTGCTGACTGGGAGCCAATGCAGGTGTCTCAGGTGTGCGGAGATGTGGCTGCTGCGGGGTACGTCGAGGATGAGGCGGGCCGAGGCGTTTTGAATGCGTTGCAGGCGATTTTGGAGTTTGGCTGTGGTCCCGGCGTAGAGGGTGTTGCCGTAGTCCAGGCGGCTCGTGACGAGGGCGTGGGTCACGGTTTTTCTGGTGAACTCAATTAGTATTTCAGACATAATCATCACTTCTAGTCAGGCTTGTACAAGTCATTCATTAATGGGATCATATATTCCATCAATTGTAACAGATGTCCTGAGAACACATCATCATTGTTTTAAAGTTGTTTATGTTTAACTATAGGAGTAACTATAACTGCTGAATTTCTATGGCTTTGTGTAGTTAAAAGGTGAAACTAACTATAACGTTCCTGTAACCTTTGATTTTTTTCAGTGAATTTCACTTTTTTTTAATGTAAAGTTAATACCTAATGCATATATTGTATAAATACTGTTAGTTAATACAACCATGGCCAAGCATGGCCTTTGGCAGTGTGCAGCAGGGGTTGGACACAGGGCCTGGCCTGAGGTCCGGTTCCCTGGACAACTATACTCCATGCAGTAAACCCCACCCTGCACATGGCTTTTGGTGGGGTATGGTGTGCGAGTGGGTGGGTGAGGTATTTTTTCCCATTGGGCTTCAGGCCTACGGGTACCCACTGATACCCGGTGGGTACCCACGGATCCACAAAGGATCTGCGCCCCTCAGTATCTATATTTCTTTTATCTTTATTAACTTCAAAACTACTGAATGGATTTTCACCAAATCACAAAAAACATGCTTTATTGAACAAGATCTAGCTTTCGGCGCTTTTGCTCATTTGGAGTAAATCCATTCAGGAGTTTTTGAGAAATTTAGGGAAATTCAAATTTGTATATCACTGGCTATGAAGTATTCACGAACAAAGACAAGCTCATGCAGGGAAATGCACAGCTCTGATTGTCTGCCAACACTTCAAACCAGGAAGTGATGGCATTCATCTTAAATCTAAAAAAAAGTTTAAAAAAAAAGAAAAGGTCCAGGGTTGGGACACCCTGACCCCTTAGCTCTGGTGGGGGGTTGAGGGGGGTCCCAGAGCGACCCCATCAGAGAAAAAAAGCATTTTCTAAAAAAAAATTGCTGCAAAATAGCAATATTAGCAAATTCACTGCAATTTAGTTTTTTTAAAACTAACGCGGGGCTCCCACACTTGTTTTTGATAGATCCCCCGGTGGGCCAGGTCCCGCGGGCATTAATAATATTAAGTGTGGGGGGCCTCCTGGCCCCCTACATCCCCAGGGACCACCCCCTCCCCGGGGTGACTTTTTCTGATATATGCTAGGGGGCCCGTTTGCCTTCCCCACAGCCCCGGGGACTGCCACCTCTCCGGGGACCGCCACCTCCCTGGGGCATTGCTTATGATAAATGGGGGGGGGGCACGGGGACCACCACCTCCCCGGGGCAATATTTAAGTTTGGTGCAGGGGCGCCACCCGGCCCCCCCGGAGCACCAAGTATCACTCCCTCCGCGGGACAAACAATAAAAATATAGAAAGGGGGTCTGTTTTGGACCCCCCTAGCCCTAGGGACTACCACCACCTGTGGACCCCTTGAGGATCCTTTGATGGCCCTGGGGACCTCCAACTCCAAGGGCCAGCTCTTGCTATGTCCCAGGGTGCCCACCCCCGGCTGTTTGCTGTTCCTTGGCTGCAGCTCCAAAGCTGCAAACACTCCACTTTCTGTCAGCTGAACCTGTAAAGCAGGTCCCGCTGTCAAAAACTTGATATTTCATCTCTGTACCCTGCATGTGTGCAAGAAGCAGAGATGAAAGGATAGCTTCAGCAAGCACTGAGCTGCTATTAAAGTAGCTCCGTGCTTGGTGAAGCTTGAGACCACAGGGGAGGCCTTGAGGCTTCCCCTGTGGTTCCAGTTAACCTGTAAAGGGCATTCTGTTAACAATAAAAATAAATGAATAAATAAATAAATATGTAGGGACTTCTGGGGAGCCCTTGAGGGATCCCTCGCGATTCCAGATAGCCCATAAAGGGCTAAAAAAGGGGGAAAAAAAGAAAAGCAATAGCTCAGTGTGAAGGTCACTCGACCGTGAGGGTTCGAGTCCAGCTGGACTCGTTTACCTTTATTTCTTTTTTATAAAGTACAAAATATTGAATTTTTTTTAATGTCACATACATTTTGTATTTTACAATGTACACAAATATCTCATTCTATGTATATCAGAAATCAAAGCCTAAAAAACTCTCTATCTCTCTCCCTCTTACTTTCTTTCTCTCACTCTTCTTTATTTTAATCAATTTCTCCCACTCACACACACCCACTCAGACACTTACGCACCCACTCACAGACTCACTCAAACCCTCATGCACTCACTCACTGTCCTGTTGGACCCTCACACACCCACTAACAGACCCACTCAGACAGTTATGCATCCACTTACACACCAACTCAGAGTGTCACACACCCACTTACAGACCTACTGACATCCTCATGCACCCACTCACACACTGGCACACATAAACTGACTCACAAACTAAAACACTGATGTCACACCCAGACAGACACTCTGAAAGACACTCTCACTCCCAGATATACCCTCTCACACCCTTTCTCACACCCAGAGAGGCCACGGCCAAGTTTCACTGTTCACTGCCAAATGGCCATGCACAGCAAAGGGTTGAGTGGTTAGGTGGGGTTGGCCTCAGGGACTGGCTGCAGGCCATCTTTTATGGGCAACCCCTACTGTGCATGGGCAAAGGATGTATATGGAGCAAGGGTGCAGGGCAGTGATTGGTTTAACATATAGTAATGAAAATGACTATACATTTAAAAAAAAATAGAAAGTCACTGAAAAAATCAAAGGTTAGAGATACATTATAGTTAGGTTCTGAATTTACTCCTACAAAACCTCAGAAATTCAACAGTTATAGTTCGCTTAACTATAACTTGCGCCCTACGGTAACTATAACTTGCGCCTTCCCCATGCACAGCTAATTACTCCACATATTGTATCAGTGATTACATCTTCTATCCCATCTTTCATATTATCACTGCACCATTTGCAATAAATGTATTGATGAGACAAATGTGCATGGCGAAAGCGCAAGTTATAGTTACCTTAGGGCACGAGTTATAGTTACTCGAAAGAACGATAGCTGCTGAATTTCTATGGTTTTGTACCAGTAAATTCAGAACCTAACTATAACATCCCTGTAACCTTTGGTTGTTTCAGTGAATATATATCTATATCTATCTATCTATCTATCTATCTATCTATCTATCTATCTATCTATCTATCTATATATATATACACATATAAAAATGGGGAACACAAGTGAGAATACAGAGGGAAATTAAAGTTGCATATCCTTATGTTAGTTGTATGCACATGTTTTAAAAGCAATACAGTTTATACAATAGACTAAAGAAAGTTGCTTACAATACATACATTAACAAATCGCTATTAAGATAAAAGAGAAAGTAAAAACGTACATACATTCATTTTAAAGGAATACATTTAAAGGAACCAATGTATTAATGGAAGGAAAGGACGTAAAAAAAACTTCTAATATCTTATATTGGTCATTTTTATATGGAAGGTTAGATAGGAGTGTGCGAAATTCATGCAATTTGCTTGAGTGCAATAACGTAAAATTTTGGAAAAATTACGTGTGATTTCATAGAATACAGAACTGGTATTTCACTACTAAAAAAAAGCACAAAAAACATAAGCACCACAAATAGCAGCCATTTGTGTTCTGGTCGCTCATGCCATTCACGTGCTTGTGTGCTAACCTTTTGGTGGTAATAGTCATGATGTGGCTTAAAAGAGTAATTTCAGGAATTTCACTAAACAAAGTAACATGAAATCACAGGAATTACGCAAGTCTGTGCCCATGGAACAGGAATTTTGCCCAGGCTTAGTTCTGATAGGGCAAGCCAGGCTATGACAAATTGGACCATGTCAACATTGTGTATTTGGTTTGGTCTATGTGGAAAAGTAGATTTTGCACTTAGCATCTTTTTGAAGCTACCCATGGCTCCAGGTGCTTTAGGAGGTTGACCTTGGTCACCGCAGCGAGCAGGGTACCCACCTGCCGCTTGTGTCTCTGCACTTGGAAGGAGGCACCTCCAGACCATCGTGTGAGATGCCATTTCATGGATGTCTAGGTTGACTTCCCTTGGTTCTATTTCTTGTGAGCAATAAATTGATGCTTAGACGTCGGCAGCAGCTGCTATCCCAGCCCACCTGATGTTGTTGCAATGCTGCCAGGCTCATTCGAAAGTTGCAGCCCCCAGCGAAGAGTCCAACTACAAAGCTATTGGAAAATCCTTCCTATAGTTGCTCACTATACATAGGGGCTTGAGGGCTTCATTTTACACTGAGAAAAAACAAACTTTCCAAAATTGATTTTCAGAAACCAAAACAGATGAATATAGCCTGGCCAGTTTGTTTTTCCTGAAAAAAACATTTTTTTCTGCTCAACCATTACAAAGAAGTTTGCTTTGCGAGGTTTGTACTCATAGCCGAGAGTCCTATTACCCTCCCCTCCTCCCAAACAGCCAACACCAATAGGCCTGAGTAGCCTGGGTCGGTTCCATGTTTCTAGAATATCCACTGGCTATGACAATAAGTGCCATTTACATGTGCTGAAAATGTCTCTTTCACCTTCACAATCTATGATCATTCTAGTTGTTGAATGTTACCATTAAAAACTCCATCTGACTAATCACTAATTATTTTGGGTGCACTCCATAAGCTTGAATTGACCAAAAAGTCCTACTAGAGCACATATGACACCATGCATACTTTGGTATGCTGATGACATCATAGTATTGACCCCGCTTTGATCCATACTTTGACCCCCCAGTAACCTTCTGTTGCAACTGTGGGGCTAGGCTGGTTTCAAGAAGGGGAAACTACAGAAAGTAAACAGAGCTCCAACAATCTTTCCTAATTTCTGGTCTTACCGATGCCCTCGTGACTCCTGAGACCAGCAGTCAAGAGGGCAGTGTCAGAGGTAGCAAAGGACATGTCAGCTGTAGTAGTTACCATACCTGTCTATTTCAAAATAATTCTTATAGTTGGACTGTACCTTCCGGTCACAGGCCACCAAGACCATATGCGGAGTCCCCCAGGGATCCTCATTCAGCCCCACCCTCTTCAATATCTACATGGCTCTGCTCGCCAGCATCGTCCGACCCCACGGACTCAACATCATATCCTACGCTGACGGCACCCAGCTCATCCTCTCCCTCACAAGGAACCCAACAACCGCCAAGATCAACCTCCACACCCGGCTTCTCGCCATCGCTAACTGGATGACAGCAAGCCACCTCAAGCTGAACTCAGAAACAACCAAAATCATAATCTTCGCACCCAACAAGTCAGCATGGGATGACTCCTGGTGGCCGGCCACTCTGGGTCCGTCCCGACACCCACCACCCACGCACGCAATCTCAGCTTCATACTAGAATCTTCTCTCTTCATGACCCAGCAAGTTAACGCCATATCATCCTCATGCTTCAACACCCTTTGTATGCTCCGGTGGAGTCCCTTAGAAACCAGAACAGTCACCCACACCCTCGTCAGCAGCAGACTAGACTACTGCAATGCCCTATATGCGGGAACCACGGCCAAGCTCCAGAGAACACTCCACCGCATCCATAATGCCTCAGCACGTCTCATCCTCAACCTCCCTCGCCACAAACACATCTCAGGCCACCTCAAAGACCTCCACTGGCTCCCCATCAACAAAAGGATTATCTTCAAAATTCTTATCCTTGCTCACAAAGCCCTCCATGACACCGGACCGGCCTACCTCAACGATCGACTTAACTTCCACATCCCAAAACGCCAGCTCCGCTCCACCGACTTCGCCCTCGCAACAGTCCCTCGCATTCACCGCACCACATCCGGAGGCAAGTCCTTCTCCCACCTCGCTGCCAAAACCTGGAACTCCCTCCCCACCAATGTACACAAGACCCAGCACCTCCTGACCTTCAGAAAGCACCTCAAGACCTGGCTCTTAGAGCAGTAGCACCCCTACCTACCCCCCCACCCCAGCGCCTTGACACCCTACCAGGGGAGTAGCACACTCAACAAATTGATTGATTGATTTTCCTAAATTGGAGCAGTGCAGGGGCTGCTGTTCCTGTGGTGCATAGCAGGAAAAGGCCTGCTGTCTTGTTTTTTTTTTTACACTTCTTAGACTGCAGTCTGATGGTGTCCTGGTTGCAGGTGTGCAGAGAGCGACCAGAGCTGGTGAGCCTGTCTGCAGGATACCACTGTGGAGTCTGGGAGGCTATGGACTAGGGCATCACCACCATTCAGATGCAAGAGTATGAAACGTGAACAGCAGTTATGAAGTTGCTTTCTGGAAGATATGGTTTAACTTTCTTTAGAAGAGAGAGAGCTGGTATCAGATTATAATTATGTTTTGGCAATGTGTTCCTTGAGGTCAAGGTTGGTGACCAGGTTGAATCCAAGTGACGGCATCTTGTGAAAGTTGGAGTTCGAAGCCATCAAATTAGGGTAATTGAGCCAATTTTGTTCTGTATTTTGTTTATTACACCTGGCAAATAAAAGAAAATCTGTCTTGGCAGGATTGAGCTTTAGGCAGATGCTGTACATCCATGTCTGGATGAGGTGCAGGCAGTTTTTGAGACATTGAATGTCTGAAGTAGAGGAGACTTTCAAGCACAGCTCTACATCATCGGCATATTGGTGAATGTTGATGTTGATATTATGTTGTTATCTGTGAAAAGACCACCAACTGGGTCAATGTATAGTTGAAGATTTCAAGAGACAGTATGAACCCTGGGGCTCTGCACAGGTGATAGGGATCTTTTTGTGATCTGGCCGTTCCCATGTGAGCAAACTGGTGTTAGTTGGAAAGATAGCTGAAGAACCAGTGAAGGTCTTTTCTAATGAATCCCATTTGAGACTCCTGGCTGCGTGTGAGTGTGGGACAGTTGACTGAGGCAAAAACAGCTGAAAGATCCAGCACTATACAGTGGCAGTCATCTTCATCTGTGGTAAAGCTCTATCTCTATGTCAGTTACCTATTCAGAACAAACTGCAAAGGTCCACTGCACTGGGATGCTAATCCACTTCATCTAAATATGTTTATTATCTCTTGATGCCTGGCAGTTCAGGATGGACTGTTCCCAGGAGGAGCAGGGTCAGTACTGATTTGCAAAAGGGTGGGCTCAGCCTAGAGTGGCACAGTGGGTGAAAAATGGGTTGAAACGCTAACTGAGAGATTACCAGTGGTTTAGGCTGCTTTCAAGCATTCGCCCCATCACCTCTTGTGTGTTTAATATCTCTTGATGCATTGTCAAAGTAGAAATGAGTATGCGCTAAAACATTCCATCAACATAGTATAAACAAAAAACTTGTTTGTGCATTTACAATGCATTGCAAGTACATTGTGAATAAATAGAGCATTCAGTGAGAAATAAACAGATGACCAACAGGCAATATGCCTTAAATATTTCGTACACTTCAATAAAATGTTCAAGTCTTTATTAAGTCAGCTTGTGCATAGTGATATAATTTTTCGAGTGAGTCTATTAATATTTAAAAAAATAAGCTGCTAACAGAAGATATGGTGAAAACTATGACCAGGTCCCAGATTTAGTCCAGTTTTGCATGTGCGTATGCAGCGCAAATTAGTAACGAATGCACCATCACTTAGTCACAAGCAGTATCAAAACAGGGAACATCAGTTTGAACCACTTAAGTGTGTTCCCAACTATATCCAGGCAGTTGGACTTACTGGTAAACAAAAGACGCACTTAATGGGCTTTAGAAAGTTTTTTATTCGTAACATCAATTACTAACAAAACAATAATGACTCACAAGCCTGCTGCAATTTGAATATTGACTTTAAAGTGCCAGGCTGATAACATAATTGTTCACAAAATCCATATCTGCTGCAAATGCTTAAAGTAAGAAAAGCCTGTAATTTTCGTTCTCTAAATTCAGCTACTTTGCTATAAATGGATGCTAACCTGCAATTCAGAATAAATGTGAACTGTGAAAAAGTGTTGGGGCGTTGTGCATAAACAGATGTGTCTTTTGCCGGTGAATGGGTTTGGTGTTTGGGATTGCACTGAATGAAGGCAGATAGATAACTAACTGGTCATTCTTCGAGGTGCACTGTCCGGTTCTGTTTCATTTGTGAGTAGCGTATGTCGACGTAGACGACAGCATCCTACTAACTGAGTAATTTACACCAAGGTGCAAATAACAGAAAGGAACTCAGTCTGGTACAAATACCACTGGTGCCGGTCGGTGGCTTTTATGTGCACCAAATTTACTCCCAGGTGTAGAATAGTGAAAACTAAAGCAATCAAACTCTTCGGATCTGGCACAGTTTCTTTTTTAATTATTCCCACAATACCATGACATTATTTCCTCATTTGGGTCCTCAACTATCAATACACTGAACTCATCCAGACCTTCTAATTTCCAAGCTTCTCTCCCCTTCTCCAGTCACATATTAACTTGCTTAAATTGCTAGTTCTGCTATTTGTCAACAAATGGCTCTGTGATCCCTCACTTTTGATATTTTCCTCTTCAGCTGCTACTATCACTTAGGAGACTCAATCAACTTCCCTCCTAACACTCTGCCTTCAAGGTCCCCCCAGCTACTTTGGTGTTATGTTCAGTGAGCTTGGAATGTTTCACTGATATCACAAATAATTGGTGAGTATAGGAAATTGTTGGAAAGTGGATTATTGGTAAGGCCAGATAAGTACCTACACTTAGCACCCCCACTAGGTTCAGTTAGGTCTCAATAAATTAATCCCAGCTCAACCCTTGGTAGCTTGGCAACGAGGGACAAGGCTTAATTTAGGAGACAAAGGCCCTCATTACGACCCTGGCGGACGGCGGTATTATGGAGCAAAAGTACTGCCAACAGGCCCACAATCTGACATTGGCGGTTTAGCTCAAGCCAAACCGCCAATGTACCACTCCGTCCGCCACAGCGGTAACAGCCACCGGGCTGGAGACTTTAGTTTCCAGCCAGGTGGCCGTCACTAGCCCGCCCGCGGGATTATGACCCGCCTACCGCCATGGTTTTGGTGGCCTCCTTATCGCCACGAAAACCATGGCGGTAGGCACTATCAGTGACAGGGAATTCCTTCCCTGTCACTGATAGGGGTGGTCCCGCCCCTGCCCCTCCTGAGGTGTCCCCCTACCCCCTCCCCCACACCAGACCCACCCCCGACATACACGCACCTACACGCACCATCGTACACACTCATACACACACTTATACCCACATGCACCCACGCATGCATACATCCATTCACACACACATCCAAACACACTTACATACGTACAAGCACACACACATTCACATAACACAACATGCATGCACTCACACATGCACACACATACAACACACAACACACACCCTCATTCACGCACGCACAAACATACACACACCCCCACACACACAACACCCCGCACCCCTGTCGGAGGACCCAACTTACCTGATGTCAGGGGGTCCTCCGGCAGGAGACAGGACAGAGCGCTGCTGCCAGCAGCAGCGTTCGCCAGCAGAACACCGCCAGGCTGTATCATGGGTCATGATATGGTCTGTGGCGGTCTACTGGCGTGGCGCTGCTGCTGGCAGCAGCGACACCTTGCCGCCATCCGCCGCCATGACTGCAGCCGGAATTCGCCATCCTTCTGGCAGAATTCCGGCTACGGTCATAATATGGCAGACGGCTGGTAGCCACGGAGACGGTCTTTTGGCGGCCGTCACCACGGCGGTAGGCGGTTTTTACTGCCACTGTCATAATGAGGGCCAAAGTGTAAAGCTTTCAAGTAGCACAAAACAGTAATTAAATAAAACACAGGAAACAGTTCAAAAATCCAAAACCAATTTAGAAGAATAGGGAAAGATTTTAGCTTTAAATGTCACCAAAATGGATAAAATCCGATAAGGGGAACAGGAGATATACATTTCTAAAGAATTAGGCCCTCATTACAACCCTGGCGGACGGTGGTATTATGGAGAAAAGTACTGCCAAAAGGCTGGCGGTACTTTTCCCCACAATATGACATTGGTGGTTTGGCTAAAGCCAAACCGCCAATGTACCACTCCGTCCGCCACGGCGGTGATAGCCGCCAGGTTGGAGACTTCAGTCTCCAGCCAGGCGGCCGTCACTAGCCCACCCGCGGGATTATGACCCCGCCTAACGCCATGGTTTTTTGTGGCCTTCTTACCGCCACGAAAACCATGGCGGTAGGCACTATCAGTGACAGGGAATTCCTTCCTTGTCACTGATAGGGGTCTTCCCCACCCCCTCCCCAGATTTTCACCCCACCTCCCTCTCCAGACCCACCCCTCAACATACACGCACCATCACACACATTCATACACACACTCATACCCACATGCACTCACTCATGCATACATTCATTCACACACACACACATCCAAACACAATGACATACATACAAGCACACACGCATTCACACAACACACAATACACACACTCACACATCCACACACATACCACACGCAACGCACACCTGCATTCACGCACACACAAACATTCACACACCCCCCCCACACACACACAACACCCCCCACCCCCATCCCCTGTCGGAGCACCAAACTTACCTGATTTCAGGGGGATCCTCTGGCAGGAGACCGGATGGCGCGTTGCTGCCAGCAGCAGTGTCTGCCAGCAGAACACCACTAGACCGTATCATGGGTCATGATAGGGTCTGAAGTGGTCTACTGGTGTGGGGCTGCTGCTGGCAGCAGCGCCACCTTACTGCCATCTGGCGCCATGACCGCAGCCAGAATTCCTCCATCCGTCTGGCAGAATTCCGGCTACGGTCATAATATGGCGGACGGCTGGTGGCTGCGGCAACGGTCTTTTGGCGGCCGTCACCTCAGCGGTAGGTGGTTTTTATCGCCACTGTCATAACGAGGGCCTTAGTGTTATTTAGTTTCTTCAGGATCTGAGACAGGGACTCTGGTCAGCAATTTGTCACCTGTATCAACCAGGGAGTCTCTCCTTGAACCAGTTGAAGCTAGGCAAAGTCCTTCTTGTGGTAAAGCCCAAGTTTGCAGCTGGTGCAGTCCTTCATAGTGCAGTGTACAGGTGCAGGTCAGGGGGTCCAGAAGGGCAGTCCTTCCTCTTCTGATGTTCTTCCTTGTAGGGATCTGAGGTGTGGGTACAGCTCTGCCATATTTATCCTTGTGCCTGGGTGAAAACCAGCGGGGTCCTGGTTCTCCAATCAGAGGCAGAGTCCTTCCTCCTGTGAAAATCACTTCCTGGGAAGCGTGGCAAAAATCAATACCAGGGAGCTAAATTCTTCAAAAATCCATCATACCTGAAAATGATTTTTGGAGGTCAGATCTGGCTTAGCCCACCGACTGGTGTGGCTAAAAATCCTAAACACCCCCCCCCCCCGCCCTCTCCTAATCTAATCAAGAGGGGTTGCAGGATGTGAGGGAGGTGCTGGGTTGTTCAAAATGTCCTTTCCTGCCTTTGAAGACCAGTTAGGCAGCCCCCCCTTTCCTGCTTCCCCATCTGCTGAGGCAGTTCTCCTCTCCCAGGCACATCCTTTGTGTTCAGCCCAGGCCACTTCACACCTCATCAAAGCAGCCTGGCCAAGCTGCCAGAGGCTGGCCAATCAGAGAAGGGCACTACAGAGCTGAAGTTTACAACTTTTTAGGTAGAGTTTAAAACTCTTTACCTGACCTCGTAATATTAAATCCCACAACTGTAAGTTGTGGGATTTATTATAACAATTATTTTGATACCAAACACGAGGTACCTGACACTTAAGGGGACTTTGTTAATTTAAATAAAGTCTCCTCATTTTAGCCTAAGGTGCCATTCTCTACAGTGAGGGAAACACGAATTTGGCTATTTCACCTCACCAGGGCTTATAAAACTATTTTTATAAGGTCCCTGCTTTTAGTTACATGGCACCCAGCCCTAGGGGCACAGTGGGACACCATAGGGGTGACGTATATGTACAAATAAGGTAGTTTAAGACTTTGGAAGTACTTTTAATTCAAAATGTCTAATTTGCATATAACATTAGTTTAAAAGCAGCCAGCAAGGTAGGCCTGCCTTTACAATTGCACTGGGAACCTCAGCAGTGCACCTATGGGTGCACTACCTATGCTGGGGTCTCTAAACCTACATGCCCTACCATATAGTAGGGACTTATAGGTAGGGTAATACTGCCAATTATCAATAGCCTAATTTGTATACCCACTTTACACAGAGCACTGGCCCTGGGACTGGTAAGCAGTACCCAGGGCACAGCCAAGAGTCAGTAACCACCAGTATCTGTCCAAAATGTTTAGGGGTGACCAGGACAAAAATGAAGACTTTCCCACAGAAATACATACTCATTCTTTCAATTCAACATGGCCAAAACACTGATCAAGAGCCTGATGGACATGATCTCAGAAGGCGCAACTAGAACTGTGGTCCATATTCTAAAGGATGCGTCTACCACATCAAGGGATAACAAGTGAGCAATTCCAAGATGCTTCAATTCCCAGTAGGTACAGCAGTGTAATGGTGAGACCCAGACAATTAGAAGACAACAGTCACGACTGTAGGGGAGCTAAGCCACCTGAATCCTTCAATGCATCACAGGAACAACAGACCAAGCACTGCTCCAATTTAGGACTCATCTCTACATCACAATGCATTACCCATCCTCAGTGCATCTGCATCTCCTCTAAGTCATTGACTTTATGCTTGTCTTTGACCAGACATACAAAATCATAGATGAATCTGGCCTTCTTCAATCTACTCCAAGCACCACTGTGAGATCATTGCAGCACCAATAGATCTGAGCAGTACAGGGAGGCAGAGGGTTGAAAGCATGAAAAAGGGGAAACACAAACAGATGCTGGCTAGGCAATGGCTAAATAGAGATGAACACCCAAGACAGAAATAACTGTGCCTCCTATAGGTTCCTGAAGGAGGCTATACACAGAGTGCAAAAGGGAAGCTGTGATGTCCTCAGTATACTCCTTATTTCTAAGAGATGGACTCACTCAATCACAAGGATGACCACCTTGCGGCATAGTAAACATAAAAGAGGGTATGTTATAATTATAATGTGCTACCTGAGTGATGGCCAATGTAAAGGCATTGGCTTTTGACGAGGTTATCATTAAGCAGTGAGGTGTTGTAATGGTGGCATGTTTCAATCGTGCATGGTCCAATCTCCCCATCAACTGCTTTGTACATCCCCCGTATTCTTTTCTTTCTGGTGTCAAAGAGATCTCTTTAATCCACACACCATGCAACTGCTTAACTATGTACAACTAACCTCACTTTTTTTTATCTGTATGTTTTAACAAACAAATCTGTGTAATTCAGACTGTAGTTACAAGGAATGTTTAGGTTTTTGACATATTTCAAGTGGGTTGTATCAGTGGATGCAATTAAAAGAAAATGTCAGGAGGTTTCTAACCAGGTGGAAAAATTATAAATCATTTTGATCAAATCACCCCAGAGGTAAAGAGAAAGCTACTTGTCAAAGCCCTTCTGCAATGGTTTTTTGCAGGGTGCAGAGTAAAATCGCCAGTTCTTACACAACACAAATGTGTGGCTAACTATGAACAAACAATGGATATCATCAGTGCTTGCCTGGACCTGTCATGGATATTGTTTATTTTCATGTTCGGGACACTAGTCTGCTTGAGTTACATGTGCTAGTCAACTAATCAGAATGTTGAATGTGTCTGATTCGTGCCACATGTTTAGTTATAATATAATGTTTTGCAATGTGATAAGTTGACATGCATATATTCAGAACTATTATGTAAAATGCTGACTGCTTCAATCCATCAATCAATCTTTTTTCTTTCGGGGATTCACCCCTTAAAACACACTAAAAATAACACAGTACATAAGATTTATCAATAATGACTAGAAATATACAATTTATGCTTATTACAAAAAAAGACAGTAGACAAACCAATAACAAAACCTTCGTCGAAAAACAAAAAGGGAACCAAATATGCTTCCTTGAAAACCATAAGCCTATTGAGTGCACACATGTCCAACTGTAGTACTCAAAGTGCAGGGATATAAGATCGAAAAGCAAAATTCAAGCATTGCGGTCTTTTCCATTCCTTTCTTGCGGACTTAACTAACAGACAGAAAAGATTTTTTCTGCAGAATGGGCAATGACCTCTAGCGCCATGGCTATGATTCCAGATGATCATAAAACTATTTGTAAGTAAAATTCAAACTCTAAATTTAACAAAAACGTTTTTTGAAGAATTTGACAAAATGACATCCAAACAGGAAAATGGCTTGTGAGTGAAAAAACCTATCAGTTAGACTTTTCGTTTGTATGAAACCATGGGACTGCACTGTACCATAACTACAAAAAGCAGCTTTTAAAATCCTCTTCCTAGATTTCATAATTTGTAGTGGGTCGACCAAAATAGTTTCCATTCCCAAAGTCTTCAATCATAATTTAATGTGAGCTATATACGGTAAAACAGATGTCTTATCTAACCATATGATCTCTTTAAGATCTCTTCAATATGGCATTAACTCCAGTGTGGCCCACAATCTAACCCAATACATTAAACTCTTAAGGGCTGCTATGTCACCTAGTTTCTGCAGGCTGAGATCGAAGTACAGGGGTATAGAGGGAGTGCGTTGTGGAAGATGAGATAACCACCTCAAAAAACTGCAGTCCCTCCTGGGCAGCTCAGTTGTGTTAATCATCCCCCATATTTCAGCTCAATAGAGGACAGCTATTTGTATCTTTGCTCTGTATACTTCAATCATCGGGGACACTAGTTTAGTGAATGAGGTTTTATACAATTTCCTACTTTCAGTCGCCATGTTTAGCGTTAATGTGCTACTTTTCTGTAAGTGGGAATGCTACTGAAGGTTATTACCGATTTGAGTCTCAAGTACTCAAAGTTGTCAACCCTTTCCAGCCATAATCCTGCGTCCCCATAATTCCTCTAAAAGACCTAATGGGTCTTAGAATCACATATTTAGTTTTATTGATATTAATTTCCAGACCGCTAGTATTGCAATACTCAAGAAGTTTATACAAAAGATTTTGCAAGCCTTTTAGGGCATGAGGTAAGAGTGGCGTAACATCAACAAAAAGTAATGTTGGAACAAAAGTGTTATCCAGTTTAGGTGCATCATGAACACAATTGGTTAAGCCAATGGTTCCCAACCTTTTGACTTCTGTGGACCCCCACTTAATCAGTACTGGAACCTGGGGACCCCCACTGAATAACTATTGGCATCTGGGGATCCCTTGATGAGTCAGTACTGAGATCTGGGGACCTAATCTGTTAATATTATTAAATTCTCTAAGCAGCCCCAGACCCCTGGAGAAAGATTCGAGGACACCCAGGGGTCCCCAGACCACATGTTGGGAACCACTGGGTTAGGCAATCTTTAGCTCCATTAATATACAAGGAAAACAAAGCTGAGCCAGAACACCCCCCGCCTTACACCTTGCTTGACAGAGAAGTGATTGGTTAGCTCACCACAATTGCCTTGGGAACAGTTATGTTTGTGCAGCCTTATTATAATGTCTAATACGTGTGCTGGAGTTCCCATTGACCTAAGGGTGCCCCATAGTTTCTTCCTGGGAAGAAAATCGAAAGCAGCCCTCAGGTCAACAAATGACACATACAAGGACTCTTTTTTTAACCTGAAGTATTTTCAACAAATCATACTAAAGCTGAAGACTTGATCAATGTGCTGATATTTTTTCTAAAGCTAGCTTGATAAGATGAAAAGACCTTTGCTTCATGCAACCATCCTTGAAGCTTGTCTAAGATCTGCAGAGAGGCCTGTGATTTTCAGGGTCACCCTAACTCCCTTTTTAAATATAGGGATGATTTTCGCCCCATGCCAAGATTCAGGCATACTGACTCTAAGCATTATTCTGTTGCACACACATACAGTTCCCATATTTCCAACTCTCAACGATAGAGATCACCTGGGACTGTTTCAGAACCCGATGTCTTCCTTCCCTGGTAGAACAGATTCTATTGTTTTAGGGTGTTTTAAGTCATGAATCATTTATACTTTCAGAATAGGATGGCTCACATTGTGGTCACTACCCCTATTGTCTACAATCCTGAAATCAGCTTAATTATGCCAGGGTGCCATATCCAGTATAAAGTAATCCAATCTGCTTCTATAAGGGCCTCTAAGCAATGTATATGCCCTCTCTTTTTCTGATTTAATGCGCCCATTAGAGGCTCATAATCAATGTGTAAGCATGACAGATGCTCACTGAATAACAGCTAGGGTAGAGGCTTCGATAGGGACAGCATCAAGACTAGGAATTCCCCAACCTACATCCTCTTGGGCTGTTACACTACACATACAATCTAAGGGGTCTTATGTCACATTAAAGTCCCCTGCAAGGATAACAGAGGGGCAGTTGATGATACTAGCTAGATGTTGTTCAGGAGACTAAGGTAGAGTACTCTTTGTTCCTGGTCATTGTTAGAAATGTTATAGAGGTTCACCAACATCCTGCTTTTAGTCCGAATATTCATCTCTAAGATGTCAAGTGAATTAGTGAACTAACACTCTAACAGAACAATTTACAAATGTTAAACCAAATAGGCAGACCTAGGAGTGCTTCAATACTATAGGTCATAAAGCCTATCCTATACAGAGGCTCCAGTGCCCAGGTTTCCTGAAATAAGCAACACTGATCAATAAGAATATCCCAGTCCAGGTCATCCAATTTCAGGAGCTGCCCTGCTGTATTACAAGATAACAAACTAAATCCCTCCTTTTCATTGACCATGACCATCTCATCTACTCACAATTTAATGGTGGAACTGGCTTTGCAGGGTTAATTCCAGCTTGGTTGGTATCTTCGTGTTATTCAGATTTGAATGAATGCTCCAAACCAGAACCACCAGATATATGATTACAAACAAACTACAGTGAGAATAAAAGAAGATCAAGGCAATCAACCTCTGTTAATGCAGAAGCAGTTTGTGGTAGCAAAATAGGAGTGTCCAGCGATTTGGTAGAGTGTTAATAACTGTCTTCTGCCCTGTGCTAATTATAGGAAAGTTCCTTAAGCTTGTTTTAGACTTGATGTTGGAGCCCTTTGGTGGAAACATATGGGTGTTCAAAGCAACCAGGCCCTCACCCAACCAGATGTCATTTAGAACTAACTTTATACAGTCAGCATTTTTGGAGTCCCATGAGAGACATTCCATGGACAACAAATCTGAATGCACAAGATTGGTGGTTATATGTTATCCAGTGATTCACTTTATTAGTGAATGAGCCAGCAACTTCTCCTGCCTTGCAATTTAGGTTCGGAATATTAGTCATGAACACTGTAGCACCGAAGGGTCTGTTTTTTGGCATGGATGGAGCACAAGGAATCTATCTTAGCAGAGGATGGAATATAACTCATTTGTCAGTCATTTCTATCATTAGGACCAAAATCATCAGTCCTTCCGTTACTCTCCACTGTATCATACCCCAAGCACGTGATGGTCAATGTTGTACATCTGGTATGTAGGTGTAGTTGGCTCCCTAGGTCCACCTCTAGGACTCCCTTTATTTGGCTTCTGCTCAAGGATGGGCTTTTCTATATGGATAACGCAAAGAGACGAAAGTGATCTAGTCAGTAATTGCAAGTTGTTAGTCTGTTTGCTAGATGATGTAAATTGAATCAATGTCTTAGTTTGGCACACCTATTGTGGCTCCTATTGTAGAATACCTCTCCCCATGGATTCTGTAAGTCTACAATTTAGTTGCAATATCAGAGGTCTGATTTTGCAGAATTCCATAGTTAGCTACTCCAATCTAGCCTTTACATAGATTTCACTTCTCTACTCAACTAATTGCATGGGTTTGTGCATAATGTTGTTATAAGTATCAACGGCCATCACAGAATAAAGCGTTTGGTACATACAACAGCAGTCTCTAAGTGAAGGTGCTTGTTTATTCCAGACAGCTCACAGCCTTCTTGAATATGCTTCTTCCATAAGGAGGTTTAAATCGTTTTTTACTAACTTGGGTTAGACTCTGTATAATCTTTTACGAGGGGGAACTGGAGCAGCTCATGGAGCATTATTTAGGTCAGCTTACCTGCAAGGGTCACTAGAATGGACTTTTGTATTGTAGAATTTGCTTAGTTTAACACTTGTACCTTTGCTTTTGTCAAACTAACTTATTATTTTTATAGAAAATGAACTCTACTTCCTCTATCAGGCCAACAGTCTTTTGGAGGATGCAATTCTCGGCAGCACGTCTTGCGCTCTTGAATGCCTTCTAGCTCCTTCCACTGGCTCAGTGGCCTGCCTTTTCCCTGTGATGGAGGACCAAAGTAGGACACAGAAATGTCTTATACTAGTATCAGCAAATCTAGAGCCATAAATTACGCTAACCAAGGATATCTTGCAATAACAACTACAATGCAAACACAGACGATCCACAGATAAGGATCATTGCGATTTGGGTCCTCTGGAATAGGCAGCCCAGAAATGAATATTCAAAGGTTATAAAAAGACACCTTAATAAAGAGGGCCAAGGGGTGAGGCCCTGTCATACCTTTTTCAGGTACTCACAGGCCCGTCCTTGTCCTGGGCTATGCCCAGGTGCACCCTGCACCTCAGGAGACCTCTCAACACTTTATGGCATGGTCCCAAGGGGAGCAGCCCACCTCCTCTGCCCCCTCCTGGAGGGTGATGATCCCTGGCAAAGGTTATCCCACTTTAGCACAGCGCCCTGAGTCCTGCATCCCAGCAGCGGGACACCTCTCTGCACTTTATGGCATGGTCCCAAGGGGAGCAGCCCACCTCCTCTGCCCCCTCCTGGAGGGTGATGATCCCTGGCAAAGGTTATCCCACTTTAGCACAGTGCCCTGAGTCCTGCATCCCAGCAGCGGGACACCTCTCTGCACTTTATGGCATGGTCCTAAGGGCCCACCTCCTCTGTCCTTTCTGGAGAATAACAAACATTGCTGTTTTAGTCAACATAGAACTTCCTTGATCAAACAGGTACATTGGTGTGTACCATCTCTGAAACTAGAAATAGGTTTTATTTTCTGCTTTGCTAAAATTAGATTAGTGCTTAGAAGTAGCAAAATGAGGGTAGCACTGCTATAGATTAATAGAAGCAATCATGTTGGAATGGTATCTATTATACACATTTGGTTCTTGTTACTGCTGCCATATTGTTTGTTTTCATTGCGGCTCAAATTCATATTATGTGCACTAGAACAGAATTTTGATTCCAGGATAAGTATTTGAAATGGATCTTTTGTGTTTTAGTGTTCTTTAGTGTGTTATTCCTTAATGAAAGAAATCAATCAATCAATCAATCAGAGTATTTGTAAAGCGCATTACTCACCTGTGAGGTTCTCAAGACGCTGAGGGGGTGGGGGAGCTGCTACTGCTCGAACAGCCATGTCTTGAAAGAGTGTTTGGGGTGCAAAAGATTATCCTTGTGCCATCTTATGTGATTAATGATTACCTAGAACACATCTTGCTCAAATGTTACTCATTAGATTGTGGAATTGTTGCAGTACAGCAGGTTTCCTGATTTGGATTAGCACATTGACTAAGTCCTTCATGAAGGAGATCACTAAGTCCTTCATGAAGGGGATCAAACCTCTGTGTCCCTTGAAAAATTTAGAGAATGTATCAAGCTGGTGGTTGCAGTTGAGGTTCACCAGAACTCATTTTTGCTTATTTTTCAACATTATTTGTTGACATCTAACTTTGACTCAGAGAGAGAAGAATACAAGAAGGAGGAAGAGAAAGATGGAAAAATATGACAAAGAAGGTAGGGATGGAAAAGAACCTGAAAGGCACCTGGTGTCATAACCGCAATTCAGTACCTTCAAGTGTGATAACTGTCACTGAGCAAAACTTTGGGTACTGCCACAGATTCTTTCACACATTAAGCACTGGTGACCACATGATCAGGCAGGCTTGTTTTTTTAAATTATCAGTTTGATAATCTATTTATATATTGTAGAAACTCATCCTACCTTTTCATCCAGAATGAGCTGATCATAGACGTTCGATCCTTAGAAGAAATATAGCAATGGCATCACACATCGTGGGATCCCAGTCAACACCTATGAATAATGCAGACAATGAGAGAATTCAGGAGACATGGTTAAGCTGTTCATCTTCAATTTAAAATGATCAGTTTCTTTTGACACTAATATTCCAAGGGAAAGGAGAAAGAGTGTCGTCAGTAATCCAGCTGTTCTGGACAGGCACAGGTCTCGCTCTGTGTGCATGTGTAGGTGTGCACCACTTTATGCTTATAAAATTGTAGGTACACATAAGAGATTCCAGAAAGTTCACATCAGAGGATATAATCTGTTATTTTTTTTTTAGTATTAGCACCACAACAATTTATTCGTCTCTTGCCAGTTGCCGGATTAAAAAAAAAAAAAGAAACACTAAGGGCTATTATATCTTTCGCTGATCCTTGCATGTATGTGAAAGAGAATGATGGGACATGAAGAGCCTGAATACTTAAGTGCGTTTTAGCACAGTTTAATTCAATTACAGGCTAAAACTAATGATTGTCGATTGGGGTCATCTCTCAAGTGAAGGGTCCATCAAGAAACTTTTATATTAGCCATAACTTCAGTGGGATCAAAAACTAACAACTGACCAATAGGAATTAAGGATTAAATCAGCATTCTGAAGGGTCAAGAAACTGCACAAATATCACCACGTACCAAAGTGAGGTATTTTGCACCAGTTATGATCCCCTTTCAAGCGGAAACTCCCTTTCGAGCCTCAACTAGAATTTCTCATCAGATTAGAATGGGGAGCAAACTGAATATAACCTGATCTGAGAGAAGAGAATCCCAGATAAGAAGGAATAATTTACCTAAAGACATTTTAATGACTACAAGCCTTTTGCACCTGTGGAGTCAAGAAACTATCAGTAGGGACTGGTGGTGCTTCCACAGTCTTGACTGGTCAGAATGCCACTCACTAGGTGGGTTCAACCAGAAAGAAACCTTCCTTGCAGAATTCAAGCCCTTTCTTTTTTAATAAGAATATACTTAGCAAGAGTACATTTCATAATACCTAATGATAATAAAGTTATACTATTCTAAACCCAACACTCAGTTGTGGGCGCAGCATTTTCTTGAAGGTGGTACAATGAAGATTTTTGCTGATGAGGGCATTTCTGAGGTTGTCTGTTTTTCTTCACTGATATGCACCAGAAGCAATCTATTGGCTACTCACGAGGGCACCACTGTTGCCTTTTCACCTGGTTCACAGCCACTTCCTCAGATTACGTTTCACCAGGTACAATAACCTTGTTCGTCTCCACCTTACATAATAGCTTTGACTAGGTTCCGTCCCTGTTGCAGGTGACTAAGGGGCTCATTTACAAACAAATGACGCAGCATAGCACTGCAAGCCAGCTTGCTGCGCCACACTGCATTATTTTGAGAGTGCATTTCCTCTGCACTGGTGCACAAACTGCTGCCTAGCGCCAACGCAGGCACCCCTGCACCATGGTGCAAGGGTGTCTGCATTGCGAGGATGATTGTTTATGTGCAGAAAGGGGCAGTCATTAAAGGTGTTTTCCTCTTTCTATGTGCACCGCAGAAAGACAACAAAATGGGGAGAAATAATTTTATTTCTTCCTGTTGTGCCATTTTAACACCACCCCTGAGGTGGCATAGGAATCTAACACATTCCCAACCTTGTAGATCTGGGAATGCGTCAGATTCCATGGATGTTGCCTGGGAACACCCACAGCAACACTCATGGAAGTCCCCTTTCACGCAGCATTATGTGTGGAAGGGGGACGTATTTACAAGGCCACGAAAAGCCAAGCAAAGTGGCTTTGCATGAGCTTGTAAATATGGGCCAGCACACTGCGTCACCAGAGTATCCAAAAAATAGTGCTTCAGTGGCACAATGTTCCGCTAGGGACTTGTAAATGAAGCCCTCAGAATTCGTGGAGGCCACCGCAACTTTAACATTGTCTCCCCTTAGTGTTATGAGAACTCTCAGGGTCCCAGGGCACAATGGGTAAGACAAAAAGGGGTAAATATTGCACCGAGCGCCACAATACTCAGAGTGAGGAATGCCATATACCTTCAGAATTCTATTATAGACTAATATGTGAAAATTAACCTCCATGATTTTGTTTAGAAACCAACACAGAATATAGAAATAAAAATCTAGCTATTTATTGTTAAGATTTCACACATTGCCAAAGTGATATTTTTGCTCCACTTGACATAAAGTGTTTTTTTAATTTTTTGCTCCACTGCGGTATCACTTGGAAATGCAAGGGACCTCATCTATGGAGAAAACATAAAACACTGCAACTTTATGACGCTGTATTTTTTCAACAGAAAAAGTTCTAAAAAACGTTCCAACTGGCCGCAGTAGTAAATGGAACCAAATCAAGAGTTTGCAACCTCTGACAAATCTAAAATAATTTTAAAAGTCCGACAGAGGGTTCTACAGGAAGAGAGGTGAAGGCTGGGCTGCCCATGCCAGTGGCACATTTCTTGACAGGTTATTAGCCAGGAGGAAGCAGAGATCACTGCTGTGCAGGCCTTTTAGGTCCTACTTGATAGTAACTTTGGTCACAGTGGGCTGCTCTCAAGTCCACCTCTTTACCTATTGAGGAGGTGCCAGCCTCCTGGGACCAAAAGTAGCCACATCTAAGTCCCAAGTCCACCCCGATGAGATACTGCTGCTTTTGCAACGTTTCTAACATTTGCTTAAAATGTCACACTAATCAATTTGATCCCTTGCCTGGCTGAAGTGGACTATCGCAATAGGATAATTACATGTGGTAGGCTGCACGCGGAGGAAGTCACACTGCGCATGCCTATTGCTCAAAATAGACATGTAGCCTATTATAAGGGCTCTTTGGCCACTGATAGCTCTAATAGTTGTTGACTGGTAGCACTTGCCCCTTCCCACAATATGCCTGGTGTTAGCACCTAGGAGCTTTGGGTGCCCTGCTGGCTTTAGGGCAGTGCGACTGGTGCTCTTGCACCAGGACCCAACCTTGGGTGGGCAGAATTTGTGTAACAGGCTGAGGCGAGATGAGAATAGCCTACAGAAGTCTTCAATCACTGCATTTGTCAGCAAATAATAAGCAACAGCATGATAACTCTGGTGCTCAACCTTCTTGAGAGAAAGATGTCAGATTCGTCTGTTCGCAGTTTTAGTTTTAAATAATGATAAAGTAGCATAGAGGGTTCATGTTTCAGCTGAAAAGCAGAATGTTTAAGATGCAGATCATAGATTTGAATTTTATGAAGATAGCTCAGTGGGTTACTGCTTTTGTCACAGAGATATTTTTGTTACTTTGGAGTTCATAAGCTTCATTCCTTGTAATATAGTTCAGTGAGCTATGAACAAGCATCAGAGAGCAACATGCAAAAGCAAGACATATGTTTGGGGCCTTAATTTTTTACCCTCAATCTTTTGTGTTTAGATGTTTGCTAAAAATGGTATACACTCCAAATCATTATTTTACGTTTCAAATCCTAACTTTATGCTGCGGATTACTAACACTTTTTCGCTAGGTTTACGAAGGTGACACATACACGGTGCAACGTTTTGTTTTGGGTTTTACTTTCCAGTGCAAATACGAATTGCACTGGAAAGTATCCCTAAAGAAGCACAAAGTTCTTCAAGGAATAGTACAATGGGTGGTATATGAATGTGATTATGCACCAATCAATCAGCTTTGATGCTAATCTCTGCCTATTAACTTTGGAAGAAAGGCATCTGCATCTAAAAAAAGTATGCCTCCTTGAGGAAGGTGTAAAGTTGGAGGAAAGACTTATTTTCTTCAATCCTTTCCAACTTTGCATGTGTACTACACCAAGACCGCATACATACAAAGTGATAAAATGTTAAACTTTGTCAACATATAGAATTTTTTGTTGGAAGGGTAATCCTTCAGTATAAAACCTGTGCTTGACATCATGCATACATCAACGCCCTATGGTACAAGGGTGTGTGCACTGGACCAAGGCAGCCTAAGGTATGCCAGCAGTAGGAGAAAGAGCAACAGTGCCATGTCTCACGAGCTGCTGTGCTCTCATCAAGCAATGCAGTGCAGCAACCTCCGTGACTATGGTGCATGAAAACTTAGTACATCTGGCCCTTTGTTTCTCGAGATCATTCATTCTTAACATATAATGCCTGCTAGTACGGCTGACATGTGAATCCCACATCTGTAGCCCTCCTTGTCTTAAGTAATGTTTCCAATATATTAGATTAATACACTTGTATGATTCAGTATCTCTGTGTATTATGTTTGTGATGTGAAGCGCTCCAACACCCTGCGTTTGATGAGTAGCTTTAAAAAATAAATGTGAGCGAGGGGCTAAAGAGAGATGAGGGGCACCACTGGAGGGTGTTTGGGAGGGAATCTGTGAAGAAGGAGGTCATAGGGACCACCAACAAAAACTGCTGCACCCGGAGCCTCCTACGCTAAAGCCAGCCTTGGATGGACGTGGCATCAATTGGACATTTATGGGTAAGAACTGCGGGGTTGAAGGAAGTGCCGAACACTAAAAGTGCTAACATCTCTCTTGTAGTTTAAGTCTGTTGGCAAAGGTGCAATCACAACAGCCGAGCATCAAGAGTTACCAAAGAGGCAGGTCAATAATCAGTGTGCTGGAAATAGGAGGCTAATTGATGTTCTGTTAGTTGAAGTGCAGAAAGGGTGCAACCTAGATCTCAAGCCGAATGGCTATAACAGATTGGGGCAGGATTGAATATGGGAATGCATACCGAGAGATCATGGGCAACATTTTCTGTACATTGTATTCAATATCAAATTATTCTGATGATTTGGTTGACAATTTTCAAAGTGACAAGCTAAGAAACCTTAAATTATAGTTGAAAAGATTCTTTATCATGATTAGTACTAGTTAATTGTTACTTTACAGCCATTACATCGGGTATCACTAAATTGCGAGCCAAAACATTGAATGGAAAATATAACAAATTGGATTATTGGTTGAAAGGGGTAAACACCCACTTCAAACAATCCCTATCTGGGTGACAGGCAAAGGCCATTAAAAAAGCCTGTGCTTAACTTACAGGTAGTTTGGCTCTAAAGCACTCACGCATAATTTAAAGACAATGAGTAAAATATTAATACCTAGTCTTGCCGGACCGGGACAAAATCACAAGTTCAGGCCAACTGCAATGGAGAGCAGGTCAGACATTGGAGCAAGTTCATCCTACTGGGGGTTTTGCCTTCTGACTTTTGTGCGGGGACTTATAAAGTTGCTTTGCAGAAGTCTAAGTTGCTGAGCATCAAAGCCAGACTCTGTGAGGCTTTGCATCACTTCACATATGATCTGATGGACCCATCAATGATGACTAGGGCAGCTCTTCATGGCTTCATGTCACTTTGTGTGAAGAGCGGTGAATCTTTTAGTCAGGATCTATGTGGCATGGCTCTGTGTCAATCAACATCAGATCCACAGATTCCCACAATGAGAAGCCTCACTTCTCTGTGGGGGCTTTGCATCACTTTGCATCAGATCCGATGGAGCGTTCTGTGAGGAGCAATGTGGCTCTTTAGGGGGCTTTGAGTCACTTTGCATTAGTTCCAGTAAAACCTTCAGTTAGGCAGGGAGACATATACTCAGACTTCAGTCAAGGGTCCAGGGCCCAGAGCCTTTAGGATAGACCATTTAGGTCAGGTCTTAATCCCATAGAGGCCAGCAGAGGGACTAGATCAGGTCAGAGCTGGATCTGGTCAGCTGGAAACAGGAAAGGCCTATGGGAACTTGTTGTGTCCCTGTAGCTCAAAGAGGAGGTCCACCAACAATCCCTTGGAGTCATATCTGGGGTTCTCATTTCAAGGTACACAGGTTAACTCTTCTTTCTTCAGACAGAACAGCAGTACTCCTTCTGGTTCTTCTCAGGTCCAGGAGTGTTTGGATTTCTTCTTCTTGGGACGCCACTTTTACCATGTTTGAAAAGGATAACACAAGCACTTTACCTGTGGTTAACATAAGTAAAGTGTGCTGAATCCTAAAGCCAACAAAACGGGTTCAGCAAAAATCTGGTAGTGAAGGCAAAAATCTGGAGGAATACCACACAAAAGAAAGTAATTGCTAGCAGTAAGTGTTCTTGTCTTTACATTAGGAGTCTATTATATCACAAGTAAGTTAATAAATTAATGGTCAATGCATCTAAAAACATGCACATACATATAAATGGCTGAAAACAAGAAAAAGTGACCCCCGTGAGTGAACAGGCTTTTCTCAGGTAAGGGGAGGTGCCCGGCGCGTTTACTGGAGGGTGTGCAAGGGGGTTATATTCGCCTGCTGGGTAAGTCCGATCTTTTCCCTCAGGGGAGAATTATGATAAGAGTCATAAAGGTGTAGTCCCACACCCGAGATCGGAGATAGAATGAGCTGAAGGAGGCGCAGGTTCTGATAATGGACTAACAGGTACAAGAATCAGCAGCCTGGTAGCATAAATAGTGAAAGGAGAGGTATTAGTTGAACGACTAGAAGAACTTGCAGTTGATTAACTCCGCATGGTGAAAATGAGAGTGTGTTGAACATTGATAGAATGACAAATTTGATCAAATTTGATCAATGGATGGATTAAAAATGAATCATTTATAGTTAAATAATTTAAACTTTACCTACAAACACTACAACAAGAAAAATATTACTCCCTCCTTCTTAAAAAGAATGGAGGTGAGACAGGCCAAGTGGAAAGAGCAGCTGAACATGCGTTCGCTGATAAATCTGTGGAAATGAGGACAGGAAACACTATGAATACTGTTAATAGAACATCAACTTAATTGATTAAGGAATTAGAGAAAGCAAAAAGGATAGAAGCTAAACAATGTTGGGAAATGACATATCTGGAATGTAAAGGAATCCCAATGGGTTTATGGATAATGTTGTTGCCAACATAAGAAGACATGGATGAAGACTTAATAAATGAGTGGCGTGAGAACATAGAAGAGTACTCAATAAGATAAACAAAAACCTTGATCAAACATGCCAAAAGGGAGATGGAACTACAGACAATCAAGATAGAATCAATTACAAAGGAGCTAGAGACATATGAAGATGGCTGTACAGTGAAAGAGCAGTTAGCAAAAATGGAAAACTCTTTGCAAGAATATGATGAGGAGATAATGGAGTGGAATGCATGAAAATTCATCAGGGACAGACTGGATTATCAATATGATTGTATTTATACTTTTGCTAAAAGTTTTGATAATCTGAGGGCAAAAGAGAAATTGGAGAGATCAACAAACAAGACCATGAGTGAGTGAAGTTAGTTTTGACCCGGGCTTCAATACGGATGTAACACCCACAGAAAATGGATTTTCACAGAGAACTGAGACTTCTAAGAATGACAATGCACCAAGGTGGGGGCAACAGGATGCTACAAAATTACAGAAAAGAAAATGTAGGATGAGGAGGGGCATGACAATGAGACCAAGGAAAGACCAAAGGATATAAGTAGAACTGATGTATAATGAAGAGACATCTGAAACAAAATCTTGTGTGGTAAATATTTCACCAATTAAACTGAATAAGAACCAAGAGAGGTGCCCAGCGTCACAACCTGACTTTATTGACTGCAGAATTGAGGTGTATATATATATATATATATATATATACACAATGAAACTAAAACTTCATAGGATTTATCAGATGAAATGTAGAACAACTAAAATTAGACTCTCTGTGAGATCTAAACCATTGTTGTTTAAAATATCTGACATCAGTGATCTTGTTGCCATCCGTGACTTGAGAATGAAAGGTATGGAAGGTATGAAAGATAATGTACACAGAATGGAAGGGGACATAATTAACAATGTTACATATCAAACAGGAAATCAAGAACTAAGAGAAAGGGATTTCTAGAGGGATGCACTGATACATATAGGATTTGAAACGGACCCCCAGATAGGAAGTGGTTTGAAATCTAAAAGCAAATTTTGCCCTCAATTACCCACGGGAAACTGAACTGATGTTTTCTACGAGTTAATGGTAGAAGATTTAAGTAGACTAAGAAAAGAATGGTGAAATGACCCAAAAAAGAGCAATCTCTCAATTAAGGATTGGAAAGATATTCTTGATTTGAGGAACAATTCCTCATTGATTCTCAAACCTTCGGATAAGGGAAGTTATATTATCCTGATGGACCGAAGTACATATCTATCAGAAACCAAAATTCCTCTTGGAGTGGGATGAGTCCCAATATTTGCAGGTGGAAAACGCGAGAATTGATACCTTTTATCTCCCTCCCCCAAAGATACATAAAAGTATGAAGAACCCACAAGGAAGACCCATAGTAAATTTAATTGGGTCCCTGTGGAAAATAGCTCACAATTTTTGGATTTGTTTTTGTAGACGTATGTCATCAATTTGTCCTCATATTTACAGCACTCAACAGATCTTCTGAGGAAATTGGATCATATTCCATAGAAACAAGAATATATAATGGTCTCATTAGATGTAACAGCATCGTACACTTCCATAGATCATGAAATGGGAATCTGGGCATGTGAATATGTTTTGATAGATCGACCTGTTGAACTGTTTGACCATATCCAAATGTTATTGGAAATGTTGAGGTATTGCCTTACACATGTTTTCATTTTCAATAACACATATTATTTACAGCAATAGGGTACAGCAATGGGCACCTCCCTTGCCCTCATCTATGCACATTTGTTCTTGGGGTGATAGGAGAAGGAGGTAGCCTGAGCCAAAGAGAATGAGATTGCTCTCCAGAAGATCACGCTATGGACAAAATTTATAGATGACCTTTTCAGATTATGGGAAGGGGATAAAACTGACTTGAATGCCTTCTTGGAGGAATTAAACCACAACGACCTTAATATCCAACTTACAAGCACTTGGAGCCAGCCCCATTGTTTGGATGTGGAGTTAAATGTGACTAATAATCAGTTGATAACTGGTTTAATAGGAAACCAACTGCTGCAAATGCTCTGTTGCATGCGGATAGTAGCCATCCAAATGCCCTCAAATAGAGTATTCCATATAGTCAAATGTTGAGGGCTAGGAGGATATGTTCGACTGGTGAACAATTTCATAAGGAGATATGTGATATGCTCAAATGTTTCAATGAGAGAGGTTATCCCAAGAGTGTATGCAAAAAAGAAGAGCCAATGAGAAAAGGAGGAAGCAACTCTTATATCCACAATGTACTGATAAGAAATAAAAGGACAATAAAGTAAAGAGACTTTTCTTGGAATATAGTATGGCACAATCCAGTATTAAGAAAATATTGCAAACAAACTGACACACGTTGAACAAGGACGAACATTTGATAGCCACTGTGCAGAATGGGCTCCAGATTACATCGAAGAAAATGAGATCACTGGGAAATTGGTTATCCAAGAATATGAAAGGCTTTACTAAATGTAACTCTTGCAAAGCGTGACATTATGGATTGAATTGCAAGAGCTATCAAACTTTTGAGGATCAAATGGTTAAAATTTATGTCCTAATTATTTTCAACAGGGACCATGTACTACATGTCCTAAAATGTGGATGGGAAAAGCTCTATGTGGGGAGAATAATTAAGAAATTGAAAATAGGAATTTCACAACATATGAGGGCAATCATCAATGGAGATAAGAATTGCCTCATGACTTACCACTTTGAGCAACATCATGAGCATTCACTGACAACTTTCTGGTACTACAGAATCAAATACATTTGGGCTCATATAAGTTGTGGCAACAGGGAGAAGGAATTATGAAGACAAGAACCACAACTAATTTTGGCTCTGGGGACAGACGCTCCATGGGGTCATTACTGAGATGTTGAACTATATGTTCATTTATGATTGGACACCTGTACCTACTGGGTGCCTTTCTGACTTGATAATAATTGATAATAAATATAAATATGGTTCTTTCTTTTCTCACTTTAGATGTATAGGAATCTTTGGCTATATGATGAACTATGGATTAATAAGGATATACCAGAGCACTTTATAAAGCACCTAATCTACTTCTTCCTTTGGATTGATTGCAATTGATGAGAATGTGAGACATGCTCTTTCTATCCCCTAACAGTGAGGTTTAGGAAAGTTTGTAAAGAATTATGAGTTATCAGGGACATACTTGAACATTATGTGTAGCACTTTATCTTCTTGCACGTATAGGGATATATCAGAATAATAATATATGATATTTTATTTTTTAGCACATAGCACTTTCTTCCTTCTTTGTCCTTCTTTCTTTACTGTGAGACGTTCATCACAATGAACCATACAATTTACTTTAAACATATCCATAAATATATTATGGTATTAAATTCACACATAGAATTATTTTGAATTTAAGATAATCATCTCCTGGCCCCCATATTGAAATGGAATATGAATTGTATGTTTCTAGGAGTTTGAATACAGGGTTGCAATATAAGGATAGCTATCTATGTATGAAAAGCATGAATGAGCTAACTGAACAAAGTTGATAAATACATTATGCACTGAGAATGTTAACATACATACTGACTCAATGTTTACAGAGATATCACACACTTTAATTGATGCTAATGTTGGCATATGCATTATGCACTTTAGGATGTTTTAATAAAAATAGAATAATTTATGGATCATCCACTGGCTCTCATACTGAAATGAAATATGAAATGTATGTACTTAGGAGTGTGACTACAGGATTGCAATATAAGGACAGACATCCATGTAAGAGTGATAGAAACATGAATGAGTTAACTGAACAAAGTTTATGAATATATTATGCACTGTAATGTGATAATGTTTACATACATGTTGAATCAGTAATGTTTATGGAGATTTCATGTGCTTTAATTGTTTGCTAATGTTTACATATGCCTTACATGCTTTAGGATATACTGGTAAAGATAGAATAATTGGTTTTAAGACTGTTACATTGATTATGCACCCTGTAACATTATGCATTTTAGGAAATCCTATAGTGTTTTAAAAAGGGAATGTGAATGGGGGGATGAGAATTTGAATACTATTAATTTTTCCAAATGAGAATGTGAATAGGTTGATATTAGGAAAATGGCAGAAGTATTTTTGTTATAGAAATGTTGCAGGTTGCTGTTCTAGTGTTTAGGGGGCCAATGTATTAGAGAAAGGACTTTATGATGAAATGGTATCCATTGTAATTGTTTAGGAGGCCCAGTTGAAGGCATACAGCCGAAACGCATCGGCCCGACTTTTCAATTGTTCTGCATCCTTGGGATTGTCTGGCGTTCACGTTATAGATCATAAAATGCACCAGGATCCGACCGTGAAGTATCCTGTATTGTGCCGCCGTGTCACTGTTGCTGAGGAGTACGATGTGTCTCAGCACACACATATATATTTAAACATATATATATCTATATATAGATAGATAAATATGTATTTAGAAATATGTATGTATTACAGCTAAAATAAAGAAATGTGACTGATATATATATATATATATATATATATATATATATATATCTACACACACACATATATGGCAACTTTAAAATGAATTCAAAGCACACACAAACACACACACACAAACATATATATACATATATGGAGAGAGAGAGAGAGAGATATTACCTACTGGCAGTCACCAGTAGGCAGTAATAGTTAGGACCTAGTTTCCATTAAAAAAGCTTTTTTTTTGGACTTGCCTATATCTTTGGCACTGGTTGATGAATCTTCATGCTGTCTGGAAAGTTTTGGGGTGATCCATCAAGCAGGAACTGGGAAAAAGGACGTGGGGTACCAAAACATCTATTCCCCATGTTAATTTCCATAGGGATTTTGAACACGACTACAGCCTGACTCACTGGACGATTCACAATAAATTTGGCAGAAAGCTATCTCTTGGTCCAGAAAGCATAGTGTTTGTGAATTGGTAAAACCCATTCATTAGTTTTCTAGTTATTAAATGAAAACCAGATTTGTATATATAGGGATGCTGTTCCTCCTCAGATCCTTCTCAAATCCTCCGCAGATTCAGAGGAAAAGCAAGGCCCTGATTGGCTGGCCACAACCTGACAGAGAAGTTTTGGCTGCCATTTTATTTCTCGCATTGGCTGGGGGGAGCGGAACTGTGTAAAAACATATAATGGGTCAGTATTCAGCTATCCTGACCCCTTGGGCACATGGAGGGGAACCCCTCATGGGCAGAAAACTGCCCAGTTTGTCTGGGGCCAATCTATTGATGCTCGAATCCTCCTCAAATCCTCTGCAGATCCTCCTTGAATCCAGAGGAAGAGCAAGGTGTCAAGGTAGAAGAGACAGTGGGAACATCTGTGGTTAAGGATACCAGGGCTTGTCGTAAAGCCACATTTTCATTTCGTAATTGTTGCAGTTCCTGGGCTTGCAGTGGAATGGTTAACAGTAGTGACTGGTTGCTTTCTGCAGCTGCGGTTAAGGTATTCTCCATACTGCTCAACAAAGTCTGGTTCATTGGGCGCTGCAATCTGTCACAGGCTACTCGTCGTTTATGTCTTTGGCCCACTGGAACTGCAGAGTGGTCTTGATTTTTTTCAAATGGAGTGCTAGTAAAATGAATAATAAATAAAAAACATAATAGGGAATATGGCACCGGGATACGATTCATAGTGAAATAATTCATTTCTTTGAGGGTTGAACTGATAACTGTGGATAAATAACTGTGGCCAGGTGTGCTAAAAAACTGCAATTGCGCTTTGAGGAGTACTGAAACTTTCATTTTTCTTTAAGAACTGTATTCCCCTTCTGTTTGGAATGTGGATATACCAACAACAATTATTGTTTGAGTGGAAAAATCTGTGGAATACTCGAACTGAATGAGTGGGGGTTACAAACAAAATACAAAATAAATAAAATAAAACAAAATAATATAAAATAATAAGGAAACTCCCCTCTCTCAGTGGTGAACTTTTTCTACAATTGCGTTATATCACATTGAGGTAAACTTGTGGTGGTAGAGTGGATCAGTGATATTGAGAATCCACAATTGGTGGTCCATTGGCTTTATCACCAATATGGCTTCCTCCTTAGAGGTGAGACGAAAAGAGAAATCCAGCAAGCTTTTTTCTGCTCACATGATTGATACTAATGGAATAATGGAAAATTCTGCAAATGGTGATTCAGAACTTAAGTTGCAATTACTTCACGAAAAAATGGAAAAATTGTCGAGGAAGGAGATCTCTAAGTGGTGGGAGATTGAATCTCTACAAAAATACATAGATGTGGAAAGAGTACCGAGAGGTCTGAGAATATATACTATACCTACGTATGAAGATCCGGACCCTGATATGCTTGAGGAGTGGGCGGAAAATTCTAAAATTAGCTCGCTGAATATGATGAAGATTTTAATCAAATATGCAATTAAGGATAGGAAGAAGATTCTGGAAGAGATTGAGAAAGTTTCAACAGAGATTGTATCATTGACTTCAGAGGATGCAACAGAAGAATTTAAGAAGAACTTGGAGAAAAAACTAAACAATTTTGAAGGAGATATTATGTCTAAGAAACAAAGCAAGTTCCTATGAGATTTTAAAGATTACCAATCGGGCAGGATCCTAACCTTCCATCGCAAATATGATCACAGGTATGCGGAGAATGATAAAGAACCAACAGTTAAGAACAGCAATAGGGATTTCACGTCGGAGGTAGAAGAGAGTGATGTCTCAGATGGGAACCAGTCTGATATCTCTGATTCCCTTTTGGAAAAAGGTCCTGTTGCAGATAAAAATGCGAGTAGGTCTAATTTTTTAAAACAATTTCGCCTCCTCAATCAGGGAAGGATAGACCAAAGAAAATAAACATTCCCACAACGGGGCAGGGGTCGAGGTACAAGAGGCAGAGGGAGAGGAACCGGGCAGCCAAGATACGGGCGTAACAACCAGAGCCCGGAAAATGATGTGACAACAGTAGTAAATTTATCAAAGCGAATATTAACTGAACAAGAAAGGAGCCTCTTGTCATTAGGCCTGTCGTTCTGCCCCAGAACGGATTTTGATTATGTACAAACAAGAATTGACCTCTTCCATCTGGTTAGAAAACTGAAATTAAAGAAATGGTATCATACAAAGGTCACTTCAGAGGTGTTGGGAAGTGACAAGTACAATGTCAGTACATTAACCATTTCTGATGTGGAGGTATTGCATACGATGTCAAGCTTACATGATGGTATTGAGGCTCATGAGGATCCTGTACTGAACTTATTGGATTTGGGGATAGAATTAGATTGCCCATGTCCCACTAAGTTTAAACCAAAATCTGTATTTTTACCAGCTGTACAATGTGAAGCGATTGATGTTTTTGAAAAGGATGTTATCAAGCAACTGAAGAAAGTCAGATATCAAATGAGTAAGAACGAACAACAGAATTTGACTAAGGTACAAAGTGAGGCCCTTCAAGGTTTGAAGGATGATAGTAGTATTGTAATCAGACAGTCAGACAAAGGGGGAAATGTCGTTGTTTTGGATAAGGATGCTTATTTAGCAGAAGGATTGAGACAGGTGAATGATCAAACTTGCTATATACCAGTAAATCTGATTGATGTCAAAAAATCTAACACCCAATATTTTGAGATGTTAGTGGATTGGAGGGATAAAGGGCTGCTCAACTGGGAGGAATATTATTTCCTCAAATGTGATTCACCAGTAATTCCCATTCTGTACCTATTACCGAAGATACACAAAAATACTGTGAATCCCCCGGGGAGACCTATTGTTTCTGCTATGGGGTCTCTCCTGGAGAACACGTCTAGGTACATTGATTATTTTTTTAGACCTTTTGTTGAAAGTCTTCCATCTTATATGAAAGATACAACACAGTTTTTAAGGATTATTGATGGAATTGAATGGGAAGAGGACTATCTTCTTGTAACAATGTATGTTACTAGCCTGTATACCTGCATCCAACATGATTTAGGGTATGTAACAATTCGACATTTTCTAAGGGCAAGATCACTTTCATTTCTGATGCATACGGAAATGATTTGTGATATGATCAGTTTTTGCCTCAATAACAATTTCTTTCTCTTTGATGATAAGCTGTACAAACAAACACAGGGTACGGCTATGGGAACTTGCTTCGCACCAAGTTATGCAAATCTGGTGATGGGCTGATGGGAGGAGCAAATATCCACTAGCTCACCGACTTTGATGAAAGAGTCATTCTATGGTGTTGCTTCATAGACGACATCTTTGTGATTTGGAACGGTGATGAGACTTCCGCTGGAGACTTCGTAGCCTTTCTCAATAACAACAACTATAACTTACATCTAAGCGATCAGAGTAGTAAACAACAGATTGCATTTCTTGATGTGGAAGTTATAGTCCAAGAACAGTCACTAAGGACTAAACTTCATGGAAAATTGACGGCGGGTAATAGCATATTGAATGCGAACAGTGCCCATCCATCAAATCTTATTGCCAGTATTCCCTTCAGGGAATTTTTAAGAGCCCGCAGGATTTGTAGTACTTGAGAGGACTATCAGAAAGAAAGTGACAATATGCTTTCATGTTTTCTAGAGAGGGGGTATAGGAGTAAAATGATTCTTCAAGCTAAAAATAAGGCGGACAATATAAAGAGAGAAAATCTAATATACCCCAGAGTGGACTCAGATGGAGGCGATCAAAAGATAAGATTTATAACAACTTATTCTAATCAGTCACAGGTCCTGAGAAAGATTCTGAACAGGAGTTGGCATATACTACAGAATGATTCCACCTTAGGTAGAACCATCCCGGGGGCGCCCGCGATTACGTTTCGCAAGGGCAGATCGTTGAGAGATGATCTCAGCCGGAATAGAATAACTAGGGATAGTGTCAGAGCTACGTCACTTGATCACTCTGTGGGCTTTTTCTGTTGCAGACAATGCAAGGCATGCAAATACAGCAATAATTGCCTTAAAGTATGTGGTGAGAATGGGCATTGGATGTACCAAATTCGAGGACGTTTTAATTGCAATACAGATTTTTGTGTTTATTGTCTGATGTGCCCTTGTGGGAAACTGTATGTGGGCAGTACAATACACAAGGCTAAAAAGAGGGTTCTTGAACACATTCAAGCAATTCGTAATTTTGATAGAACATACCCAGTGGCAAGGCATTTCCATGATAAACATAATGGGGATGAGAGGTTGTTGAGTTTTGCAGTCATTGATCAGATTAAACCCAGTATCAGGGGAGGTAATAGAGAGAGAAAAATGAGGATTTTGGAATCAAAACTGATTATTAAACTCAGCACCCTGAGCCCTGGGGGTCTAAATTCAAGTGAGGAGATCAATGTGCCTTTAGGTAAATTGAAGCTGCTGGACATGTGTATATATATATTTTTTGGCAGTTACTCTAATCATATGTTATTTATCTTTGTGGTGTTTTTATATAAAAAGTTTTTGTGATAGTTGTGACAGTGTGGGAGGTGTTTTGATTAGTGGTAGGTAGTAAGAGACAAATATTTGCACACATGTATAGGAATTGTTTTGAATATTAATATAGGGCTGTCAAGGTATATTTGAATTATCTTTTAATATTTACAGCATTTAAAATATTTAATATTTAATATGGATGTCAGTCAAATGATTATAATTAATTAGGTCATGGAGAGTAATTAATGTGGATATTTTAGGAATAGAATGGTATTCAGTGCATATTATGTTAAAAAAAAATTATGTTGGACTATTTTGGATATTGATAATATTTAATATTTAATATTTAATACCATATACTGTATGTAATGAAGGTAGAAAACTGCTCTGGACCATTTGGGTTATTAACAGTATTTAATATGTAATATTTATTATTTTATATGCAATATGTAAGCTATTTGAATGATTATATAGAGATTCAATTAATTTATGTACAAAGAGAGCAATTGTAAGATCAACTTCGGTGTAGCTTATGGGCCATTCTAGACATTCGAAGATGGTGCTGATATTTGCACACTTGGGCTAGTTGGGTGACCTGATAGTCCTTCTTTTATTTTTTGTCCTTATGTGTATGCTGTGTGTGAAATATAGTGGGTTTGTGAGACACTCTCAATTGTTCTGTGATCAAGGCTATGGCTGAAACGCGTTGTTCTGGGAGGAAGCATTGGTGAATAAACGTTTTTTGGACCTCCATTTGGTGTCCGGGAACTCTCTGCATGTAACAGGAGGATTGTTGGCAATAATTTGTGGATGGCTAGGTCCACGCCTGGACCGCTACTGAATTAGCAGCCTCGGATGTCTGGCAACGTTGGTGTTTTATATATATATATATATATATATATATATATATATATATATATATATATATATATATATATATATATATATCCAACACTTCCTTAAAATGATTAAGGCAGACAGCACTCCACGAGTGAATAAACTGGAAGTTTTATTGCAAGAACCTGTTGGATGTTATACGCGGTGGCACGCGTCAAGGACTGGCACCACTGGCGATCAGGCGCGGCAAGGAAGCGCTGGACGAAGTGTTCTTATTTATATATATATATATATATATACCAATAAATTATTATTAAATAATATAAATTAATAAGAAAAACACTTACCTTCAATGATTCTCCCAATGTAAACATATTTCTAATATAAAGACTATTGTTGTAATAACCGCAATTCATTATATTCTGATGTGACAGACAGCGAACATTCAGTTAGCAGCCTTCTTGCATGGCACCACCATCCTGTGCTCTACGTACGCTAATCCTAGTTGCTTTGGACACTCTAGCAAGTTGCAAATGAGAAGTGTCTATGCAATAGTGTGGGTTGAGCCCACGAATGGGGGCTCTTCCTAATCATCAGGACTTCAAAGATGTAATGGGGTGGCTCTTTATTGGGCCACTTGATTGGGCTAGCTGGAGACATATCTCCTACAAATAGGTGAATTTGTGGAATGCACAGTTGATCTTGTGGTCTACTGGTCGGTCTCACACACATTGTCTGACTTGTAACTGAAGTCTGAAGCTCATGGAAAGCAGGTGACTCTAAGGTGTAACATAGCATCAGGGCCAGCTTTAGTGCCGGTGGCGCTCAGTGCGACAATCTTTTTTGGCATACCCTCCTCCCCTACACATTGACCTCCTCCGTGGATTCCCTCACTACCACCCAGCAAAAGTGCCCCTCATCTCTCCATAGCCCCTCTCTCACGTACATTTCATTTGTTTCAAAGTGCTCATAAAGGCTGGGTTCACTAATCTACTCAGCTATCCACATAAAATACAGATCTGTTCTTTGCAGCAGGCATTTACCGCTCTGTGCTACTTTACATTAATGCCTGGCTATCCTGGTTACTCAATTTGAAATGGTTGTCAAGTAAACATATATATCATAATGAAGCAATTAAAAGAGCAATACTGCATTCACAAAATAAAACTAAAAGAGAACAGCTTACAAATACAATGATGTTAGTGAGTATTTCTGCATGTTTATTAGTAACTTCCAAATTACTCATTGTACTAGGAATGTCAACATATGGAATAAGATACCTGTGCAGTGAGTGAACTGATTAATTCTCCACTATTGTGTGCCACACACAGACTCTACCCACTAACATAGGGGCATATTTACCATAGCGTTATGTCACCCTTGCACCACGTACGGGGGTGCAACCCTGTGTGGCTTGATGATTATGGAGCAATGCAGGCAGCGTTGCATTAATCTGCTTCAGGGAGGCATCCCATGGGTGGAGCATTGTTGTTGCCATGCATCAACACATAGATTTTGGTGCATTATCAGATTTACCATTAGTGGTAGACCTGGGAATGCATCAAAATATTAGCCTCCCCAAGGGAGGCGCAATTAGGATAAATATCTTTATTTTGCCTTGTTCTCTCCTCTTTCTACATTCTGCTACACGGGTAGAAAGAGGAGGATTGGTTTTGTGCAGGCAGGTGTCCCTTTCTGCACAAAAACCACCTGCCTGAAAAGCAGGCCTCCTTGCAGCATGACACAAGGGTGCCTGCATTAGTGTTCGGCAAACACTTGTGCAACAACTCAAGGAAAGGACAGGAATCAGCCGCATAATGTTACATATGGCGTATTCCTGCTGTTTTGCGCAGTACAGTGCAACAAGGTGGTTTGCTGCTCTGCATGAAAGATTGATAGATATGCCCCATAGTGTTTTGTTTAGCTTGGGTCCCCTCTCTTCCCAGTGTACAAAAGAGAAGCTCTCATTAACCTAGTTCTGCATTTAGCTAATTTCCTGGGTATTTGTTCTGTTGTCCTCTCTGGAAATTAGTAGATTGGTGGCATTATTGATAGGGCAGTACAGAATAAGGAGGGCTCTTAAATGGACATTTTGAATCAGTTGGTCAGAGGTTTAGCAAACTGACTCAAACACTACAGAGTTGCATAATGCACACAAGAAATGGTGGCTATGACATAGTGTTCGCACAACCCAAGTAGTACATAAGTACAGGGAAATCATAATGTACAGAAACACAAAGTTGGATTGGTGCTCTCCTGATCTACACACCCTGCCACCTAGGGTGCAATGGCCAGAATCAGAGAAATCCCCTGTTCGGCAAATAATAATTAATGAATACCAAAGCACACAAAGGAAGACCAATTGTCATGAAATATAATCAAAAAAATATTGCAAGGTTGTAGTTGTTATTTTTCCTGATTTATTTTTCACACTTCCTGCGTTAAATGTGGTATCCAAAACAAACAGGCAGCCGACACGTGTTTCATCATAGAGACTTTTTCAAGGCTGTAAAAATGAGATACAGATTCTTTCATTCAACTGTTTTGATGACATAGGGATAAACAAGAGGACTTATTAAAATCACTGTTGGACTTTTTTGCTTATGCAGGGTCATCCCCAATCTTTTTGCCTCCTGCCTCCTATTTTTTCTGACCTGTTGCTGTTGGCTTTTGAACTCTGAGCACTTTACCACTGCTAACCCGTGCTAAAGTGCATATGCTACCTGTGTAAATTGTATGGTTGATTGGTTTATCCATGATTGGCATATTTGATTTACTAGTAAGTCCCAAGTAAGGTGTACTAGAGGTGCCAGGGCCTGTAAATCAAATGCTACTAGTGGGCCTGCAGCACTGATTGTGCCACCCACATAAGTAGCTCTGTAATCATGTCTCAGACCTGCCACTGCAGTGTCTGTGTGTGCAGTTTTAACTGTAAATTCGACTTGGCAAGTGTACCCACTTGCCAGGCCTAAACCTTTTCTTACATGTCAAACACCCCTAAGGTAGGCCCTAGGTAACCCAAGGGGCAGGGTGCAGTGTATGGCTAAGGGAGGACACATAGTAATGTGTTTTATATGTCTTGACAGTGAAATATTGCTAAATTCGTTTTTCACTGTTGCAAGGCCTGTCCCTCTCATAGGTTAACATGGGGGCTACCTTTACATATGATTAAAGTGTAGATTGCCTTTGGTAGTTGTTAGAAATGGGGTCTTTGGTTGACAGTCAGGTTACCCCCTGTTCAAGCAAGGACCCTCACTCTAGTTAGGATAAAAGAGAATCACCCTCAGCTAACCCCTGCTTACCCCCTTGGTAGCTTGGCAGAGCAGTAGGCTTAACCTCAGAGTGCTGGGCGTAAAGTATTTGTACCAACACACACAGCAACTTAATGAAAACACTACAAAATGACACAACACCAGTTTAGAAAAATAGGAAATATTTATCTAGACAAAACAAGACCAAAACGACAAGAATCCAACATACACAAGTCAAGTTATGATTTTTAAAAGGTTTAAAATAAAAAGAGTCTTTAGGTAGTTGTAACAACACACTAGCGCTGCTAGCGTGTAAATGTACCTGGTTTGCGTCAAAAATAACCCCGCACGGGCGGTGTGCGTCGAAAGTAACCCTGCACGGCTGTGTGCGTCGAAAACAACTCGGCACGGCGGTGCACGTTGAAAAAGCCAGCCACACGACGATCCGAAAGTCCCGCGGCGCAGGGTGCGATCTCTCAGCCTCCGTCAGCGATGCTGCGCGTCGTTTCTCCTGCTCCGGGCGTCGGTTTTTCGGTCGCGTTTCCTGCGGCGTCGTTTCTCAGCTGCGGAACCGGCGTCGCGTCGTTTTCTCAGCCGCGATCGGATTCGCGTCGATCTTTTCTCCGCACGGTGCTCGGTGCATGTATTTTTGTCCTTAGGCTGCCAGCCTCTCCTTTCAGGGTCCCAGGAACTGGAAGGGCACCACAGAGCAGAGTAGGGGTCTCTCCAGAGACTCCAGGTGCTGGCAGGAAGAAGTCTTTGCTATCCCTGAGACTTCAACAACAGGAGGCAAGCTCTACATCAAGCCCTTGGAGATTTCTTCTTCAAGATGGAAGGCACACAAAGTCCAGTCTTTGCCCTCTTACTCTGGCAGAAGCAGCACTGCAGGAAAGCTCCACAAAGCACAGTCACAGGCAGGGCAGCACTTGTTCCTCAGCGATCAGCTCTTCTCCAGGCAGAGGTTCCCCTTGATTCCAGAAGTGTTTCTGAAGTTTGTAAGTTTGGGTGCCCTTCTTATACCCATTTTAGTCTTTGAAGTCACCTTTCTTCAAAGGGGACTCACACCTTCTTGTGAAATCCTGCCTTGCCCAGGCAAGGCCTCAGACACACACCAGGGGGTTGGAGACAGCATTGTCAGAGGCAGGCACAGTCCTTTCAGATGAGAGTGACCACTCCACCCCTCCCTCCTAGCAGAGATGGCTAATCAGGAAATGCAGATCACACCCCAGCTCCCTTTGTGTCACTGTCTGGTGTGAGGTGAAAAACAACCCAACTGTCAAACTGACCCAGACAGGGAATCCACAAACAAGGCAGAGTCACAGAATGGTTTAAGCAAGAAAATGCTCACTTTCTAAAAGTGGCATTTTCAAACGCACAATCTCAAAATCAACTTTACTAAAAGATGTATTTTTAAATTGTGAGTTCAGGGATCCCAAACTCCACCTGTCCATCTACTCTCTAGGGGAATCTACACTTTAATCATATTTAAAGGTAGCCCCCATATTATCCTATGAGAGAGAGACAGACCTTGCAACAGTGAAAACGAAATTGGCAGTATTTCACTGTCAGGACATATAAACCACATTACTATATGTCCTGCCTTATCCATACACTGCACCCTGCCCTTGGGGCTACCTAGGGCCTACCTTAGGGGTGCCTTACATGTAAGGAAAGGGAAGGTTTAGGCCTGGCAAGTGGGTACACTTGCCAAGTCGAATTTACAGTGTAAAATTACACATACAGACACTGCAGTGGCAGGTCTGAGACATGATTACAGAGCTACTTATGTGGGTGGCACAACCAGTGCTGCAGGCCCACTAGTAGCATTTGATTTACAGGCCCTGGCACCTCTAGTGCACCTTACTAGGGACTTACTAGTAAATCAAATATGCCAATCATGGATAAACCACTTACATACAATTTAAACAGGAGAGCATATGCACTTTAGCACTGGTTAGCAGTGGTAAAGTGCTCAGAGTTGAAAAGCCAACAGCAACATGTCAGAAAAATATAGGAGGCAGGAGGCAAAAAAGTCTGGGGATGACCCTGCATAAGCAAAAGTCCAACACGACCCCCTACCAGCCTAAAGCCAGGGGAGAACAATCAATACCTTGATGTACTTCCCTGATTGGGGCGATAGAACAGGGACCCAGGCCCACAACAGCAGGGGCATGTTCCAGTTCTACGCCTTCCTGACTCCAGTTGGATCCCTCTGTCCATACTCTCAGGGCCCACTAAGCTCACCCATGGGGAATCCTTCTCCACATCTACAGACACCATCTGTGCAACACCTAACTTTACTTTGCTCACAGATGTATTGCAATGGGCAGATAGTACCACCAGGGCCAACACAGTGGTGTTGCCCACTCCACCCCCGGGGTGTGACTCTCGTCCTCCCCCCCCCAGGGGCAACTCTGTCCACCAGGACAGCAAGCCACAGTGGCCCCAGACAACTGTCAGGGATGAGAGCCCGACCTCAGGCCTCTCTAACCACTGTGACTGTGGAGAGTGGGGGGTGGTAGCCCCAGGTGCCTGGCACCCTTTGACCACTCTCTCTTCCACCAGGTCAGGGATGACAACCTGACCCTGGTCCTCCCCTCTGGGGCTCTGTACCCTCCCTGCAGAAGCGGCACCCCCAGAGTCAAAAACTGTCAGGGTGCTTGTAGAAGCAGTCCTGCACAATTCTTCCATCAGTGCAGGGATGTTAACCTGCAACTGATCCTCCAACCTGGGGTCTGTACCTTCAGGTTGGACCAGGGCCAGGGGTGAGGCTTCCCTCCCCCTGCCCTCTCTTCTGGGGTCCTGAACCACCCAACTAGGAGTGGCCCCCCCAGAAGACAACATGGTAGGGGCACTGTTAGCAGTAGCCCCTTCCTCCAGGTCAGGGGGGACACCCTTAACCTGGCCTCCCAATCCAGGGTCTGTACCCACAGACTGGATCACTGCCTGGCAAACCAGGACTTCCTGGGGGGCATACCTACCCCCTACCAGGTCAGAGTTTACCCTCTGAACCTGGTCATCCAACCTAGGGTCACCACCCTGCGGTTGAACCACTGCCTGGCACACCAGGACTTCCTTGGGAGCACACTTACCCCCCATCAGGTCAGAGTTTACCCCCTGAACCTGATTATTCAACCCAGAGTCACCACCCTGCGGTTGAACCATTGCCTGGCACGCCAGGACTTCCTTGGGAGCACACTTACCCCCCATCAGGTCAGAGTTTACCCCCTGAACCTGATCATTCAACCCAGAGTCACCACCCTGCGGTTGAACCATTGCCTGGCACACCAGGACTTCCTTGGGAGCACACTTACCCCCCATCAGGTCAGAGTTTACCCCCTGAACCTGATCATTCAACCCAGAGTCACCACCCTGCGGTTGAACCATTGCCTGGCACACCAGGACTTCCAGGGGGGCACACTTACCCCCCTCAAGGGACACACTGTCCCGAAGGGCCACACAAGAGTCTGGCTGGCGCAGGTCTCCTGACCTCTGCCAATCTGACAGAGTCTGGATTCCCCCCAGCCCAGAAATGGTCTCACCAAGGTCATTCATGGGGGGCTCTGCTCTCAGAGCTGACCCCTGACCCTCCAGGTTCTCCACTGGGGTCCGCAACCCCCTCTCAACCCTCTGTCTGGACTTCTGCACCCCCTCACTAGGAGTGGTACTGCCAGACACCAGAACTGGTGGGACGCTGGCTACAGCCGCCCCCCCAAGTTCTCCTGACACTGTGGGGTCTCCCTCAACAGATGGCCCTATGGTACAGGCTAGGCTCCCCTCCTGGTGTTCCCGCAGGGAACCCTCCAGGACCTGGGACCGGATCTCGGGCACCTTGGGCCTCAACCCATCCCCATTCCCTCTCCTCTGAGACTGGACATGGGGTCCCTCACCCATCCCACTACACTGGGACCTACCTGGGACACTACAATCCTTCCCTACCTCACCTGGTTGGGAACTACCTAGACCACTCCTCTCAGGAGCACCCCCAAATGCCTCTTCAGACTCTCTGGTACTCACCCAGAAGTCTGCCTCCATTGTAAGCTCCCTGGGGTCAGAGAACTCACACTCCACCTGGTGTTGGCATAGCTCTGGAAAATAAGGACTAGACATATGCTCTCCAGCAATTACATCACTCAGCCCCTCACATGAATTAACCAAAGTACCCTTCACCCAACCATCCAGTGACTCTGCTTTGAAAAAGCACCCCACATCACCCTCCTGAGACTGGTGAGACAGTACCTGACTGTCCCTGACACTCAACCCACACTCTTCTGGGATGTTTTCACACTCCATAACCAGGACTTCTACCTGGGGGGAACCCCTCTCCCTGTCACTCTCACCTAGAGTCAGTAGAGTGTCCCTCCCACCAGTAGGAATATGACTCCCCATGCCAGTTCCCCAATCCACCTCAGGGACCCTGTGCATCACTGGAGCTACCTCATACCCCTGAACCTCCTGGCGTGTGTTAACTCCCTCCTTCAAGTAGGGCACCACATCTCTGGGCATGTGCACTTCTTCAGCAGTAATGGATACAAGATTTTTGCTGCCACCATCTGAACTGGACTCAGCCCTTCCGGCCTCCAGTTTCAGCTCTTTACCGCTCAGCTCTTGAGCTGCAATCTTTTCTTCTTCCAGGGCTAAAAGTCTTTTTGCCTCAGCCCTCTCAAGCTCTGCATCTAGCTCTTCCAGACTCCGGATTCGAGCTAGGAGCCAATCATCTCTTTCTGTTCCCTCCTCAGGGCCACTGCCCTCCTCTTCGGAGTAGTCCACCTCCTCAGAGTAGTTATCCTCCTCAGACTCATTTGGTGGTGTTGCCTGACAACGTTTCAATTCATACTGAAACAGGGCTGACTCAAGATCCTCCCTTCTGGATTTCTTGTTCACAGCCAGTCCCCTTTCCATGCAAAATGCTTTAAGCTGCCATTTTTTATACATAAATAGGTGCCAGAACTGGACTTCCATTCTGCAAAAGGCTTCACAACCAAAAAACAAAGTCCAAAAATATTAGCAATACTTCCAGGAGGACATCAGAGAACAAAAAGCAGAATCACAAGACAAGTAGTATGTGGTCACGTAGTGGTCTGAGATCAAAACAGTAGTGTACACTTAATTACTGTATGTCAAGTACAAATACAAGTCCAAATCCCGACCGCTGGTCACCAATGTTAGAAATGGGGTCTTTGGTTGACAGTCAGGTTACCCCCTGTTCAAGCAAGGACCCTCACTCTAGTTAGGATAAAAGAGAATCACCCTCAGCTAACCCCTGCTTACCCCCTTGGTAGCTTGGCAGAGCAGTAGGCTTAACCTCAGAGTGCTGGGCGTAAAGTATTTGTACCAACACACACAGCAACTTAATGAAAACACTACAAAATGACACAACACCAGTTTAGAAAAATAGGAAATATTTATCTAGACAAAACAAGACCAAAACGACAAGAATCCAACATACACAAGTCAAGTTATGAATTTTTAAAGATTAAACTCAAAAATAGCGCTTAGAAACACAAAATGCTTCGATGAGGTGTTAACACAGCTTCGTGATGGAGTCGTTCCCAACAAGCCGACACCAGCGGCGTCGGACACGGAGTCGCGCAGACCCCCAAGTACAATACCTTTGGTGAAGAGTGAGAACAAGTCGATGCGCGAAGTCGGGGATCGCGGCCTCGGTGCGAAGCGTTGGATCCGCGCATTTCGATTTATTAATCTCCAATATTGCACTGGTACTCTGTATTGGAAATATCACAGTATCCAATGTCGCCGCCCACCAGGAAAGATACAGCAAAAACCTACTCTGGTGATGCATTTCGGAGCTCGGTAGCGTAGGAATGTCCATGGACACGCCCTGCTCTGATTTAGAATGGATAACGGCTGCAACGGTCATTTGGCACGTGGTGCTACTGAAGTTTTGAGATGAAATAAATATCTCCTGAAATCTACACGATGATGCTTCCTTGCGGTTAGATCCACTACAATTCAGTGACAAGTTGCAAGGGAGAACGCACATTTCGGTGCTGATGACAAGACCGTGCCAGAATGTAAACAAACTCCAGATGTATGGCTAGAAGCCCTAAGGACCGAGACCCCAACGAGGAGACATTTCACCATCGGACCAGGTTGAGACAAGCACAGCAGGGAGAGCTGGGGGTGCTGGAGAGTGATGACGCAGAAAAAGAGGTTCCGACATATATTCATATATCATGTAACCAAAAATCATATAATGCAGTGTGATTTTAGTAAAGAAAATAATGCAAGAGGGAAATTGTGCCCTCGGAGTAGTTCGCCAATATTATAAACGTGCATTTTTAATCATGAAGAATTTAAAAATGTAGTAATCCGTCATAATTGCAAATGTGTGCCATGATTTCTTGTTGAACTGTTTTATGTTTAGCTTAAATTTAGTAGAGGCTTTGGCCTAGTTGCCTGGTCTCAAATTCTAACTGCGTGGCTTTTCCTTGAACTAATGAAACATATATTCTTGCTTAGAGTTGTATTTTTCCAGTAGAGATGACTAATACACTTATCTCCAAGGTCTCGTACTAGGCCAGTTACATCCCCTTTGAAGCAAGGTCAGTCTCTGCAGGTGCGGACAATGAAGGTACAGATACCAAAATAATTGGCAAACCATGTTGCAACTTGTGTTCCAAGGCTCCAAGGACAATGTATTCATACATGAGTACTAGTAGAAAGACATTTTTCATTGGTCAATTTGAATCCACCTTATGAACCCTCCAATGGAAGACCCTGCAGAATTTGGAATGTTTCTTACTTAAACCCACCGGACAAAGAGAAGTCAGCCATTTTCTTTGATGCCATCTTTGAAGCCAAATCCCAGACGCCATCTTAGACGACATCTTGATGCCCTTTTCTCTATTCCAGAGAAAGATATTTTGAGAATTCTCACCCTAGAGACTTTAATTTTTTTTGCCCCGTCTTGCCCATGCAGTAACTTTGCCCCATTTTCCTTGCTGCTGCAAGGAAACTTACCCTTAACTTTGCCCCCTTAAAATTCTGCCGCGTGCGGATCGAACCGGTACCTGAAGGACGAAGACTTTCTTGAATGCTGATTGTAATTGGTAATTATGAAAGGATAATTGTATTATGCATTGTGTTTTTCCTTTTAGGTACCAACTGCTATTTTGATAGGGCCCAAGATAGAAGTTTTACAAATTTGTGTTGACTAAATTCTTTTTGCATGAAGCCCCACATGCCAATGCTAATTAGAGGTTAGTCGAGGTATGAACTTGATGCACCATGTTGAATTGAAATCTTGTCATGCTGACCGATGTATGAAATTAGTCAAATTCAGTTGCTTATATTAGTGATTTGTATTGCCATAACTGAATGTACTATTATTCAGATATTTCATAGATTTCGTTTCTCCCGCGGCTATGGACAGCTAGTAATGTTCGTATACATATATCATTTGGTTTTGAAACTTATATATATTGTGCTAGCTTTGTTAATATAGGGAAATAAATTCACAAACTTTTAATAAACTGGTGTGGTTATTCATGACTGAAAGGTCATGGTGCGTCGAAATACCAACTGTTATTGATTCCTAATGTGTTATTTCAATCTATTAATTGAGTATTGGCTATCGGTTACAACAGTTATTGATTATTGATTTAAGTGACCCGACTATTCAAAGATGAGGAGAGCCCAACTCGGCTAAAAGGTTCACCGACCTCCAACGTGTCCAGGTACAGGTAATTTATAAGGACTGGACGCGTTACCAAGAGTGCTCTAACTGTTGACATTAATGAATTTTAAGAAACAAATCCTGACCTAAGCTTAGCGTGCGGCCGCGGTCGAGCATCTCCTCGTGCCAGATGTTTTTTGCAGCAATCGCATTCAAGCCTTTCCTCGCACATGGTAATGCGCTTGCACATAAGGTAACTACCCGAATGAGGGGACATCGACTCAAACACTAACCTGTAATGGCCATATTTGTAGCACGCGCTGCAGTGATGTGCGGAAACATCGGCTGCATTTGGGTCACGTGCGCGCACATCTGCGCGCGCGCACATTTCACCATTGGGGGCTTTATTTGCTAATTTGAAACCTTTGTGCCCACAATCATCATGGCGATGCGCACACCCTATGCTGTCCGGTATTCACTGGATCTGAATCATTTTTGGAGACGCGCACACTGGTGTCTCACAGTTCAGTTTTGTTTCTGGTTGCATGTTTCTGTGATGCGCGCACTTCTGGATCAGTAACAGCATCATTAAAAGTATCTCAGCACATACTTCAATGATGCGCACAATGATGACTTAATATCACTTCCTTTTGGGATGTGCGTTTTAAGTATGTGCATACCAGTGCACGAGTGCTTCTACAAGAACATAGAGTTGTTGATCATATAAAGATATGTGTTTCACGTGCATTGTTGTTTCACTACTGTGAAATTGTTATTAAGATCATTAGGGGCATATTTATACTTTTTGACGCTAAACTGCGCTAACGCAGTTTAGTGTAAAGAACGTACACTGCCAGCTAGCGCCATTCCTGGATGCGGGCCGTGCACCATAACTATGGAATGGCGCAAGCCATCGGTAAGGCCCAGTTAGTGTCATTATAAATGACACTAGCCGGGTGGGAAGGCGTAGGGTGAACAGGGGGTTTAGCGTCAAAGGATGACATTAGTACGGGCAGAGGCATAAAAAATGACTCTGCCCAGACTAGCATCATTTTTTGACGTTAAAACCCCATGGACATGGCCATTGGGCACAGTGCCATGTAGGGGTGCCCAAGTTAGGCCCCCCCATGGCACTTAAAAAATAAAAAATAATACTCACCTCAACTTACCTCTACTTATCTGGGATGGGGTTCCCCCATCCTTAGGTGTCTTTCTGGTGTGGGCTGGGGTAAGTGACGGTGTCCCTGGGGCCAGGAAAAGGCACCTGTGGGCTCTTCCCATGGTCTCTGACCATGGAAATAGGCCCACAGGTCCCCTAAAGCCTGCCCTGACCCAGGCGTTAAATAATGCCACTAAGCAAGCTTAACACCATTATTTAAGGCCCCTATCCCACTGTGCATGATTTTAGCACGGGGAATAAATATGGCGCAAGGGCATACCGTCGTTTTCTGCATGGGAACGCCTACCATGCATCTCATTGACGCAAGGTAGGTTTCCAGATCCAGATAATGATGTGAACTCCATAACTTTGGCGCTAGATGTGTTTAGTGCTAAAGTATAAATATGAAGTTAGGTTTGCACTGAATTAGCTTAAAACAAATGACACTAATTCAGCGCAAACTGAATATAGAAATGCCCATTAGTTTGTACAAACTCATTTGGTTTGAGCAGTAGTTTATGCTGATTGTGCTTTAAGTGTCCATACACACATTCCATTTCAGGTTGTACAAGTGTGATAGCAATTAAATATAGGGAAAACATTATGGCAGCTATACATGGGTTGGGTGCATGTGAACCACCTATCAGATACAAGACTTGGTTCAGGGCTTTTACAAAATACCTAGGTGCTATAGGCAGAAGTAGGTATTGCCCAGAAAAACAAAAATTCCTATTAGAGCATAATCTGGAATTTGAGGGACAAGCAATATATGAACTGCTGAAGTGCATGATGGATCAGAAGATGAAAATGTGATGGATGAGTATTAATAAGTGGTGCAGAAGTTGGCAAAGCATTGTGACATTCAACCAAGTCTGACAGTAAACAGGCACAAGATTTTCACAAGGAAGCAGAACCAGAAGGAGTCAATAGATACATATATGGCAGCATTATATATATTGGTTGCAGACTGTGTTTGGGGAGTTCACGTCTCAATTACTTAGAGATCAGATTGCTGTAAGATGTTGGGACAAAACAGTTCAAGAGGAGTTACTAACGTAAAACAATTGACCATTAGCAGAAACCACTTATATCGTGAAAAGTATTGAAATATCTGACAAGGCATTCAAGGAACTAGTTAAGAAATAAAGTTCTAGTGTAAGTGCTATAGCAGATAAAAGCACTATGTGCAAACAGGGGTCACTGAAAAAAACAAGAATGGTTCAAGTCTGAGAGAAAACCAAATCCATTTTTGTATCAAAAGAATGTATGTGGCAGCGTCCAGTGAAAACTATGTGAAAATACAAAAGAAATTATATTAATGGTACATGTAGGTGATGAATCAGGGTGTGTTGACCCATATGCTGAAGTGGTTGTGGATGGAAAAAAATGTAAGTTTGTTGGTGGATTTGGGAGCAAAGATGACTATAACCACTGAAGAGTTGTTTACAAACAACTGGGGGTCTATGAAGTTATTGCAGCCCCCAGGGCTCCGATATCATTTGAAGGAAAAAAAATATTTGGTAGGGTATTTTGAATGTACTCTACAGTTCAAAGGGAGAGGTATTGTAGGAAATGAGTATGTTGCGATAAGAGAGTTGAATATTTTGGGGGGGTACCACCAGGGATTATTTGAATCATGGTTATATCCAGTACAAAAATCCAAGTGTCAGTACTGGACGAAGAAGAAAACACATTTGCCAGTGGTGCGAGTCCAGAATGATGTGAATGGGTAAAAAAAAATAAAGCTGTGTTTAAGACTGAGTTAGGCAAGGTCAAAGGATTTAACCACAGGATCCAAGTAAAGGATGAGGCAGTGCTCGTAAAACATCAAATGAGGAGTGGCTCTTTCAGTATGAGAGAGGAGTTGGCCAACATTTTGAGGAAAATTACTATGGATGGTGTAGTAGAACCTGTAGAAACCTTGTTATGGTTATCACCCTTAGTGATCGCAAATAAAAAGATGGGGATATACTAATTTGTGTGGACTTTGGATGCTTAAAGATATATGGATAGATTCATATCAACTACCACTCATAGATAATATTGTAACGCATTATTCTGATCAGCAGCATTGATTTGGCTTCCGTCTATCACCAGGTGGAGTTAGATCAATCAAGCAGACATTTAACAGCTTTTGTCCCACATATCAGGACATTGCAGTTTAGGAGAATGCCGTTGGGTTGGCTTCAGCCACATCCATATTTCAATGTGTCATGGAGTCTATATTACAGGGGGGTGAATGGTGTTGTCACATTCCAAGATGATATTCTCATTGCAGCGAAAGACATCACAGAGCATGACAGAGTGTTACAGACTGTGTTAGAAAGACTGGACAAGGCAGGTGTAGTGGCTAACATAAAAAAATGCATTTTTTCAAAGCCTTTGTGGGAAAGTGGATTATTGGTAAGGGCAAGTAGGTACCTACACTTAGCAATAGGCCACTAACCCCCACTAGGCTCAGTTAAGTCTCAATAAATTAACCCGAGCTCAATCGTTGGTAGCTTGGCAACGAGCGACAAGGCTTAACTTAGGAGACAGAGTGTAAAGCATTCAAGTATCACAAAACAGTAATTTCATAAAACACAGGAAACAGTTTAAAATCCAAGAGTAGGAAATATTTATAGCTTTAAAATGACACCAAACCAAATAAAATCGGATAAGGGGAACCAGAGATATGAATTTTTAAAAATAATTAATGTTTTTAGCACTTAGAAACGAATAGCGCCAATCTGGTCATCTGGTCGCACCTCGACCGGGGCAAAGTCAAAGTTGAAGGCTGACAGTGATGGAGCCCTGCTCGGCTACAGCAAGCAGGAGGCCTCAGTCAAAAGTTTACTTTTTGACTCAGGCTTTTTCTCAAAGATTTTCTTCAGTGGGACGAAGTCGCCAGTCCGATCCAACCTCCCTGGAGCTGTTCCTCGGATACGCTTCACGGGAGACCTCGGTGAAGAATTCTACGTTCGGATTTAGGTGATTTTTCAAGATGAAAATCCTTCGACCGGGCTGAACTTGAACCGTGATCTGACGTCCCTGGAGCCCTCTTCAGATACACTACGCTGGAGGTCCAGGGCAACTTTTTTTTTCTTTTGTCTTTTTCTGAGATTTTCTTCAGCTGGACGAACCTGCAAGTCAGGCCAGGTTGCGGCTGAGGCAAGTCAGCTAGAGTTGCTGCGGCGCATTGGTCCCTCTATGGAGCTTTTTCTAAAAAGTTCTACAATCTTCTCCAAACTTCTGGATCTTCTTCCAGAAGGTATTTTAAGGTCTTTTAGGAGTCCACAGCTCACCCCAAGGTTCCAGAAGCTCTGAGTTGCTCCTTGAGGGTGCGGGCTACAAGTCCCAGAATGCACCTGGCTCAAACTCCAAATTGGCCACTGGACAGTGGTCAGCTGGTCAGGTTTTTCAGGATCTGAGACAGGGGACTCTGGTTAGCAATTTTTCACTTGTAGCAAACAGGGAGTCCATCCTTGAACCAGTTGAAGGCAGGCAAAGTCCTTCTTGTGGTGAAGCCCAAGTGTGCAGCTGGTGCAGTACTTCAGAGTACAGTGTCCAGGTGAAGGTCAGGGGTCCAGCAGAGAAGTCCTTCTTCTTCTGATGTTCTTCCTTGTAGGGATCTAAGGTGTGGGGCTGCTCTGCCACATTTATCCTTGCTCCTGGGTGAAAAACAGGGGGATCCTGGTTCTCCAATCAGATGCAGGGTTCTTTCCCCCCTGTGATGACCACTTCCTGGGAAGTGTGGCAAAAATCTGATCTGGCTGAGCCCACCGACTGCTGTGGCTAAAAATCCTAAACACACCCCTCTCCTGCCCTCTCATAATCTAATCAAGAGGGCACCTAATTGTCTGGGGTTGCAGGATGTGAGGGAGGTACTGGGCTGCTCCAAATGTCATTTGAAGACCCGTTTGGATACCCTCCCTCCTTCCTGCTTCCCCATCTGCTGAGGCAGTTCTCCTCCCCCTTCCTGCTTCACCATCTGCTGAGGCAGTTTGTGTTCAGCCTAGGCCACTTCACACGTCATCAAGCAGCCTGGCCAGGCTGCCAGAGGCTGGCCAATCAGAGAAGGGTACTGCAGAGCTGAAGTTAGCAACCTTTCAGGTAGAATTTAAAACTCTTTATCTGAACTAGTTATATTAAATCCAACAATAGTAAGTTGTGGGATTCATTATAGCAATTAATTTGATACCAAACTTGAGGTATCTGACACTTAAGGGGACTTTGTTAATTAAAATAAAGTCTCCCTATTCTAGCCAGTGGAGGCCATTCACTACAGTGAGGAAAAAACACATTTGGCTATCTTACCTCACCAGGGCGTATAAAACAATTTTTATAAGGTCCCTGCGTATAGTTACATGGCACCCAAACCTAGGGGCACATAGAGCACACCTTAGGGGTGGCTTATATGTAAAAATAAGGTAGTTTGAGACTTTGGAAGTACTTTTAATTCCAAAGTCGAATTTGCATATATCTTTAGTTTAAAAGCAGCCAGCAAGCAGGCGTGCCTTTAAAATGATACTGGGCACCTCTACAGTGCACCTATGGGTGCACTACCTATGCTGGGGCCCCTAAACCTGCATGCTCTACCATATACTAGGGACTTATAGGTAGGTTAATACTGCCAATTATAATTAGCCTAATTTGCATATCCACTTTACACAGAGCGCTGGCCCTGGGACTGGCAAGCAGTACCCAGGGCACAGCCAAGAGTCAGCAACCAACAATATCTAGCCAAAAAGTTTCGGATGACCGAAAGTTTGAGGGTGACCAGGGCAAAAAGGAGGGTGACCATGGCAAAAAGGAGGACTTTCCTACAGCCTCGCATGGAGTATGAAGGTATACAACTATGTCCAGGACTAGTAGATGCCATCAGACAGGCATCTGTTATCAAATCTAAAGAGCAAGTTTTCTCGCTTCTAAGGGTGTGCAAGTATTATTCAAAATGTATCAAGGATTTTTCGGAAAAAAACTGAGAATTTACGTTTGCTTCTCAATAAAAATAAAGTATTTGAATTAAATGAGAGATCTAATACAAAATTTGAATCCTTGAAATAGGAAATCAGTTCAGCCAAGGTGCTAGCACATTTTGATCCAAAGTCTCAGTGTTTGATCACAGTGGATGCCAGTAACAGTGGGTTAGGTGCAACATTGTCACAGATGCACACTACAGGCGAAAAACTATAGGATTTGCATCAAGAGCATTGAGAGATAATGAAAAAATGTTTTCAGTCATAGAGAAGGAATTATTGGTATGCTGCTGGGTGGTTGAACAATTTAAGAGCTACTTATAGGGGCCAAAGTTTACATTGATGACAGATGACATTCCATTAATGAACATCCTCAGTGGCAGTGTAATCAAAGATCAAACAAAAGTAGTCAGGTTGAGCTCTAAGTTGTTGCAATACCAATTTGATATATAAAACATTCTAGGTGGATGGAATGTAAGGGCTAAATATCTTTCAAGAGCACTGCAGGTGTGCGTTGTGTCACATTTTACACAGAATCACGAGGACAATGAAGAATGTCTCATTAATGCCATTGATGTGTGTTGTGAAGGATGATTTGAAGAAAATGAACCATTTGAGTGTTTGAAGGAGGATGAGGATATCAAATTGATACAGAAATATGTGACAGAAGGTTGGCCTAAAGAAAGGTCCTTACATCCAAATTTACAACCATACTTTAAAGTGGATGATGAGTTGACATTAGAAGAAGGAAAAATGGTCAAAAGAGGTGACAAGTTTGTACCACTAAGGCGATTATGCAGCAGAAGCATACGTTCTGGGCATGATGGTCAATTAGGCCAAACGTTGTCTAAAAGAAAGATGAGATCAGTTTATTGGTGGCCCAGCATGGATAGTGCAATTGTTCATCTGGTCACCAGTGACAAGTCTTTAAAGTTATGGACTCCTCCAATTCATCCTGTTGAATTACCAGAAGGTTTATGGTTAAAATTGGCAGTAGAACTCATTGGGTCATTCAGAGGTCTTCCTCAAAGTTTAAAGTACTCTATTGTGGTGGTTGACTACTACAGCAAACAGTAGGAAGAGAATTTGTGGCAGAGCCGAAAACCAAATATGTTACCTAATTTCTACATATAATTAATAAAGAACGGTTCCCAAAGGAATTAGGGCCACATTTACAAAATATTTTTCTAGTTGCAGGTGGGCTGATTCACAGAATCCAGCACATATCAACAACCTAGGAAACAGAGGCAAAAAGTTAAGGGAGCCCACGCCAAGGATGAAAAGTCTAACAATGCTGTATGTATGTACCTATAGCTTTTGAGGCAATTTGTCTTTGTGACTCTTTTTCTACAATTGAGACATCATGTCCGAGTAATATGAGTATTTCTTTGTACTTTTTACTTCTGGGTGACCTCTATGCTTCCTCCTCTTTTTGCCACTTTCTTTTACTTTGACTCATTCACATTCTTACTAACACACCCTCTTGTAAAGATGGCGACCCTCCATATTTTTATTTTTACTTCCATTTTAAATGCGGCAGTCTTCTTTCTATTCGAACTACCTGGCGAGTAGTTGTTGGAACAGGCTACTCGCGCCAACTGACATTTGGCTGAAATGCCGCAAGGATGGTTGACTATATTTCAAGGTAAGCACCTTGCAAACTGTACCTCTGAATGTTTCTTTTCCTGTCCCATCACAGATGCAATATTTTTTACCAGTACATGCATACCTTAATGATCTTTTATACAGGCTTATGATGGTTTAAAATCCAATTTTTTCATTTTGCCCCTAGACTTATTGGGCTTCGCATGCAGATAGCGTACAGGTATGTCTTTGCAGTGTCTCTACAGCTGGGCAGTGACATTGGATACTTTGTTATTTCCTACTTACAGTACCAATGCAATATTGGCGATCAATTATTTTTTTTAAATACTAGCAGGCTATATATTACTTTCAGATCCCCATTGTATGAATACAGGACACTTATCTTTTTAATACGGGTTGCTTGTGTCTGTACAAGCCACTGTTCTATTTGGTAGGTACTTATTAAGGGTTGTCTTTCAATATCAGAACATCTGCTTTCTTCAAGCGCTCGCGTATTTCATATTTATATACAACAACCTTCCCCCCTTTTATAGATACATAGCCCAGTGCTGCACGTGTATCACACTGATAGTGCAAACAACACCATATTTTGCCATTTAGCAAAGAAAGATATGACATGGTTGAGGATCATTACTTTTACATTGTTATACAGCAGGTATTGACTTTGAGCTTTACTTACTCCCAATGTCTTTACTAGTAGAGAAGATGCCCCCATGTCACTGTATATCCAGTATGGCATTCCACAGGGCACAGGAATATTCTCTGGGACAACTACATGCGCATCTACTGACATACACTGGTTCCTTTCTTCCACACACTACGTCTTCATTTTTCAGTGTAATATCACTCCAATACATAGTTACTCAACATATTGGTGGACACCACACATCTCAGGTATGGGCTTCCAACTGTGCATATATACTTTATACTCACTCCTTTCCACTCTGCTTTTTTTAGGTGTTTTTTAATATTACCGTTTTTGGATCGCTTATCACCCCAAGTAGGCTTGTGCACGAGATCTGCGACTACTTTAAATCTTATTTCTCTACAATCTTGCATGGGCGAATGTTCCAGCGGAACTATCTCTAGGTTCTCATTCTGCACTCTTAACATCTTAATGGTGATTTCTCTGGATTATATTGGTGCTTCACCTGTTTGTCTTGATGATGGTGATTTTAATAAGTCCAAGTATTTATCCCTATGTCATCAAAACAGCTGAATGAAATAATCTCTATATAATTTTTGCAGCTTTGAGAAAGCCTCTATGACGAAACAAGTGTCAGCTGCATTTTTGCTTTGGATATCACATTTGACTCAAGGCGTGTGAAGAATAAATGACAACAAACAACAACTATGATCTTGCAATGTTTTTTTCATTATATTTCAATGCCAGTGTCATTACTGGTACCTCACAGGAAGGAAGCATATAGGAGTTGTAATTTAAAGGACTGGTGATGTGTGAACAATGATAGGACCAAAAAAAATAACTAGAGACCTATCTGGTGCTGTTTACAAATCTAGAATTACTGCATTGCACTTTTTGGAAGAGCACACAAAAAACACACTCACAGGGGATACCCTACTGTGGGGGTCTTCAAATGATCATTGATCACGTGAAAGCATAAATATAAGGTCAGGGTTTAGGCACATGAGCTACATCAGGAATAATCTAAAATGGAAACTGCCTGTCCTTTTATCCTGCTTGAGGCTAAGAGGAAAACATATCTGTTGGGTCCACTCAACCTTTCATCTGTCTGAGGCAATTAAATGAGTGCCATTCAGTCAGATAGTGATGAAAACCTGTTATTCAGCATAAAGATGTCCCATGGTGTGAACATGTGCTTTACAAGTGCACATGCTATGAGGGTGGAGTTTTTCCACTCATGTTTGGCATAGGGAGGGTGATGGAGAAGGTAAGTATTTTGTGACCTGGACAAATACCAGGAAGTAGGACATTGTTGAGAGACTGGCATGTGGTGTAAAATGAGTTCTTAGACTCTTAGGGACTGATTTAAGAGCCCTTAGCGCCTCCTTGTGCCTCATTACTGTCATTTTTATCATGCTAATGTGGCCCAACGTGGCCATAATTGTTGTGACAAATTTACAAAGTGGCATGTCCCACTTTGTAACCCTTTGCGCTACATTGTGCCTGCACCAGACATAATATGCAAAGGGGGTGTTCCCCCGCTAGGGGGGGCCGAAAAAATGGCACATGAAATCTAAGAGATTTCTTTGTATCATATTATTTCGGCGCTTTTAACGCCTGCTCAGAGCAGGCGTTGAAAGGAGGCACGCCTTTGTTTTCAATGGGCCTCAATTGGCTTTGCAGGTTTAGCGTCAACATTTTGTACGCTAATCCTAGAAAGCTCCGAACTAGTATTAAAATCCATGCTAGTTCCCTAACTACCGCCATGGTGCGGCTCATCTTAGACACAGCGCACACATGGTGGAGTTAGGGGGGCACTAAGCGGCGCAAGAAAAGTGACGCTGCACTGGGTGCAGCACCACTTTTTAAAAATCAGGACCTTGAGTTCTTAGTTTGGAAAGGGAAGAATGATTGGATATTTTGTTGACAGGAATACAGAAAATAAGCATAGAAGAGAACATTGAGCCAGATAAAACCAGACCCTGCTCAACCCCGACAGGTAAATATAGCCAGTAAGATGCACACAGACGCATGTCAGCATGCAGCTGAGATACAAATGCATAGAGACTGACAGGTTCATAGACAGTCAAGCATATAGAATGACAGAGACCAACATTAAGGAGACAGATCCCCCTCACAACACAGAGATATAAAAATAAGCACATGCCCAACACAGGTAGAGAGATAGATTGTGAAAGTACAGATGCACCTATCAGATAAATCCCGATGGACAGATATATGAACTGACAAATGCTCAGATGTGCTTGAATAACTGCCAGTTCACAGCAGAGCTCTGTGCACACAGAAGGCCAGGAGGAACCTTTCTGCTCTGCAGCCAGCCCGCGAGCACAGGACCAGCCTGTCCGTCATGAGCTCTTCCGCAGACAAATAGAGCTGGGAGCCTCAGCGCTATAGTTAGGGAGCCTGCCCAGCGCTGGCCACAATTTGTCTGGCGTCCCTCCCAGACATGAATCAAAGGTAGTAGCCCATTCGATGCCAGAGGGTCAGATTCCACCATCATCTGCCTGCACTCCTCCACAAGATTGAACTCTACGAGCCTGGTGTTCCGGTATTCTGTCAGGACGGGAGGCTCAGATTATGCTTCTCTTTCTTTACTTTTGCCTCTTCTGTTCAGTCAATCAGAAGAAAATAAACAAAACACTACAATACCCATGAATCACAGTAATCATGTGACAACCATAGAGATCCCTACCCTATACAATACGATAATGACGTGAACAACTCCTCTTTCTTTGCTGCTCCGCAGCCAGTTAAGTCCACTTTCTATTATTGTACCATTGCAGTTGAACTTTAGTACTGTCTAGGTGTTGTTGGTGTGGATGCTATGCATTCGCCATTGTCTCCACTCACCGCACATCCTGAGGTGGAGCAGTTGCCCGCCTTGTACCTCGGGCTGCCTTTTGTGGCGTTGGAGCGTTAATCAATGATCTCCAGGTATCACCTCCCCTGTGGCGCTAATTGCCATGCTATTCATTAGTGTAGCAGAAGCTGGGGAGAGAGGACACGCGTCTAGCACACACAGTTCTCTTTTTGTTTCTATGACCGGGCCACATGCTCAGACGTGCAATCTTGCTGGTCTCCTGGCTATGCTACAATGCAGAAGAACACAGAGAGGCGTGTGCTTTTCGTCTCTTGGCCTGCAAGTCAGTTTTTCTCCCCGTTCGATGCCCTATGAGCATTAGCTACAGGATTGTAATAATTTTATTAGGCTTTGCCTATTTGAAGCCTCTTCAGACAGGGCTCCCTCCACATTCTAACATCTGTTGGAGTTTCTGATTAACTCTTTCTGCCTGAAATATATATTTCCTTTGACCTGCAGTGTGTCTTCTGTTTTGAGTGCCATCATGGACCACTATGGAGATGAAACATCAGAGGCTTTCTTTTATGATTACCCTTAAGGGTCTTTTGAGCATGACCCTGTCTATGCACTTAATTCTGGGGTTTGACATACAGTTAACAATGTCTTGGGTCAAGCCATAAGGCCTATTAAACAACATCTAATTGGTTTTGCGGACCACCAGATTTGGATCCCTCCTTCCTTGCCTCTTGCCGAGGACAACTCGCTGCACCCTCAAAATCCTGTGGATTCAGAGGGCGCCTCCAATCTGTATTTCGCAGATTTTTAAAGTTTTTTCTGGTCTCTGGGAAGAGACCATGATTATGGCAGATCAGATACCAAGACCAACACCTGGGAGGATGCCAACTCTTCCTCTTCTGGACATGATTCATACCAGGACAAGAATCCTGCCCCTCGTAAATGTACCAAGAAGACACACCATGTGCAGGAACCTTTCCAACCTCCCAAGGTACTTACATTTGAACCCGAAGATATTGTCCACCCCAGGGCCACCCTTTGGGCACCTCCAGTGGAGGTAGCGGATTATGTGGAATCCCACATTCATCATAGTTTTGAGAAGGGGGTGTGCACTCGGCTGGCATCGGAATGCCCCATGCCTGAATTTGCCTCTAAGGTCACGGAGACACCGGAGATCGACGCTACGTTGGTCACTTATCTCAAGAAGTTCTCCAAAGACCCGAAAAAGGGTATTGACCGAGTGTGGCGTGGGTGCCAGGACAAACATCTTGATAGTGCTGGACCCATTATGAAGATCCTTGATTCCAAGCCAAGGAGTCGGGCGTCCCCGTTGATGCTGAGAGTTTAGTGGACTGGGCCCAGCGTGCACTTTGTTTCTTGGGAAATGACAACAGTCCGATTTCATGTGCACGTCGCCGTTCTGTTCTCATCAAGATGGATACCAAATCGACAGACCTTGCGCCTTCAGAGGCCAGTCCATTAGCCCACGGACCTCCTCTTTGGTTCTCTCTTTCTCAAAGAACTTTCTAAGTTTGTGGCCATGTTCACAATTCTGGATAAGGCACAGGGATCTATAAAGGAGGTTCTTCGCCCACTTTTTCAAGGGGCCAGACACTTCAGTGGGCAGGCATTCAGCCGCAATTTCTATCAAGGCCCCCAACGAGGCTCTTATTATCAAGGCAGGGGAGGTTATCAGGACCCCAACTCCCCTCCCCTACCTTCTACCCCTCTTGCCCAAGAGCGCATCGAGGCACATTCCGCAGAGGCAGAGCTAAAGCAATTCAGGTCTCCTACCAAGACTCTGGATCTGCAGGTAAGATTGCTTTTATTTATAGATGTATCTCTGAGGGGCAGGACGGGATTGTTCATCCACAACTGGCGAAAGATTACAAAGGATGCCTGAATCCTGGAGACAGTTCAGGGCTTCAAACTAGAGTTTTACATTTCTCCATCCCAAATGCATCCCCCTCCTTTGATGTAAGTTTCCCTTGAGGATCAGGAGTTCATCTCCGCAGATGTATCATATCTTCTAATAAAGGGGGCTATAATCGAATCCTTCCCTCACCCCTTGGGGTTTCTCACTCCAGTTTTCCTAGTAGACAAGAAAGGGGATGGTTCCCGTCTTGTCCTCAATCTGAAGGAGGTCAACTGGTGGGTCACATACTGACATTTCAAGATGGAGGGCATCCATCTGTTGCGGGACCTTTTACAAAAGGGGGACTAGTTGGTTCGCAGAGACCTAAAAGATGCTTAGCTGTCCATCCCCATTTCCCCCCCCTCATCGTCATTTTCTCCAGTTTCTTTGGAGAGGGCAATGCTTTGAATACAAAGTCCTTCCTTTAGGTCTGTCTTCGGCACCTTGGTGCTTCACAAAGGTGATGCGTACTGTAGCAGAATTCCTCCGCGCCAGAAGTGTATGTCTTAATATTTATCCGGTCGACATCATTATCATGGCCCAAAGTCCCCTTGAGGTATTGTACCAACTGGAGTGGACAATCTCTTCTTCAAGACCTGGGCTTCATTGATATTGACGCCATCTCGGCAAATGGAGTTCTTGGGGTTCCAAGTAGACTCTCTCCTGGCCCAATTGATTCTACCCCCCTCAAGGTGCCCAACATCAAAAAGAATTGAGGTTGATGTTGTCCAAGACGACTGTATCCTTGAGGGTGATTGCCCGAGTAGTGGGTCTGTTGTCGTCATCAATCCAGGCTATTTTTCAATGTCCCCTCCATTACAGAGCCCTCCGACATTTAAAGATCTCTCATCTTTAGAAGGGTCTCTCTTATTCAGAACAAGTTCCCCTTTGGGGGGAGTACGAGACATAGATGCAATAGTGGCTGGAGCACATGGATGCCTGGAATGGTCACGCGATCTTCGGGCCTTTCCCAGACATTGTGATCGAGTCCGATGCCAGTTGCTGGTCGCAAGCAGAACTAGTGCTTCACATCAATTGTCTGGAGCTGCTGGTGGGCTCCTTTGCAATTCGGAGCCTTTCATCAGTCAAGACGGACTGTTGCATCCTCCTGTGAATGGACAATGTTGCAGCAGTGAGGTATGTCAACAAGTTGGGTGGTATGAGGTCTCGGATTCTGGCAGAGGCCACAAGGATTTTTGGCACTTTTGTCTTCGACACCAGATCTCAGTGGTAGCTGAGTACCTTCCGGGTCAAGACAACTCAGTATCAGATTGGCAATCACGTCATCTGCTGGATTGCAGTGATTGGAGTTTGCATCCGAAAGTGTTCGGGTGTTGCTTACGCCCTGGGGTCCCCTCAAGATAGATGTGTTTTCGTCCTGTCTCACCAAGTGAGCATATTTTTCAGTTGCCGACCGGATCCAGAAGCATTATCGACCAATTACTTTCTGCAGGACTGGTCCCCGTTCCAGTGCTAAGCCTTCCCCCCTTCATGATGATTCCCAGGGTTCTAGCATAATCACGTCGGCAAGGGGCTCATCTGAGTCTGGTGACTCCTCTTTGGAGGGTGCAGGCCTGGTTCCCATGTCTTTTGGAAATGACCTGCACCCCCGGTGTTTATCCCCCACAGGGAGAACCTGTTGCTGGACCCAGCAGGTCTTCTACAATCCTTGATCCTGTTGGTGAACCTCTCTCTGGTGGTGTGGAATATTGAGGAAAAAATTGAGTCTCCCAGAACTTTGGCAGGAGTCTGAGGATTTTTCACAAAGGCCTGGGCACCTGGAATTCACGAGTGCTATGCCTCTGCGTAGGGAAGATGGTGTCATTGGTGCAGTTGAAGGAATACAGATCCCGCTTTTACGGATTGGAGTCTGGTCGTAAATTATTTGGCTTCATCAGCTTCCTCCGGATTAGCCTATAGGTCCATTAATAATTTCAGATTGGCTATTTTGGCTGGTCATTTGTCAGTGGATGGTGAAATGGTGGGTGAGCTTCCAGTTGTATGTAAACTCCTTAGGGGTATTTGGATGGCTAGTCCTCCCTGACCGAAGTACTCCTCTCTTTGGGATGTGAGTGTGGTCTTGCATTTTTTGGAGTCAAGGCCGGTTAGCAAATACCTATCCAGGAAGCAGCTTTTAGCCAAGCTTACTATGCTCTTATGTCTTATTTCATGTAAGCATGTTTTGGATGTCAGGGCTCCCGACCTGGCTGGTAGGGTTTTTTCTCCAGAGGGAGTAACCTTTCCTATTACTTGAATGACGAAATGTTATGGTAAATCAGTTTCTTATCCTGTGTTCCCCAGCAATCCTAAACTGTGTGTGGTGCAGCCCTTAAAAGATTATGAGGTAAGTACGGCTGAATTTCATACTGATATGGGTGGTCAATTGCTTATTGCCTAACAGAACATTTTCAAAACTGTTTCCTCCCCTACGCTAGCCAGATGGATGCAATGGCTGTTGCAGGAGGCTGGTATTGATACTATAACATTTGGCACTCATTTGGCTATTTGGCTAGGGGAGCCATGGTATATAAGACTTTTGACTTGGGTTCTCGTTTGGAGGACATTTTAAGAGCAACCGATTGGCCCTCGTATTGTATTGTATTGTATTATTGTATTAAATCATTTATAGAGCGCATTCCGGCCGAAGCATCGAAGCGCTAAGCTTTCAAGGCTTTTTACTGTAAATCTTTTGACAATATTGCATCTATGGTGATGAATCAGCTTTGAATACGCATAATCGGAGCCTCCAGTCCTGACATAGAATAAAAAAAATTCTAGCATTCTCGTCAAAAACTTTTCAATTCAATTAATGACACAAAAGCTAGGATTATCCCACCCGCACTGGGATGAGTAGTGTTTTCATGCTTCAGTTATATATGCTCTTGTTGCTAATTCATGACATTACATTTCTTGTATAAGTTATACATTTCTTGTATAAGTTATTTCGTATTTGAGTACTCCCTCCCCTATGATTGATTTGGTAAATTATTTATTCTGGGGATTAGAACATATGTTATAGTTCTGTTTTTTTAATGTTTCTTTAAGGAAATGATGACAAAGGAGGATTTCCTCTGACAATGGATTCGCACATCTGGGTTACAGAGTCCCTCCCTGAAGTTCGCCCACGAGTTGTCATTGAGTGATTGAGTTCCCTGAAGTTCGGGCTGGAGTTCCCAATTTGACCTGAGAGTTTTTGCTTGTGGATTTTGATATGACATTGTTGAAGTGACTTTTCGGTTATCCTCTAGCAAAGAAAGACGGGTTGTTCACTTAATTATCATATTATAGAGTGTGGGGGTCTCTATGGTTGTCACATGATAACTGTGATTCATGGGTATTGCAGTGTTTTGTTTATTTACTTCTGATTGGCTGCTGAAAATAAAAAGTAAAGACAGAGAAGTATAATCCTCGCCTCCGTGTCCTTAATAGATTTGAAATTCTTGACCTGAAGGCTAGATTTTTTTTTTATTTAATGACAATCCTAGTCGATTCGCCCCCCCCACGCTCCATTTCATGGTATGGCTTCTGCACGTGCTGGTTATGTTTCTGCACAGCAGCAAGTGACATAGAAGGGGTGTCGCTGAAGGCAGAGCTGCTACACAAGGCAACAACCATGTAGTGAATGCAAGAAGTAAAATATTCACTTGCAAACCCAAGATCTTTCTTTAAAAAAGTGTGTGTCTGTGTGTGTAAGTGCGTAATCATTGATTCCAAGTTTATATGTGTAGTTGTGAGTCGGTGAGTGTCTATGTGTATATGCAACAGTTAGTCACATGCTGAATGAGTCACATACGGAATGAATAGAGTGCATCATCAGTGGATGAATGGTTAGGTGGGCTAAGTGGATGGATGAGTCGAGTATAGTCAAAATGTGAGTGAGTGCATTGATGAATGACAGGATGAATGAGTGAGTGCCTGGATGAAAGGATTTGGAAGGGCAGGTGAATAACTAACTAGGTAAGGTAGGAAAAAGAATAGTGTGAAAAATTAATTCTGCCCCATTCAACCTCCCTGCATCTTTCACATTTTTGACTGCCTGTTTTATGGACTTCTGCGGTGAGTGAGTCTCTGTGCTGAATTGATACTTACTCTAAGCTTGGTTATAATGAATTGGGAGTGCTAAGAACCAGTGTCTGCCTTTGAAGATATGATCTGCTGTCCAGCCAGGATAAGAGGCTCAGAGCTGGTTGCACATGAACATGTGCACACACACAATCGCACACGTGTACTGATTGAGCATATGAGCCTACTATCAAACTCAGCCCAGTACCTGCACAGAGAAAACTTGTGGCAGAGGGAACCTTTTATAAATTGGTGCTTTTCTGGCCAGACCACAAGATATAAGTAGGCACTGGTAGTATGAGTCTGTACATCTGTAGTGCTTCACTGTAGTATGTCGAGCATTTTATTGCATTATACGTTATGAGTGGAATCTGCACAAAACTATATTTTCTCCATAGTTAGGTGTAGAGACTCAACTGATATACGAACATTAAGGTAAATCACAATTCCTGAAATTAGTTTCCACAGATCTACACTCCTTCTGGCATTTCAAAACTCATCATATTTCTCTTGCTCAGCCCCTGCTTAGATTCTGACCATTATGCCACCCTGCTGGACAATGTTAATTGCTCTCCTGGCCAGCTGGAGAAGCAAAGGCAAGGCCTCCCACACAACAGGGCCATTCGAACTACCTGGAGAGGAGAGCGTGGGGACAGAATCTCCATGTGCTAATTACTTTTCACACTACACCTGACCTGGGAAGTCTCAACCCCAAAGAAGCAAAGGAAACAGCCCAACATCTGGAGCCTGTCACATTAGCAGCTTCCCTTTGAAATGTTGGATAGAAGGGCTAGGCAGAGGTGGCAGATAGGAGTGGAGATTAGGCTCTGGGAAAAAGTATTTATTAAGACCATCTTGCAAATTCCCAAACTGCTGTGCAGGAGGGCAGGGGCCGTGTTAGAATGATGATTTGTCAGCCTAAGGTAGGTCAGACGTGCCTATCATTTGGAACATTCTATCCCATTTAAAAAACCTTGCATAAGGTAGAGGCTTTTGTGAGCATTCCAAGCCCTGAGTTGACTCCATCTGAAGAAGGAGATTCTGCTGGAAAAAGACTCATGAGTTCTGATTCCTGACTCTTGCTGGAAGTAGAGGGCTTAACAAGGACTCAAAGACCCCTGCATCCTGCTGACACCCAGGGAATGAACTGTTCTCCAGGAGTCAAGTTGTTGGCCTCTTATATACCTGATTCAGGGACACAAGAAGTTATGGACTGCACGATTGAGCAGAAGTAGCCTTGCCTGCAGTTGGACACTAAGGGTTTAATTTAGAGTTTGGTGGAGGGTTACTCCATCACAAACATGGCGGATATCACATCTGCCATATTACAAGTTAAAATATTTGACCAGAACAATCTGCTTGGAGTATCTGACCTTTGCTCCATCATAATCAGCCTGAAATTGTGCTTACGATTCGGTCCAAAAACTGGTGCATTTCCAGGTGCTTGACGTTTTCAAGGTGCTTTTTGCCTTAAACTTTAAAAAATAATATCCTGGGTTCCCCTTAAACTATTTTGATGTTATTTGTGTCCTTTTCCTCATTCAATATTTCTCTATTTGCCCACATTGATTGGATAATTCTATTGTGTTGTGTCATTTACTTTGGAACTGTTGGTACTACTTGAACTCTGCATGCACTTCTCTGGGGTTTGCCTGCTGTTTGTGCTATAGCTTCTAGGGGTTGAGTAGAAATTTCACACCTTTCACACCTACATTTTGACCTAATCCAAGAGGGTTTATTGAATTAGGTGCCCCACCCCCCACCAATGATTAACCCTATTTCTAACAAATAACATTGCAGCCTCTTTCTCAGCAGTATGGCCACCATCCATGTGGGGCAGTGTTAGGCTACATATCAATGAAGATGTAGCAACTTTAGTGGAAAATTGCAAGCTGTAAAAGACCAAAATGCCAATGCTCCAATAATCTGCATAACCCTGGTGGCCATCTTGGTGTGGTGCAACTTCTTTAGAAAACATGTTAAATAGTTTTCCAGAAGACATAAGAGAAGCATTGTTTTTTCTCCATTTGAGTGGATAACAAAAACATTTCCTATGTAAGAAACTGGTTTAAGGTAAGAAACTGGTTTAAGGTATTTTAAAAATATTTTTAAAATATGAATGCAATGAATATTATAATAATAACATGATATTGCTCTTTCTAATTCATCTTCATCTCTTCATTAATCTTCATGCTTTAAAGTACAATAGAACATATCATTTTCTTTACCTCATGGCTGAAGCAACTCTGGCCTTTCTTTGGGATGCTCTTTCCAAAGCTGGATTTATTCAATTGTTTTCTCTTCACATTAGGCCTATATTCTTAGAGAGTGTGTCACTGTCAGGCAACTTAGAACCCGTGTCATGGCCAGCGGCATGGAGATCTTCCCACAGTGAAGCGCCAGTTGTGCAAAGTTTGAGCAGCCCCGCATGTTACTACAGTAACAGCATGACCAGCCCAGGGGGCATAGAGAGAATCTGGGTAAACAAGAGATGGGGAAGAATGAGACACAGCCTAGAGGGGAGGGAGATGAGAGAGAGCTGCTTCAAGCTGAAGCTGACCCTGCACTGTACACACAAGAAGGTTGCATCATTGCCTTTATGAACTGTTACAGCTGCACCAAAGAAATAGCTGTATGCTGCGAACAGGAAAATCCATGTGCTGTGGCTAACACTTCCGTTCAACCAATAGCTGATTGATGTGGGCTGTTCAAAACATGAACAACACATGAGGCAACCAATGATGGCGATGACCTGATCTTTTGGCCTTCTCCCTGTGAAGATCATGTAACTTACTACTTAAAAAGACATTAAGGCCCTCATTGCAACCCTGGCAGACACTTCTTTACAAACCAAAACCAGTCCTCCCCCAACAGCCACGGCCCCCCTACCACCCACCAAAGCTGATAGGGCCCCTCCTCTACCCCCCCAAATCCATGGCCCCCCATACATAGCCCCACTCACGCATGCACATACACGTGCATACACATGTACACATGCACACACAATACAACCCCCGACACACACCACCCCCCCGCATTCATACACGCACTCACACACGCTCTCTATACACACACCGTCACACCCCCATTCATGCCCACACCACACAACACCCACCGACACCCCTCCCCTGTCAGACGATCACCTTACCTGTCTCGGTTGTCGTCCGGGAGGGAACGGGTTCCATGGGGCCTGCTCTGGTGCCAGCACACTGTCACCACAACACCACCATGCCGAATACTGTAACGTAATTCAGTGGGCTGTGTTGTGATGACGTGGCGGTGACAGTGGAGCAACCTCCACTGCACCGCCGACCACCAGTATGGCTGCTGCCGGCTCTCCACCCACATTATGGCGGAGAGTCACTAGCTGTCATAATATGGCGGTCTTCAGTCTGGCGGGACTTCAGCGGTCTTCTTAGAAGACCGCCAAAGTCATAATGAGGGCCTAAGTATTTAGGCCCATATTTATACTTTTTTATCTCCGCTTTTGCTTCAAAAAGCGGCGCAAACTTACAAAATACAATTGTCAATTGTGTCAAAAAGCGGCGCAAATGCGGCGCAAAAAAAGTATAAATATGGGCCGTAGTGACATAAGGGCCCAATTAAAGATGGAAAGAAGGAGTTCAAAGATCAGGGAATGATCTTAGCTAGGGGTGGCTTTTGGTTGGGATCGCTGGCATTATGCCTTTGGCTCTGTGAAGTTCGACATGCAAAGAGCACAGATTTGCCCTGCTAATCTTTTAAAGGGATTGGTTTGTAAAGAAGTGTCCCAATTAATACTTTGATATAATTCTTATAGGACATCGGTGATCTTTTTAGAACCTGGTTTGGAGGTTTACACACCCTGTAAAGGGAATTTGGCTTAATAGTGATAGCCGAACCTGGATAAGTGGTTAGCAAGTGTAGAAAGGCCAGAACTTATTTTGTGTGTTGTTTGTCAATGTTCAGTGCTGGTACTTGTTTCTTGACAGAGGCACATATTAATGACAGTCCCCCACATGATGGGTATGTCTGTCTACTTTTAAACATCAGTAGATTATTTAACATAGCAAAATACATAAAAAATATTAATACCAATAATTACAGGCCATTTATAGAGCTGTGAATGGCTAGGAATAGTCCATGATGTCAATGTTTTCAGGAGTGTGATGGTAAGTAGGTAGCCTTGGTGCTAGCTTTGGGCAGAGAGAGTGGGTGTGATAGCTGCAGTAGCCTCCTGAGAAATATCTTGGTGCATGATACTTATTTTTCCACAAATTAAGGTTTGGGCAATCCAAGCCTGGGACAATGAATGACTTCCTGGCTGCTGCATCACCTCCCCCTGGCCCATGGTTGGACCCTTTGTCTGCCCCCAAAGCCATTTCACTTGGAACACCAATACTGCCACCAGCCCCCCACTGTTGCCCTCCAAGCCCAATAAACAGCTCTACTGCCTACTGATCAATGCTATCTCGCTCTGCAAATATGCCACAGAAATATGGGACACCATAACCACCCTCAAACTGGACTTGATGTTCATCACCGAGACCAGGTTCACACCTGTTTTGTCCTCTGACATCGCCTGCTCCACCCCACAGGGCTACAAGCTGATTCACAAAGACCTCCACAGCAAGAATGGAGGAGGCATTGTCATCATGCATAAGGGCAACCTCCCATGTACAACCATTGAGGAATAGACATTCAAACTCTTGGAACACCTCAACCTCCTTCTCTGAATCAACACCAGAACAACAATCAGGATGACTCTCGTGTACAGACCCCAGGGCCTTTGCCCTGCCTTCTGCAAAGCCATCGCCAACTTCATCACCCCCGGCGATAGACTCACACTAGGAGATCTCAATTTATACCTACATGACCCCAACAACAACTCCTTCAATCTCCTGGATAACCTAAGCAAAATCGGACTCAAACATCAAGGGCCAGATGTAGCAAAAATAAAAATTGCGACTCGCATTTTGCGAGTTGATGCGACTCGCAAAATGCGAGTCACAAATTGGAATGTCAGAAACAAAAGCGATCCGATTTTGCGACTCGCAGCCGGACTCGCAACGCTGTGTGCGAGTCCGCAGTTTGCGAGGTCGCTGTTTGCGAGTGTGCAAAAAACGAACTCGCAATTAGCGAGTGGGTGTCGCAAATTGCGAATACCTTCAAAATTGCTTGCAGGTGCAGCAGAACACTCCAGAAAGCATACCAGAACACTCTGGAAACACTTCCTGGCACATGATGATGACATCACAGCCAGGAAGTTAACAAATACACCTGGGAGGAGGGCTCAACAGTGAGCAGTGTCTCTGCCACTGACAGTAGGGTGCTGAGGAGTGGTAGGCACAGCACCATGGACGCAGCAGGGACCAGCCAGGCTGGCAGGAGGGGCAGGAGATCATAGATAACAGCCAGGACAGATTAATGTGGCACATGGCGTTAATGTGCCACATGACTGGTTGGCATTTTCCTGCCCATGGACAATTTCAACTTGTATATAGTATCTTCATGACATTAATAAAACAGTTATTTTTGTTCCACTTAACAAATGGTTAATAGGTGAGTATGGTGGGAGTTGACACGTACCGTCCAAAATATTGCGTTGCAATGTGGTCCCGTCTCAGTCTGCCTTGATTAGCTAGACTCCTATCCCCATGATGGCGATGTGGTTGTTCTTGCTCTTCATCATCAGGATCTGGGTCTGCAGGGGTGAGAGGTAGCCCACGTCGGGTGGCTATGTTGTGGAGGATGCCGCATGCCACCACAATTTTGAAAGCAGTAATGGGGGTGTATTGGAGGGCGCCTCCACTGCGGTGGAGGCATCTGAATCTTGCCTTCAGCAGTCCGAAGGTGCGCTCGATCAGGTTCCTGGTCCTCTTATGCGCACTGTTGTATTGCCTCTCTGATTCAGTTCTGGGTGTTAAAAACTGAGTCATGATCCAAGGCCTGAGAGCATATGCACTGTCACCTGTTGGGCACAAAAGTACACGGTTAGGAAGTCCAGATTGTCGTGCACAGTGACCTGTGTGTATGTCTGCAAGTGTCTGTGGCTCTACCTAGGAGGTAACCGTCTCCAAATTCCCCACGTTCCAGGCGTTGATGTATCCCACTATGCCTAAAAATGTATGAGTCATGGGTACTGCCAGGAAACTTAGCTACGATGTCCGTGATGACATAATGGGCATCACAAACAACCTGTATGTTGAGTGAGTGGGTACACTTCCTGTTGCGGAAAATGTGTTCCAGATTAGCAGGGGGGCATATTTAAATGTGTGTCCCATCTACACACCCTATGACATGAGGAAAGTGGGCAATGCGGTAAAAGTCCAGCTTGGTGCTGTTAATTTCTGCCTCATTCCTTGGTAAGTATATGAAGTGAGACATGTGCGTGACTAAGGCATCTAGGAATGCCCTGAGGAACCTTGACACTGCAATTTGGGATACCCCACCGGCCACGGCAATGACCCCCTGATAGCTCCCTGAGGCCAAAAGGTGCAGTGCGCATAGTACTTGCACATGCGTAGGGATGGCGCAGCCACGCAGAGTCTTGTGTTCTAGCTGTGGTTTCAGTAAATCTATTAATTCTAGAATGGCTGCGCTGCTAAGGCGGTATTTGTCATAGATCTCCTCTTCAGTTTGCTGAAAAAGAGTCTGCCTGGTTCTATATATCTTCTCCTGTCTGTGGCCCCTCCTCCTCCTCTGCTGGGCTGCGTAGACTCTCCTCCTCACTGCTATCAGGTATATCTCCGCCATCTTGAGTAACCCAGATGCCTTCTGGGTCCCCTTTGATACTTTGGTAATGGTTACCACCTGCTCTGAGTTAGTGGTAAATGGGACATGCAAACTGGGCTTTTTGCGACTAGTCGCAATTTGCGAGTTGCAATTGCATATGGGTTGCGACTCGCAAATTGCGACTTGCAATTTGCGGGTCGCAAAATGGGGTCGCACCGGATGCGACTCGCAAACGGGTCCCATCGCTTTTTGCGAGTCGGAAAAGGGCTTTTTGCATCCCATTTCCAATTTTGCACTGTCGCAAATTGCGATTCGGCCCGTTTGCGAGTCGCAATCGTTTGCTACATCTGGCCCCAAGTCACCAGCCACACAAACACCACTGCACACATCCTAGTTCACATCTTAACAGCCAGTGATAAAATTAAGTTCTCTCACACAACGGAGCTCACATGGACTGACCCCACCTAGTACACTTCTCCATAACCAACAGACCAGAGTCTTCTACCACCTCCCACCTCCCCCCTCTTCAGATGGGGAAAAATCACATAGACTCAATGAACCACCGCCCTCCACTCCAGCAAACACATCCTCTCAGGCAACCTCAGGCAAGATGCCCGCAATCTGTCCAAATGAATCCTCAATGGCACCAACAAAGTCACCCCCACAAGGAACTCCACCACCAGAAGGTCCAGCAAGCCCGAACTCCGCACACTCATGAGAGAATGCAAACAGCTAGAAAGGCGATGGAGCAGCAGCAGAGACCAAACAGACCACACTACCTTCAAAAAAGCACTGAACAAATATCATCTCCTCCTCAGAGAAGCTAAGAAGTTTTCTGTACTCAGCCTCATTGAGGAAAGCACTACCCACCTGAAGGAACTCTTCAAGATTGTCAAAGAGTTCTCCTGCCCTGCAGTTCCCCTGGGACTCACTATCAGACTACTTCAATGACAAAATCACAACCATCTACAGAAACTTTCACCACCAGCCAACCAGCATCAACCACTTTCTGACCCCATCCGGCAACTCTCCCAGCCACCTGATCACCGACTGGAAGCCTTGCTCTATCCAAGAAACAGCTGCCCTTATGAGTTTGACCCACTCCATCTTACCCATCAACCCTTGCCCCCACTACATCTTCAACTTTGGCAAGAAGGAAATCAGCAGCATCCTCGTCCCCATCCTCAACACCTCCAACACAATTCCTACCATCCCTGAAGCATGAAAGCAACCTCAGGTCAAGCCACTCCTTAAGAAACCATCTGCCAACCCCAGTGAACTCAAAATTTAGTGCCCTATTTCTCCGCTCCCCTTTTCAGATAAGGTCCTGGAAAGAGCCATCAATCAGCATCTCTCCGAATACCTGGAAAGACACAATCTGCTAGACTCCTCCCAGTGCAGCTGACGTACCAAATACAGCACCAACACTGCCCTTATGGCCTCAGCGGGTGGCATCAGGTCCCTCCTCAACCAAAGAGGTGGCCCTTATCCTCCTGGACCTCTCTGCCATGTTCAACAACATCTCTCACTACACCTTCATGCCCAGACTCCACCACATCAGGATCCGAAGCAATTGCCTCAAATGGATCCATGCCTCTCTCCCAGAGAGTCCACCTCACACCTTTCACCTCTGAACCAAAGAGCACCATATGCAGCATCCCCCAGGGGTCCTCCCTCAGCCCCACCCTGTTCCAACACCTATATGATGCTGCTGGCCCAGATTGCTTGCTCTCATGGACTCAACATCATCTCATATGCAGATGCCAATCAACTCATTCTCTCCATTTCTGATGACCACACCACGCCTATATATAACTTCCACAATGCCATGACCCACATCCCCAAGTGGATGAGATCCAACTGCTTGAAAATGAACACAGACAAGACAGAAGTGATCATGTTTGGAAATAACACCCCCCCCCGGACTACTAGTGGTGGTCCCCTATAATCGGACAACCTCCGACCCCGGCAGACCACGCCTGCAACCTCGGCATCATCATTGACAGCAAACTCACCTTCCAATGATAATATTCACACTAGGGCACACCATAATGGTACATAAAGTTCTTGGTTGTTGGAGACAAGAATTCAATATAAGTATGAATTGGTAGTCCTTTAGTTCTCCTTCTAATAATTACATGAAGAGGACAAACACCATAAGTCCAAAGGTGTAACATCCATGATTCTTTATTGATCCTTGTGATAGTTCATGAAGAGGACAAAAATCATCAGTCCATAGATGCACCAGACAACACGTGTTTCAGACTTTTTCAAGGCTGTAAGATGTAAATGCAAAACATAACATATGTATTCTAAGTTATGTGTAAACTATCATGAACAAAGAACAAGAATTGTACAAAAACCATAAAACCAAGAAACCATTACAAGAGACTCCAAGCACATAACACCTGGATATGTGATAGATTACAACACGTTAAAATTATATATGTCCACAAGCAAATATAAATATCAAACGGTGTATCATAAGGCCAATGACACCAGAAAACAAACCCAAAGATTAATGTGGAAAGTGCGAAAGAAAGACCCACGCCACAAACAGGTACACCAAAGATGCTGCTATCAGAACAAAGCATGAAATATGCCTCTTAGAAAAGTATTGTGTAAAATTGTTTCTAGATATCCCTCTTGATGCATACACAAGTACCAAACGGCCATGATAAGCCTAAAGGAAAGATAAAGAAATATTTGTACATTAGGAGCCCCAAAGTATGAGCATAAAAACATGACAGACCCCGCAAAAAGATGTACGACTAAATGTAAAAGACCCCTGCCAATAGATACATTGAAATCATAACGGAGTTTGAACCAATGAAGGAGATAAAAACACATAGGCCCTCATTTCAACTTTGGCAGGCGACCGCCGCTCGGCCGCCAATGCGGGCGCACTCCCGTGGTGTCTATTTGGAGATCCGCGCTGGGCCGGCGGGCGGAAACCTAGGGCCAGATGTAGGTAAGTCACAAATTGCGACTTGCAATTTGCGAGTCATAGCGACTCGCAAATTGCAACTCGCAATTCGCGAAGCAGAAAGGTGTCTCAGACACCTTCTGCGACTCGCTATGGGGTCGCAAAGACCCACTTCATAAATATTTATGAGGTGAGTCGCAGTTTGCGACCCCATAGCGAGTCTAGGCACTCACGGGGATGGTGGCCTGCTGGAGACAGCAGACCACCATGTCCGTGACTGCTTTTCAAATAAAGCAGTTTTTTTTTTCTCTTTGCAGCCCGTTTTCCTTAAAGGAAAACGAGCTGCAAATAGAAAAAATACTGAAACCTTTTTGTTTCGGTTTTTTTCAGAGTAGGCAGTGGTCCATGGGACCACTGCCTGCTCTGAAAAAATAATTTTGTGAGCATTCACAAAGGGGAAGGGGTCCCATGTGGACCCTTCCCATTTGCGAATGAGTTACCATCCACTTTAAGTGGATGGTAACTGCGAGTTGATTTGCGACCGCTTTCGCGGTCACAAATCAACTCTACATCGCGGTGCGAATCGCAAATAGGAAGGGAACACCCCTTCCTATTTGCGAGTCGGAAACACATTTTGCGAGTCGGTACCGACTCGCAAAATGTGTTTCTGCATCGCATGAGGCCTTTTGCGCCTCGCAAACGGGGTTTTTCGCTGTTTGAGAGGCGCAAAAGGCTACCTACATCTGGCCCTTAGATTCCACCTGCCGGCCCAGCGGGTATCTCGGCCGCAACATGGGAGCCGGCTCCAAATGGAGCCGGCTGTGTTGCAGCGGTGCGACGCGTGCAGTTGCACCCGTCGCGCTTTTCACTGTCTGCTGTGCAGACAGTGAAAAGCTCCATGGGGCCGTGGCAGGGGCCTCTGCATTGCCCATGCCTCTGGCCCCGCGACTCCCCTTTCCGCCAGCCTTTTCATGACGGTTCATACCGCCATGAAAAGGCTGGCGGGAGGGGGACTCGTAATCTCCTGGGCAGCGCTGCAAGCAGCGCCGCCCTGGGGGATTACAACCCGGCCGGTCCCGGCGTTGCGACCGCGGTGCTTCCCGCCGCAGTCGTAATCCCATGTGAAGCACCGCCAGCCTGTTGGCGGTGCTTCTGTCAAAACAGCCCTGGCGGTCTTTGACCACCAGGGTTGTAATGAGGGCCATAATATTATAGAAACAAACAACCCCACAAACGAGCGAGCAAAAAGTTGGCTGAAACAAAGTAAAACCCCACAGGAACATTAAGCCATAATACATAGACCCAAATAAAATAAATGACATAATATATTAATGAGCCTACACAATCTGTGCAAATGATATGAAATTTGATGTCTCCGAAAAGCACTCAAGTTCTCAAGGTATGTCTCGAACCATACAACATTCCGAAAAAAATATAAAGTGAATTAAAAAGTAAAAGCAAAACGCGTATGAAATACCAATGAAAAGTAGACATACATATAATGAAGCGTATGCGGAAGAAAAAGCAAGAGTGAGTAAGCACCCCATCATGTCACCAGAAAACAATACTAAAGATGAAAAAACGCAAGAGTTGAGGCAAAAAGGGCTAAAAATTGCAGTGTGCCCACATCATGGACTAGAACATACACACCGAATGATAGCATGGAAACACCAAAGCAAAAACATGCATCTTACCGGACAGCCTGAAGAGTAATGCTTCAATGTCTGAAACAAACTAAACGGGCGCCGCCATTTTGTTGCCCTTAAATATCCAAAAACATGAACATAGAAAGAGGACTATACGTGCATCGATCGGCAACACGAAACACGAATACACCTTCCAATGATAGTTAAACACAGTGACCTTCTCCAGCTTCCTCAACCTCCACCTGCTATGTAAGATTTTCAGATGCATCCCCATCGGAACCAGAAAGACGGTAACCCAAGCCATCATTGCCAGCAGACTAGACCACGGAAACGCCCTTTACATCAGACTTCTCGCCAGCTCCTCCACTGCCTCCAGATCATCCAGAATGCAGTGGCAACACTCGTCCTGGACCTCCCAAGGTGGACCTGCATCACCCTCCACCTCAGAGGTCTCTACTGGCTGCCCGTGCACAAGAGGTGTAAATTCAAGGTTCTCACCCTAACATACAAAGCCTGCCACAACATCGAACCCAATCTCATCAACCACAGACTCTCCTTCCACTGGCCCATCAGGGAACTTCATTCCACTACTCTCACCCTCGCTCAAGTCCCAAGAGTTTGCTGCAGCCGCAGCGGTGGGCACTCTTTCTACTTCCTTGCTGCCAAGATCTGGAATGACTTTCCTGTCTTACCTGCATACCACCCACACCCTCCTCTACTGCAGGAGGAAGCTCAAGACATGGCTCTTTGATGAATAGCTACCAGTCCCAGGGACAACCCTCACCTCCTGGATACCCACCGGTGTGAGAAGCCACACTTTACATATCTGGTGATTGATTGATTAATTGAGTAGAGCTAAGTGGTGGAGATGGTCCGAAATGATGTAGCGCTTGGATAACTAATTGAGCGGCAAGACTGGGGGGATGACGCAGCTGTAATACAGGATGCTTCAGAAGATAGAGATTGCCAGGGGCTCAGTGCATGTGTAAGCATTTTACAGCGTGTTTATCTGTTGGGGCATCAGGAAAAGCAAGGGAATCCTCAACAAGTGGTAGGGCTGGTGTACCACATGGAAGAGGGAGAACATACGTTCTAGTAGGGAGCATATGAGTGCATTGCGTTCAGGAGGAGTTACTGAACCATGCATGTTGTTGATGTATATAAAGAAAAAGCAATACCTTCTGATCTTATAGTCAGCAGACTCGTGGTGCGCAAAGTCGAGCAACCCACAACTTCACAAGCTTTGAGAATGCACTTTTTTCAGCTTCAGTGTAACTTTGACGTACCAATAACTCATCCCGGCTTCCACATGTTGTTGCTAGAAGCAGCTGGTCGACTGAAGCTGCTTCTTGGTAGGCCTCTATCATATACCCGGCCACCTCCTCTGTCTCACACCTCCCATGTCCCTGCCATATTTCCCGCTCCCTCACAGCCAAAAACCTGAAGCCAGAAATACCCTCTCCCACTGTGCTCAGTTGGGAAGCTAAAGCCCCCCCCTTTACGCCACCTGTTTTGTGTGTCTTGTCCTTTGCCATTCAAAGGACACAGTATCCCTTTAACCATTTCCCTGCTGCAGGATGTGCCACCCTTTTGGTGTGGGACTTCCTTGGCTGTTGGCCATTCCAGGTGTGCCAGCCTGCCTGTGGGGACTCTTCACACTGGTGAATTTAGCCAAAGTCATACGACTGTGCATGGGATCACGTAAGATTCCAAATCGCCGGACGTCTTTGATGATGGTGTTGTCTTCACTTAGGGCTTTGCATCATCGGAGTGTCACAGAAAGTGATGCTCCGGGGGTGCAAAGGGCTTCCAAATAAGCCTCAAAGTGAGTAAGCATTAGGTGACAGCAAGTGGTGAATGGAAAAGGTGAAGGCAGTAGGCAACAGATGAAAGCTAAAGTGAATGTCAAGGGCAACAGGTGAAAGCAGTAGCCAACAGATGAAACCAGGAAGTTACAGAAGAAATTAAGATATGAAAAAAAGACTTAACTGGTGAAAGCAAGTAAGGAAAGCAAGAGGCTGCTGATGAATGCAAGAGACAAAAACAAGATGCAAAATCATTAGGCTGAATAAGAAAGCAAGGTGTGAAAACAGTCGTCAAAATCAATAAACAGCAGATGAAAGCAAAAGGGAAAATGAGGTGAAATTAAGAGGGTAAAAGCAAAAGGTGGCAGGTGAGACTGTTAGCTGAAAGCAAGCGGTGAAAGTACGAGGCAGGAAGTGAGAGCATGAGGTGAAAGCAAAAGGCATCTGATGAAAGCACGAGATGTAAACAAAATACGAAAATAACAGGTAAAAGTAAAAGACCTATGAAAGCAAGAGGTATGAGCTGAAAACAGGAGGTGAAACAACAAATGAATTCAATATTTAGCACCTGAAGGAAGTGATACATCAAACTGCAAAGGGCGTAAGCAAGAGATGAAGGCAAGAGGTGAACTCAAGAACCGAAAGCAGGAGGCAACAGGTGGGAGCAATATGTTAAAGGAAGGGAAAAAGTGTGGAAACAATCAGATGAGAGCAAAAGGTGAAAAAAAGCTAGTGATAAAGTCAACAGCCAGTAGATGAGGGCAATAGGCGAAACAATAAATTAAATCAGTAGCCAGAAGGTGAAGCAAGAATACCTGAGAGTTAACAACAAGAGGGTTTGGTTTGATTAAATCTAGAAATCCTTAACTTGGCAGCATTTGAAGTGGCCAACGCTGCATGAGGCTGTTGTCATTCAACACATTAGGCAATTATTTGGTTAAAAGTGCTTCTGCTGCCGCACATTCATCAGAACTACTGTATAGGACCATTCTAAATGGCCCTGCGTGGGAACCCTGGGAGCAAATGCCCTAGGAAATCATGACATCTGCATTAGTCTGTTTCTACTGTGCCCTGGCTTTATTAGCTTAAAGTGACAATGATTAAAGAGTAAGGAACTTGTTTAGACATCAGTGCACTCTTAATAAGGCAGATGGGACATCTATCACTTTTTGGCAGATGTCCCACATCTGCCACATGTGCCAAACTCTACGAAGTGCCTAATTGTGTTTGAAATTGTGAAGTCAAAAGACTCTTAGGTGAAATGCAAAGCTCTCACAGTTTAAGGGCCCTTGTGCTGTTTTCTACCATGGGATACCTTTCCAACTGCCATATAGGATAGATAGGAGTAGCGGGTGTTATGGCACCAAATGGCCCTCACCCTGCCCCTCTCACCATCACTACCATCCTTCCACGTGCACCGTCTTCAGGGCACCACGCCTTCCCCTAGCTCGAGCCCCCTTTGTCTCATCCTCTACCACATCATGATGCCAGCTAGAGACGTTTTCCAGCAAGAGGACCTTGGATGGTACAGGTTTCAGATGGGTACCCAGTTGGGCAGGGCATGGTAGGGATGTTATATATAATCAAAGCCAACAATCTGTGCTTCCATTTTGTACTTTCACCTGCCCTTACAAAAAGTGAGGCTGTGGAGTCCCTGGTGTTAGGTTCGGTTATGATTTAACCCTTGTGCCCCGCTATACTGAGACACTTTGGGGCAGATTTACGAGAAAGTGGTGCATCAGTCCCGATGCACCACTTTTCTTACACCCCCCTATCGCCACCTAACAACACCATGGTTGCGCCATTTTTATAATACGGTGCACCATGGCAGTTATTAGCACAATAGCATCAGCATTTTGGAAGCCATTGTGGCGCTTTGCTGCACTAGTTTCAAAAACATTGACGCTAGTGCAGCAAAGCACAGGGAGGCCCATAGGTTACTATGGGTGCGTCATTTTAACATACGCGTTGGGCAGGCGTTATAAATGATGGAAAAAATGGTGTAGTGAAATCTTGTAAATTTCACTGCGCCATTTTTTCAGGCCTCCCTTGGTCAGAAGGCCCCACCCTGCATACATTATAACTGACGCAGGCATAATGTTGTGGAAGGGGGCACAAGGAAGAGCAAATAAAGCATTGCGCCACTTTGTACGTCTGGTGCGGAGAAACGGTCACCTTGGTGCCACAATAGTGTGAAAGAAAAATGACACCAGGGCAGCACAAGGTGGTGCAAGGGGTATGTAAATATGCCCGTTTATGTGAATTCATTTCCCTGGGTGGCTTTTTGTGAACACTATTTAAACTGAATTCACATTACCTTTGGAATCTGCTTCATCAATCCCCTTCACTACCTAATAGTCTTTGCTGTCTCCCAGTTTTTAGCATTTATGTGGAGACTCAGATCAAAAGGGGTTGCTTCTCTGCTCTTGCACCAGGGCTAGGGCTTTGCTTGAGCTCTTTATCGTTGGGTGTTGGTTAGATGGGCAGCGATTTGCTTCTCCTTTAGTGCCGTACTTTGTATTTATATTTTCAGATGTATCTCTTTTTGTCATATATTTTATATTATGAATGGTGACTTATTAATCATTTTTGTGTGCCCTTTGTTTTTTTTTTTAGATATTTATGTGTCCTTTTAACAAATTTTATGTCATGATGTGGAATTTGAACTTTTATGACCAATGGCCAAAATCAAGTTATGGCGGTGCTTTATCAATCCAATCCAGTCCTGATCTTCCAGGCAGTCTGGACCAGAATGCAAGTGCTGGATGTGACATCTACTAGTAAGTAATGGCATTTTTATCACACTGATTGCTCAGTTCAGTTTAATCCAGTATTTCCAGTAGAAACAATTAAGGGTCTTTGGGGAAAAGCTATCTGTGACATGTATATCCCGCCTTATCCAAGACTGATTACATATATTTTTCTATATTGCCCATTAAATCAGTCTTTAGGAAGAAATGACTATTCACAATTTTCAAAAACCTTAGGTGTGGGCAATACAGTGCAGAAATCATATTACTTTGCAAATCCACCTGGTCTGTAGTACATAAAGTGCTGCAGAACCACAACAGGCATGTGTGCCTGCTTCTTGCACCCATACAAGGTACCACAGATGCTTATGCAGCCCCTTCTATAATACTGTGCAATATAATATGGTGCATGCTATGTCTTCACGATCAAAAGGGGACATTTCCTCACTTGGACTGGGGACAAGACCAGATGCAAATGAGGAAACCCTCTGCCATTGCCACCCGGCCATATTAGAAATGCAGGTGCAACCGCATACAAGGCACTGGTGGTCCACTGATTGGGCACCACATAGAGGTGGTGTACAGTTATTGCAATCCATGAGTGGTGCTCCATGGTAGCCAATCATGTGACTCCCCCAGCATTCCTCTTTGGGTAGGCGCAGTAATACACTGCACCAGCATGAGAGAAGATCACTGCTCCCCCTCTAAAGAGAGCCCCACTTGCCTACAGTGAATGAGAGGCTGTGTTTTCAAACTGGACCCTGTCTTTCACTAATGCATTCTCCATGGACCAGCCACAAGCTGTCAGGGTTAGAGCTTGCAGTAAGGACAGCATATTTATTTTTGATACCTCGATTTGCGCACTTACAACTAGATAAGGGAGTGCTGCAGCATGGATAGGGACAGTGTGCTTCATCTATTTTATGGCCACGTTAGCATCAATTATACTAGCAGCTGCTACATTAGCACGAGGAATCCTTCAGGTACACGCATTCTTTAGGAAAGAAGTACATAAATAAATGCCTCACTTCTTTCATTGGGTTTTAATGTTATGGCAGATGTTATTGATATTTCTAGTAAATTTAAAGCTCCCACTTTACATGCTATATCAGAAGTGAATGAGTGCAATAACAGAAGTTTCTATTGTGTACTTACCCATTCCAACATCAATTTTATAAAGTGATCTGTGATGAATGCATGATTTGTTTGCACATTTTAACTAGGGGTGGGCAGAACTCACAAATGTAAAAATTTGACAAACTTCTGCCACCAGGTGGAAATATGCATGTTGCACTGCAATTTAGCATCAATGGTGTGAGCAGCACTGAAAAATCAGCACACACTGCACCATTCTGCCACGCGGCGATTGGTGGAATTTGGCCGGTACTCCACATTACAAGAATAACACAAAGTCGAAAAATCCGCCAACTCCATGGGCAGAATGAAGCATTCCATCCACCCCTAATTTTAATGTTACTACTTTGGATGTTTGCCCTTGGTGCTCCTGGAATTGGTGGTGACAGTAGGAAGTCCAATATTTTTGAGATGACAAAATTCCCCAATCTGTCAATATCTTGACGTTGTAACTCATTTTGCTAAAACTCTCCCAGTGTACTTATTTGAGCACTCACATCTTTCCTCCTAGTCTCTCTTCATGCTTCACTTCGTCACTTCAGTCTGCTTCTAAAAATGCAAAAAAAACAACCTACGTCGGGTACATAGCGCGCTTTATAAATTCTTGATTGATTGATTACGTCGAGTGAACAGATTCAGAATTTGTCCCTGCCTATCTGTCCATCGTTACAAACTGTTATTCCAAGACTTTGCGCAATCACCACATCATTGTATCTCTGCAGTATACATAAATCTTTCCCCAAAAAATCTGATATTGTAGGATACTAAGAATTTGAGCCACTGGGGTTGTTTGTTGCTCGAATAAAAAAGACTACCTGAGATCTGTCCCAGTTATATACAAATAAAACTCAATAGTGGTCTAATAGGAACAGTCCAGTCCGAATTTCCAAGCCAGGTTCTCCCTGAACTGGAACACTAGTAACCCTGGTAGTTGAAGATGGACTGTTCCCATGCTCATCAGAATTGGTATTGTTTTCCATAGCCGGCCCTTTTTCTAGAGTGGCACAGTGAGTGAATAACAATGGGTTGGAATGCTGTGCAAGTGCTTACCAGTGGTTAGCCTATTTGCAAGCATACCTCCCTTCACTTGTCTTATGATTAATGTAGCGGCCCAAGAGGCCAAGGGTATGCCCGGATACTGGTCTCTTGCTCACTGTTCCATAGGATCCTATACCTCACTGATGAGATCAAAACTGGCCTGGTGCTGCTTGTACTCTCTTCCAGTGGAGCCTCGCCTTGCAGTTTGGGACGGACTGTTCCCAAGAAAAACAGTGTCAGCACTGATTTCCACAAAGCAGACCCTTGTCTGGAGTGCCACAGTGAGTGAAATAAATGGACTGGCATGCTGCCCCTAGTGATTGCCAATGGCTATTTGTAAGCATTCCTCCCATTGTCTTTTATCAGGCGTAAATTTAATAGTCCCCTTTCTGATATGCATCTGTCTGGTGGCGTCCATTCTCTTGATTGCACTTATAAGTGAAAATATTTACTAGTGGGACTCTTGAACATTACATTTGCTCTGATTCTAGTCTATATGCTCCTTTATAGGTCATTTACACATATATAGCTGGGCCTGGTGGCTTACCAGACTAAAGCATCCATTCCAACTCCAAATCCTTTGTCTTTCCTTGTGGCCACAAGTTCATATCCTGGTAGAACCACTTAACTTTTAATCCATTTGAGGTTGAGATGAGTATTGATAGAGATCAAATTTACTAATACATTAGTGACATAGAAGTTAGCATACGGCAACTTACGAATTTTCATTTAAAGGCCAAACAGAGAAATTAACATGGAATGTAAGAATGTGCATGTTTGAAATATGGTGGACAGTGTGACCTCCATTCGCATTTGACATTGTGTTTTGCCATGAAAGATTACATGAATTATTATTAAAAGTATTATCCTTGGAAGAATAGTAGAAATCAAAGTATATTATGAGTATTAAATGAACATGAATTAATCATACTTATATTGATTTAAATGAATTTGTTACCGAGTTACATGTGTGCAGAGAAATAAATACATGTTTAAATTGTTTCCTAATATTATACGTAAAATTATGTTTTCAATTAAATAATTTACTTTGCATGTTTGATTTAAATTGTAAGGTGTGCAATGAGATGTATATGTGTTAACTGCATTAATAAGTATTTAGGCTTTTTTGGCTAGACTAGGCCTGAAGATTCTTTTTTGCAGCAATAGAGGAAAATTACTGATTCATTCTGTTTCCTTTGACCTGAATTATTTCCTAGGTTGCTGGTGTGTTAGTGAATGTCTTATTGTATTAAAAACAGAGAACATGTCTAGATAAATAACACATGTAACAGTTTTTGTTCTGGCTGTTGAACATGACAGGAAGCCTTATTAACTTCGTATGAGAAAGGTTAGAATCATCCTGTGAGCTGTGGGAAAGAAATGTAAAGTTGTAAAGTTGTCAACCAATCAGAAACATATGGCCATTTCTAGTTAGGCAGACAGCAGAAACATTTAGGGGCATATTTATACTCCGTTTGCGCCGAATTTGCGTCGTTTTTTTCGACGCAAATTCGACGCAAAACTAACTCCATATTTATACTTTGGCGTTAGACGCGTCTAGCGCCAAAGTTCATGGAGTTAGCGTCATTTTTTGGCGTGAACACCTTCCTTGCGTTAATGAGATGCAAGGGAGGCGTTCCCGTCTTAAAAAATGACTCCCAGGCATGTGCGTGGTATTTATACTCCCGGGCAAAAATGACGCCCGGGAGTGGGCGGGGCAAAAAACCCCGCATTTGCGCCTCTTTTTAACGCCTGGGTCAGGGCAGGCGTTAAGGGACCTGTGGACTCAGAATGAGCCCAGAGGTGCCCTCCCCTGCCCCCAGGGACACCCCCTGCCACCCTTGCCCACCCCAGGAGGACACCCAAGGATGGAGCGACCCATCTCAGGGAAGAAAAGGTAAGTTGTGGTAAGTATTTTTTTTATTTTTTTTTGTGGCATAGGGGGGCCTGATTTGTGCCCCCCTACATGCCACTATGCCCAATGACCATGCCCAGAGGACAGAAGTCCCCTGGGCATGGCCATTGGGCAAGGGGGCATGACTCCTGTCTTTGCTAAGACAGGAGTCATGTTAATGGGGGATGGGCGCCAAAAAAAAATGGCGCAAATCGGGTTAAGGCGATTTTTTTGCCTCAGCCTGACTTGCCCCATTTTGAGACGCCCATACGCCATTTTCCCCTACGCCGGCGCTGCCTGGTGTACGTGGTTTTTTTTCACGCACACCAGGCAGCGCTGGTCGGCTAACGCCATTCTATAAACACGGCGCCCGCATGGCGCTCCAGAATGGCGTTAGCCGGCGCAAATTTTTTTGACGCTAAACTGCGTTAGCGCAGTTTAGCGTCAAAAAGTATAAATACGGGCCTTAGTTTGTTTGTGAGAGTTCTTCCTGGATGTTCATGCTGTCACTTCATGTTCCTCTCCAAGTCTTCTGCCATAGTTAGTCTTTGCCTTATAAGTTTCCCTTTAGTTTTATGTGTCCCGTTTCTGTTCATTACTAACATGTCCAATAAATTCTGAACTGCTGACCTGCCCTATGAGCAGCTCGTGTGTTGTACTACTCTTGATGCTGCCGTCTGCAGATGCTGTGAGACTGTGAATGCTCTTTTCGACAAATCTTTCCTGTCTGCTGTCCCACGAGGAAAGGTATAATGTGGTTCCTTTGCAGCTTAAATGATAAGACTAGTGTATTTTAATAGTAAGTTAAGTACAGCCCAGGGGCCACATGCGGCCCTCCTGACCTTTACTTGCGGCCCCTCTGGTCAACAGCAGCACCAGCAGCACTGGGCTGCTGTTTACTCAACTCAGCACTACTGTATGATAAACAAGATGTTAAACCAGCGAGGAAGGTAAAGAAAGTAGCTAGATTGTCATGCACCCTTAACTTTAGGTACACCATTTTTACAGATATACTGCAGCAAAAGTATAAAATATGTTAAGGTCTTTTAAGCAAAAAATCAAAAAGTTTTATTTCATTACCATGCAGAGACCTGTCACCTTAGTACATCATATTATATCAGTGCATTGAGAAGTATTTTCTTTTTAAGTCAGAAACAATCATTCTTCCCCTTCACCCTGAAAACAATGCCAATAGTGAACTAGGAAGTAAGTCCATTGTTTTGTGAACTCTTCAGGTGGCCTGGGTTCCTAATATACACAAGCAACATTATAGTTTATTAAATCAAACACAGGACAAGGTTTTGTATGGCAATCTGCCAGCATCAAGGCGGCCCCCGTTCACATCACTAATCAAATTTTGTGGCCCCAGGGAAAATATTTGTGAGTACCCATGCCCCAGTTAGAAGATGTTTCCAAATTATTTTTGTCTTTCCATTCTTTTCCTTTGCCTCCATGTGTTAGTCCATTCCCACACATGTAAGTCCAAACTCGTATTAGAGATAAGGATAGCTCAGCCCTGAAAACTGATTGTTAATATTGAATTATGATGATTTACTAATGTCACCATCACCTCCTTTGAAATCTGATTATAATGTGCATATTATAGTTTTGTTAATTTGTGTTATCTTCTTGGAGTGTTTAATAGCATTGATGTTTAGTAGGCTTAGGGCCTCATTACGACTGCCACCAAAGCAGCAGTCCCGCCTCCACATTACGACCATGGCAGAGCCTCCATGGTCAGACTGCTGACACCGACAGGTTGCCACCAGCCACCAGCCTGGGGCCTCAGCGGTGTCAATCTGCCAGAGCAGTGCTGCTTGCAGTGCAGCCCTGGAGATTACGAGTCCCCTTTCTGCCAGCCTTTGCATGGCAGTAACCCCGCCATGCAATGGCTGGCGCAAAGGGGGGGCCGGGGGACCCCATGGACAGCCCTGTTGCGCTTTCCACTGCCCGAATAATGGGCAGTGGAAAGCGCAACGGGTGCTGCTGCTCCCGCCGCACAGCCACATTGCTGGCGACAATGTTAAGGCCCTGCTCTCGCAGGTCTGGCAGGCGGAAATGCTGTGGTGAACTCGAATAGGGCTGGAAGTGTTCTGACCGTACGAGTTTGGCAGGTGGACTCCGCCGCCCGCCAAACTCAGAATGAGGGCCTATATCTCTCTAGACGTTTTGGTCAGCCAATGGTTTTCATGTATGTTAATAACTTAGTTTTGAGCAACAATTACGTTACATTACCTTTGTGGTTGTAATAAAGCTTTGACTTTATTTAATTAGGAGTTTGATTTGGTAGTCAAATTTGTAATGGTATTTCAAATTATCTTTGTTTATCCTGCTGTTGGTTTATGTTGAATGAATCAAATTATCACACTCCTCATTGAGTCCAAAGATCAAGTCAACTTCTAGGAGGTGGGATAAGTTATGGTGTCTCACTAGAGAATGTACAATTTCAGAACCCGAGGCAGGGAGAAGACCTCATGAGTGCTCCAGCAGTACCATTTAGTTAAGTAAATATACAACTGTTATTCAGTGCCAAGATCACTCTATGGGTAAACATGCATGTTGCAAACAAAGATAGATACTGGGTAGGCGGGTAACATAGGTATAGTGATGACGCTTATTAGAAGGTAATAGTCTTCGTTACAGGTGTGATCTCAATGCTTTATATCAGCACCTCACCAGGAGTAGCATCCTGCTGCTCAGCCTATGCTCTCCAACTGATCTCACAGGCATACGTAAACATTCTATGACATCACAGACTCACTGGCTGAGCATCAGGTATCAGGGAAACTAGGGAAAGAGAATACATAATACCTAAATCGAGATACAACACATTTCCTCCTTAGAAAATAACAGAAATATATACATCAGTAAATGTAATATAGAATTATTAAAATAATTCAGGAAATCAAAGAAAGAAAATATTTTCATATTGGATATCAGAAACACACTATAATGAATAAGATACATAAGGAAACAGGAAATGAATCTTGAATCTCTTCCGTCAGCACTCATCCCTAACACAGGGCATCTTACACACAACAAAATGGGTATGTTGCAATCCTAACTCAAACATTTCAACCCTCACACAAACAGTAGGCAAAAGGTATCTTCCAACCCTTGCTCATCTTGAACCTCACGACACTACATACATTTGGAAATGGGTCTCTTTCAAACCACACTGTAATAATGAAAGGGGTCTCTTTCAACCCGCACACAAACAATAGGCAAAAGGTGCCTTCCAACGATCGCTCATCCCGAACCACAGGACACTACATAAATTTCAAAATGGGTCTCTTCTAACCCTCACTGTAATAACTAAATTCATCTTGTTCAACCTTCATTGCATTAATGAAATGGGTCTCTTCCATCAGCACACTCACTAATAACAAAGTCGGTATCTTTCAGCCACACTCACACATAACTACAATAGGCAAAGGGTAACTTAGCCCTCGCTCATCCTAACAATAGGATACTACATAAAATTGAGCTCAACAGGAAGGCTTCCACTCACCCTCACTCAAACAGTATGCAGTCTCACAATCACTAATACAAAATGGGTATCTTACAACCCGCATGGATGCATAACAACAGTAGTCAAAGCGTAACTCACCCTCGCTCATCCCAAACAATAGGATACTGCATACAATTTGAACTTGACAAAACAAGGAACTACTCACCCTTGTGACTCATAAATCACAATGGATATTGTGCACTCCAGTAGACAACTTCATAAAACATTCCTAAAGTTCAGTACACCATTGAAAATCCAGCACAACTTCCCCAGCACAATATACAGAGTCCACAAATCCAGAATGGCAATGACACATACTTAGGTAGCCAAATTAACATGGCATTGTCAAAACACTAAATTTAAACATGCAGCATAGCATCACTGACATCAAGTATACCTTTCCACATAGTATTGAAAATAAGATTAGCATAATTTCTAGGAACACAGCATAGAAATGGTCTCTGTGGCAAGTAACTCATCCTACACCCCAGTGAGCGACTCCTCAACCGAACACAAGACAACTTGCCTGAAGATACAGAATCATCATTCTCTCCCTGGTTTTCAGTGAAGCCAAAATATATACCTTATTTGAAAGCTCACAAAACCTCAACCAATGCCAAAATACAATCCCCTACCCTCATGCCAACCTGAGAAGCGAGCCTCAGCATTCAATGGGCATGCAGCCAATCATGCACTTAAAATCAGCGCGTCCAATCACTAGGCTCCTGTGAAGAACCAATAGTATTCCTTGTATATTTGTGTAACTATAGCCAACCAATAGAACCGTTACTTGAAGGGTCAGGAGCAGTGGTGTAACGCGGTACAGCCAATACGTCAAAGCCCTAATTTCTGTTCATCACATATAGTTGTTCAATGGTGCTGGAAGGTTTGAATCGCAAGGAAAGACTCATGTTGACAAATTGAAAGATGCAGTTATGCTCCCTTGCACTCCATCAATGGTGCAGCAGGATTGAAGCAAAAAGAAGGATGCGCGTTGGCAATTGAAAAATGTGGTCCCCTACATGAGGTCTGCAACAGGTGCTTAGCAATAAACACTCACCGCGGATCCAAATGCCGTATTCATGGAGATCAACTCGGCATCTAAGAGGTTGTAGTACGCACTGTGTGGTTAAGGTTCAAACGAAACTCCATAACGATGAACATCAGCAGTGATAGTCAGCATGCTTACCTATCCAAGAACGGCTGTGCAACTCATGCCTCATTAATAATGCTGTCACCCTGAATTTTATTAATAAATATACATGCTCCAGATAAGGGTTTCTCCTGAATAGTACAAAAATTCTTTCATGCTGGAGCTCTTCAAGAATTAAATGACAGTTTTAGTGCTAATCTCACGCTGCATGCGCCAAAATCCCAACACTGCTGCTTAACTCACCACAATGCTATATACTGCAGTCTAAGCCAAGGTTAAACAGGTGCAAAATGCCCTTAACTTGCAGGCTGTTGGGTGGAAAAGACACAGGTGGGGCTCTCATGGCATTTCTCTTTTCTTCTTTACTCTCTTTTCTATTAGTTTGTTTTGTAGGTTCACTTACCTTCATTTCATTTCTCTTTGTTTCTTGTAGAATTTATCATTGTCTTCCATCTCCTACCACGCCTCACTCCCTTCAGGCGTAGGTTAGTTTCCACTCATCGCCATTGTTGCAATCAAAGGGAGATCCTCGGTAGGCAGGTAACTTAAGTTTTATGATGTTTATTAGAAGGTAATAGTCTTAGTTACAGGTTAAATGTGTCATCTCAATGTTGTATACTGCTGCTCAGCCAACTCTCTCCAAATGATCTCCTAGGCATACAGAAGCATACTATGACATCACAGACACACTGGCTGAGCATCAAGTATCAGGGAAACTAGGGCGAGAGAATGCATAATACCTAAATCGAGATACAACAATGCACATTGTAAATAAGCATGGTAATAAATGCGGCAAGATCTTCGTGTTAACAGGACCGTTTGGATTCATGAAGAGCCCAAAACTTCATGATTCTTTCCCTTCTTCAAGGAGGAGCTCAACTGGTAACACACCAGGGATCCAGGTCTTGAAGGGCAACTCTTGGTGATCAGGAACTTACTCCATGAGAGGCCTGAAGAGATCATGCAGGTTCAGTTGCAGGTCAAGTTGCATGTCAGCTGGTCAGATGCAGGGAAACCGCTGGAGCTTGTCATGTCCCTGTAGCTCAGAACAAGAGGTGACTCTTGGTGTCACTTCAGCCTGGGATGAAGGGTGCAGGTCCAGTCTTCCTTCCCAGCAAGTAGGGCAGGCCTCAAGCAGCAGGGCAGCAGAGCATCCTTCTTCTGTTGTATCCAAAGGTCCAGGAGTGTACAGAAGAATGGGTCTGATGGTCCCCTTTTTCATACTTGGTGTCCACTTTTTAAGCGGAAGCAGCTTCCAGAGATTTCCCCATACAGAGGTGTCTGCAATTTCCTGCCTTCCTGCCCTGGACCCAGTCTGGCTGGGGGCACAATAGACTTTCCTACCTGCCACCAAGCAAATGTTATCACTTACTAGGTGTAATAAAATGACCTAATGTTACCCTAGGGGAGAGGTAGGCCTTGTAGTAGTGAAAAATGAATTTTAGAGGTTTTCACTGCCAGGACATGTAAAACGTAAAAGTAGATGTCCAACATTTTAAAGACAGCACACCCTGCCCTGTGAGCTGTTTAGGGCCTACCGTAGGGGTGACCTATGTGTATTAAAAAGGAGGATTTAGGCATGGCAAAAGGTTTATTTTGCTACATCGAAATGAGTGTTTAAACTGCACATGCAGGCTTCAATGGCAGGCCTGGGATAAGTTTGAAAGACTACTGAAGTGTGTGGCACAATATGTGTCACAGGCTCACTAGTAGCATTTAATTTACAGGTACATGTGGTATCACTAAACTAGGGACTAAAGGCCAGATGTACGTACCATTTTTCTTGTCACAAACCGCCCTATTCGCAGAATTGAGCCGTTTGCGACAACAAAAAAGCATTTTGGTATGTACAGACCCTATTTCGCGATTCAGTAATCTATTTACCGAATCGCAAAATAGGTTTGCGAGTTGTAATTAGGAAGGGGCATTCCCTTCCTAATTGCGAGTCGCAGTGCGATGGAGGATTGTTTTGTGACCGTGAATGTGGTCACAAAACAGTCGCAGTTATCCCCAGTTTCAAATTGGTGCTAACCCATTCGCAAATGGGAAGGGGTCCCCATGGGACCCCTTCCCCTTTGTGAATGGTAGCGAAAATCATTTTTCAGAGCAGGCAGTGGTCCCACGGACCACTGCCTGATCTGAAAAAATGAAAAGAAAACTTTTCATTTTTGTTTTTGAAATGCATCCCTTTTTCCTTTTAGGAAAACGTCCTGCATTTAAAAAAACCTGCTTTATTTAAAAGCAGTCACAGACATGGTGGTCTGCTGTCCCCAGCAAGCCACCATCCTTGTGAGTGTGGCAATACCCAATGCAGACGCAAATTGTGACCTACCTCATGAAGATTTATCAGGTAGGTCATTTGCGACCCCATTGGTAATTGCAAAGAGTGTCATTGACACTGTTGTACATAAGGTTTTGGAGTCGCAAATTGCGAGTCGCTAAGACTCGCAATTTGCGACTCGCAAAACCTAATATTTGTACATGTGGCCCTAACTGATTTCAATGTGCAAATTGGGCATAAACCACATCTCCTATGCATAAAGGAGAGCACTCATTGTTTGATTGCTTGATGTTGATTTTCTCATTTCAATAAAAAATAAATAAAAAAAAACTACTTTTCAATTTTAAACACATTGGATCATTGTCCACAACATACCGCTGTAATAACAATTCATTTATTACTGGCCAAAGTCTTTTATTAAGGATCAGAGGACGCTCATTTTCTTACTGAACATCTATCTCAATACAATTCAATAAAACTGGTTCTGCCTCCAAGCAGATCTGATAATTCAGCCACAGTCAATGCTTGCATAGGTCACTGTCTAGACTTCCAAACTCGAACAAACTGTCACCCTGGGCAAATCACTTCCCTACTTTGTGCCTCAGTTCTTTTATTTCACAAAATGAGAGATACATAATGATCACTGCAGCAGGCACATTAATCGTCTGAGTTATTGTATTAGATTTTGAGCTGTAGGATATGCCCATAAAACCACCCATATCACTCAATTGCCCAGCAGTGACAATTTACTTTAAATTGCCATCATTTCCTGTTGTTACAACAAAGAATCGTGTCAAAGTTTGCAACTTTGATAGGGTTCACCATTAGATACAGCAGAACAGCACTGATTTTAAACAGAAGATAGCTTCTCCTGTCCGATGTTAGGCAACCAACCACATTCACTCCACTAACACAACTTCATTCAGACCTCCCCAGTAATGCTACGCATAAAGGCTCACTTACACCAACACAAAGGCCATGATTTAAGCCAAAGTGGTGCAGCGCAGTGCTGCGCCACTTTTGAAGCGCAGGGATGCACAGTATTTACAGGAATATGGCACACCTCTGCGATTCGCCCTGCGCCGGTGCTAAATTAAGCTCCCTGTGCCAGCGCAGGCATCCTTGCACCATAGTGCGTTGAGCGGATAGATGTCCCTTCCTGTATATAAACAATCTATTATGGTGACTTGGCACTTCTATGTGTGCTTCAAAATGCAGCACACATAGAAGTACCAAAGTGTAATTTCGGAAAGATTGATTATGTGCAGAAAGGGACACTTTCCTACATATAAACAATAATCCATGACATTATGCTTCTTCTATGTGTGGTGCATTCTGCAGCACACATAGAAAAAGCAAAAAACAAGGAGGAATACAATTATTCCTCCTTTTGGCGCTGCCTCAGATTTACGACAACTCATAATTCTGAGGTGTTGTGGTGGAACGCCTACTGCAACACCTATTGCACATCCCTCTGACACAGAAAACTGCGGTGGTTGGCGCCACAGGGGCGTCAGGAAAAGTGACGCTCCGGTGGCGCTAGGGGCTTTTAAATCGGCATCAGAATTTTACACACTTCATACACTTACTCATGCTGCAACACACAATTGTCTTTCTGTCTCTCCCTCACACCCAGGCATGCATACACATACTGTCATGGTCTCACACATACTGATTAACACACAAAGCAGGAAGGACAGAGAGATGTGGGGCAAAGGGTTAAAGGAATAAGCAGACATGAATCATTGCCTAGTATTATTTTAGAAGAAGCAGTTCAGTGGAGGAGGTGCAGGGTTGCATGATGCAGACTACCATAGACTCTCTGTTTACAGGGGTGGTGTCTGATTGTCTTTTGTCTTGTGGCCTTAATGCATTACTAAGTAATGCCAGCAGTACAGGACATAAGAAGACAAGCCAGCAGAGCAAGTTCAAGCATTTTGCCACTTGAAAAACTAGGTGGCTTGCAAACATCAATGAAAAATTCCATTACTCTATAGGAGAAAACAGAAATTGAGGGGATGTGTGAAGAAATCTGTACTGAATCAGATGTAACTTGCCATCTTGCATTATATGGGCTGTCTGACAGTATGGGGGAATCACCATCAGGCACAGTCACTCACATCAGATGCAATCACATTTATCAGGCATTAGCATCTTAGGCACTGCCACACGCTGGGTACAGTAATTCCAACAGGTGCACTAAATCCTGCCAGGCACACTCACTCACAGCATTCAAACTGTTGTTGTGGGTTCTCTTTAGTACCTTGGCTGGACACCCTTATTTTAGCATTAGCCCTGTAGCCTGTGCCTTTAACACATAGACACGTTTTATTCATTTCATATTCTTTAGCCAGCTTTCAGCTTGTGTTTATATTTTAATCAGCTGCTTCTTTCTCAGAAGACACAGTTGTTAGCACAACACATTTTATCAACCATTTGCACGCATGTCACTTTGTGCCCTGTTCATGGTTATCCTGTTTTTGCACTGGACTGACCACCACTGCATTCACTTTCCATCACCGCACCTACAGCTCATGGCTACCCCCCCCCACCCCACCACAGGAAACGGAACCAGACCACAGAGGAGCAACTCGTCAATACCCTCAGCAACTCACCACCCCGACACAACAGATGCCAACACCTGAGCACGAAACCTCCGCTAATGGATCGCCGATTGCGCCAACACCCTAGCTCCACTCTGAACGACCACAGGAAAACACACAACTAAGAAAGCCAGCTGGTTCACTCCCGCACTACAGGAATCACAGCTCACCTGCAGGAAACCAGAAAGAAATGGAGGAACAGCAAATCCCCGGAGGACCTTGCAGCCTTCAAATCTACCACAAGATCCCACCATGGCCTCATCAGATCCACCAGAAAAACCACCCTGCAGGACTGCACCAATGCCACCACTCACAACACAAAATAACTTTTCGCAGTCATCAAGGAATTTGCCAAACCACAAGCTGAGGCCACTAAAAGCCCTCCATCCCAGGACGTCTGCAACAGGTTAGCCACCTACTTCCATCGGAAAATCAAGGATATCAAGGAGTCATCGATGGTGAAGTTGCTGCTGGCAGAAAAGATGGGGTTGAGTTTATGTCCGGTGATATGCGTTCTCGAGTAGCAATGAGGTGTTGTGGTTGTTGTGGTCGTCGATGTGGAGGTTGAGGTCTCCAAGGAGTATGTAGTTGGTGGAGGTGAGTGTGTGGGTTCTATGAGGTCAGCAATGGAGTTGCTGAAGGCTGGGCATGGGCCAGGTGGTCTGACCTACAACGGTAATCTCCAAGACACTATGCCATATAACAAAATGCCAGTCTACATTCTTTAATTTATTGAAATGACAAGTCCTCTTAAAAAGACTATTAGATTTAACAGGTGCTTTCACAATTAGTAAGCCTACTCCGTCTGTCATAACTTTAATTAATAAACAAATCAGTTCGTGCCATCTCATATTATTTTCCCAAATAATTCAAGGAGGCCTACAACCTTTACATTGGCTTAACATCATCACCAACTCAAGCATAGTATTGAGCATCAGCTTTCTCACAACACAGCTGTCAAGTAAACAGTCAGAAACATTACTAGTACTGTTAAAGTTACACTTGCCAAAACAATATACCAGCCCTCTTAAGAAGGTCAAACATGTATTATCACATTGTAAATCTTCTGCACTATGGGTTTATCCAATGGTTTTACTAACACCAAACCCTAGTTTACTAAATTAATCTGTGAGATTCCATGCAGCAAAATGCCACTCTGTAGCATTAAACACAGGGGGGTAACCAACACCAAGCCTTTGTTTACTAAATATATCTGTGAGATTCCATGCAGCAAAATGCAACTCTATAGCATTAAACACTGTGTAATAACAACCCACCTATAAATGCCTATTGCTTTAATAAATGCATTTCACAATAATTACATCAGGCCTGTTGTAACTTGTCATAATAAACAGATCAGACATATGACACGTGTACATTTTTCCAGTTATCTAATCATTTTTGGATCAGATGAGGACTCTTACTTTACACATAAGTTGCAACCATCAGTCATAAAATTACAAATATATAGAAAGTGACTTTTGGCAAAACAATACACAACACCTCTGAAAAGAGACTAACAAATATTCCTATGTTGCAGATCATCAATTTCAAGTGTTTGTCAATGGGGGTAACCAACACCACAACCCTTTCCTACTGCGGTAATCTGTGAGAATCCATGTAACAAACTAGTCCGAACAAATTTAAAACCTTTGTTGCAAGTTTTCATACAAAACATATCAAATCGTTGGCATTCAATTAATATTTTCCTAAGAAGTCAATCAGGCCTATGGCTTTTATCAATGGCTTGTCGTCGTAACCAACACAGTCCTACTGAGTTTTGCATAACCTTTCCCACCAGGCAATCCTCAGGCACACAGATAGAAAATTATAAATATATATGTAAGATTACATTGGGCAAAACAGATATTCAATCCTTCCTAAGAAGGTTGAAATGTATTATCAAAGTGCAAATATTCTACCCGAATGGTTCCCATCCTATGATCCGGGGAAGCCTCCTTCGAGGGGGTCTATGATTACTTAGAAAATTAACAAATTTTAACAGATTATAAAGTGCATATTAATAAAGTGGCCAAATGTACAACTGAATACTTTAAAATGTACTGTAAGTGTCAAGGACTTTGACATTGGAGGCTAAAAATTAAATTAGTCTCCACAGAATGATTAGTGGGAGCAGTGCAAGTGCATCAAACAGAATATAATATGGACAATGGGTGGCTTCAATTGAATTTAGAAAAGCTTCAAACTTCCTCTTAAAATTTAAATATGTATTTGTTTTATTTGTTTGCAAATTAAATAAAATGTGTTATCTGTGTTTGTGTTTGATGCAATGATTGTTTCTGTATTGTTTTGTAGTTCAGGTCATTGACACTTTATAGGCCTGGGTTCCCGGCTCCCAGCAATGACTCAGTGGGGGGTCCCTGAACTGCAGTAATGATTCAGTGGGAGTCGGTGTGTTCAAGTTATGATATATAGTGGGGGTCCACAGAAGTTGAAAGGGTCCACCATATGGGAAATCAACAGAAAGGGAAATCAACACCAAGGTCCGGCCCTACTACAGTAATCTGTGAGTAACAATGTAATGCAATACCTGTTTACAAGTTTAACAGTGTAATGACAATCCACTCATAAAGGCCTACTGGCTTTAACATATGCTTTCAATAATTACGTAATGCCTAATGCCTTTGTCGTATCTTTTCATAGGAGATCAGATTTGTAGCTTTGATCAAAGGCTACTCATAATAAGTAACTCAGTCCTGCTGGTTTGTGCATACATTTTCTCACAAGGCAAAAGGTGCACAGCAAGCATGTTCTTTCACTAGAAGCACCCAACTTCTGTCAATCAAAATATTTACTCAAGCTACTCAACAAGTGGGCAGAGCCAAAGCCCACTCTCTGTAGTGCCTCCTAAAGCTGCAACTCTGTTGATCATTTAAGTGCTGTGCACAAAACCAAGAGAAAAAGAACTATCCAGACATTCTAGGTCTTGCAGGATATTTCGCACATAACCCCTCTCCCAAACCCAACACCCCCTTTCACAATTGTTACCTACAGTACTTAACTTGTAACATAATAAATGCCAAAAGCCTGTCGCTGGGGCTATCATAGGTGGGGTGACGAACACCAAGGCTGCATAGTCCTGTTTACTCCCCTTTCCTCTTTGATCCACTATTAGACCCCCCCTCACTATTTATCTCAGTACTTCAGTTCCTTATCATCCCTGATTTCTCCCCTTGTCACTGTTTTTCTGTCTTCCTCTTTCTCCACTACCCTAAAGCATTCTCTCTCTCTCTCTTGCTCTAGGTGAAAGTCTGATGAAAATAAATGTTGGTCCAGAAATAAGTGGTGGTGGGCCCCACCTGCAACCACTGGCTCAAATTAAGCACTGGGAGGCATATTTATACTCTGTTTGCGCCGGCTTTGCGTATTTTTTTTACACAAATCCGGAGCAAACGTAACTCTGTATTTATATTTTGACGCCAAAATATTGGAGTTAAAGTAATTTTTTGCCTGCGGAAAACTACCTTGCATCAATGAGATGCAAGGTAAGCGATCCTGGGCAAAAAATGACTCGTAGGCCCCTTCGCCTTATTTATCCTCCTGTGCAAAAATCACGCACGGGAGGAGGAGGGCCTTAAATAATGGCGCTAAGCCTGCTTAGCACCATTATTTAACGATTAGGTCAAGGCAGGCGTTAGGGGACCTGTGGGCCTTTTTCAATGGTTTGAAACAGCCCTCAGGTGCCCTTCCCTGCCCCCAAGGACACCCCCACCCAACTGCACCCACACCTGGAGGACACCTAAGGATGGGGGGTCCCATCCCAGGTAAGTCCAGGTAAGTATTTTTATTTTTTTTGCAAAGTGCCATTGGGGGGCCTAGTTTGGACCCCCCTAAATGGCACTGTTCCCAATGGCCATGCCCAGGGGATCTAAGTCCCCTGGGCATGGCCATTGGGCTTGAGGGGGCATGACTTCTGTCTTTCCTTAGACAGGAGTCATGTTCATGGGGGTTGTGCATGGAAATAATGACGCTAATCTGGTTAGAGTAGTATTTTTTTACTCTAGCCTGACTAGCGCCATTCTTTCACGCACAACCTCCAGTTTCCCCTAGACCTCCCCCACCCGGTTAGCGTCAATAATTTTGACGCTAACTGGGTTTACCGCCGGCTAGCGTCATAGCTTAAATGTGACGCCTGGCTGGTATCCAGAAATGGCGCTAGCCGGCGGTATACTTTTTGACGTAAAGCTGAGCTAACGCAGGATTGCGTCAAAAAGTATTAATCAGGGCCTGGGTATCTCTACACCAAAGCCTAGAACCGCCTAATAAGAGCCAGTGACATGGAATCGTCAGACTTTTGGCCACAGCATGGCCTCCGTTTGCTTGGTTGTTTCACAGCGGACAGTCACCATGGACACAGTTGCGCTTAAAAAGCACGTCAAGCGACATCACGGAAACCACGTAGAAGCAGCTGTGCTGCAGGTTAGACTTGTTTATGTAGAAACACTGCTTTCATAAAGAAAATACATTTAGCAAGAACAAAAAGAATGCAAATAAACTATTAATTCAGTTTTATAAACTGTGTGATGAGTCACCATATTTTGTCTATAGATACATTAAAGGGAAATTAGTGCTGTTTCTTCTCACGTCCTGCAGCAAACCAAACACAGATGTTCCCACAACTTCATTCGGCGTATTCAGTTTTTTTTCAAATCTATACTGCACGTGAAAGATCAAATTAGAAATGTTTTGGGACCAATTGAGGGACCTTTGAATAGGGTGAGCAGAATTTGAAAACCAAAACCTGGCACATTTCACAAAGAAAATAAATAAAATACAGTTTGTTAAACCCTATAGGATACATTTTAATTAAATTGCTTTTTTTGTAATAGCTTCTAACTAGCCCTGCTATGTAACACAAAGGGACACAAGCCAAATTTGCCAAAAACTGCTGGGACAGCTGGTGAAAAACCAGGACTGTCCTGGCAAACCCGGGACGCCTGGTCAACCTATCTTTAGAGACCAACTTAGAGTGGTGGCTCAAATGTGTGCTATTATTAAAGCCAAATGAGGTACATACCCGGGGAAGTATTACACTTAGGAAGCACTTTGCTTTTTTGCACTATGGTGCACCTTTCACAAGGTGCACCATGCGCAAATAAGGAGAGTGCACCATATTACAGTGTTGGCCCCAGGGCATCCGCGAACTTGTGCTGCCCTCGGGACAGAGCATTTAAGACAAATACAGAAGAGCTGTTTAAAAGCTGGCCCGTGTTTCTCCGTGGAGACAGCACCACGCCTTCAGTTTTAAAGGGGATTGATGAAGGGTCCATGGGACTCCTTTTCTTCCCCCCCCACCAGAGGGCTACCTTTAGAAGGCACACTACAAGTCCGCCTCTTTTTTATGGTGCACTTTCTGTGCTCCTTATAAAGACATCTTTGCCTCTGCCCCCACGTCGGTAATATGACGCAAGCGCAGGCAAAAGGATTCCCTCATTTGAATGAAGCCACGCCCCCATGCAAATAAGGGAACACCCTCTGATGATAGGGTGCCACTATATGTGTGCCAGATCTATTGGTATTACAGAAGGGGTTGCACAAGCATCTGCAGCCCCTTCTGTAATACCAAAGTTCCCAGGGGGTGCGCGAAGCGGGCACAAACGCCCTTTGCACCTCCAGGGCACTTTATGTAATACGGCCCCTGGAGCGAAAGAAGTCTATTTATGGATACAGTAAAATATTCAATGGAGAATATTTATTCAACTCAAAAAAGCAGTTGGACTAGTCATATTTCTCTTTTTATTTTTAAATGTATAAATAAGGTGTGATACTTGTAGGACACCGTGTGAGCCACTTGCCCCTATATATCTTGTCCCTGTAACATGTCAAGGGATGCCATACACCACTTAAAAAACCTGAAGACTGCAGCAGGGACAAGCAGACGTTGTCTTTAAATGATACAAGAGGTGCCCTTAAACCAATGAAAAGTGGCTAGGCAGGACTTCTGTAACAGCAACAAAGGTTCTCATTGGTTAAAAAAAAAAAATCATGAAAGGAGAAATCACCTCATGCAATAATTGCAGTGCCAAATGAAAGAAAGCAACCATCACACGTGCTTCTTTATGTAAAGAGGTTATCAGCAATTGGCATGTCCCAAGACTTGACATAGACTTGAAACAATAGTGCAATGTGTCCCATGCGAAAAACAACAAAACAAATATAAAAAAAAATCTTCTGTGAAATAAAAAATTGTTTGAGTGTTTTTGTAAGTTCTATGATAGTCTATTGGCCTATACTATTGTAAATTGTGGCTTAATGTAATTAGGGTGGTAAAGAGAGTGGATAACATTGTACTTACTCAGGGAAGAAACACCAGCCCTAAATAAAAAAGACCCATGGAAACCCATCTGGTCCATTAGCTGTTGACAACCTGTTCTCGTAGTATGAGAACGGGGCCTCCCCCCAGGTACTACAGTGAAGGCAGAGGGAGCAACAAATCCTTCCATTGAGAAGGCAGTGCGGCTAAATGACAGTCACTGTCTGACTGGGAGAGGGACCAGAATTTACTTATCAACATAGTGCACTGGCTACTCAGATGTTCCATCATTTTTAAGTATTGCTAAGACCCTCCCACCTGTAGTGTCTTGAGATTAGGTGTGCTTGGACCTTTGCGGTTCTGGTTGGACCTAGAGAGGAGACTGCGCAACCTGCTGGGGGGTGTTAAGGTGTGATTAGTAACAGTCATGATGTAATTATTGCTTTAGTGTGTGCTGGTATGCAGATTGTTAGAAATGGGGTCTCTAGTTGGCAGAGCTATACACCCTTGTCCAGGTATGGACCACAATCCTAGTCAGGGTAAGCCACACACAATACAACTGATTCTGTGCCCAACCTTTGGTAGCTTGGCACTGAGCAGTCAGTCTTAACTTAGAAGGCAATGTGTAAAGTATTTGTGCAACAAATCATACAGTAACACAGTGAAAATACCACACAAATACACCACACATGTTTAGAAAAATGTATGATATTTTATCTGGTTAAATAAGATAAAAAACGATAAAGATTCAACAAGAACAAGTTGAGATATCACTTTTGCAAGAATAAAAAGAGTCTTAAATCTTAGAAATCAACAGTTGTCTGTTATTTGCACAAAGTACCTGGTTTGCGTCAAAAATAACATGCACTGAGACCGCAGAAGTGGAGATGTGTGGAAAAAAAGGGCGTGCATCGGAATTTCTGGCGCTGTTCCTCACTGCGATGCGGGGATTGTTTTGATGCCCAGGGATGATGTGGGTTAAATCCTTGGTTTGCGGGAAGAAGTCACAGGCGTTGTGTCGATCCGGTAGGCGATGTATCGCATTTTCTGTCGCACAGCAGGTGCTGTGTCGATTCTTCACTCCAGAAGTAGGGCTGCGTTGTTCCAGTTTGGCTGTGCAGCGGTTTTCTCATAGAAAGGCAGGCTGTGCATTGTTTCCGGCAGGCTGTGCTTCGATTTTCAGCACACAAGGAGTTTCCTGAAGCGAGGAAGTCTTTTTTTGCCCTGAGACTTCAGAAAACAGGAGGCAAGCTCAATCCAAGCCCTTGGAGAGCACTTCTCAGCAAAGTCAGAGGGCATCAGGGCAACAGCAGGGCAGCAGTCCTTCTCAGCAAAGCAGTCCAGATGAATCCTTTCCGCTGCCAGGCAGTTCCTCTTGACAGGTTGAAGGTTCAGGTCCAGAAGTGTCTGAGTTGGTGGGGTCAGGGACCCAGTTTATATACTCAAAAATGCCTTTGAAGTGGGGGAAATTTGAAAGAGTGGTTTTGAAGTGCACAAGGTCCCCTTTCAATCAATCAATTAGTGAATTTGTAAAATGCACTACTCACCCGTGAGGGTCTCAAGGCACTGAGGTGGGGTGAGGGGCTGCTACTGCTTGAACAGCAATGTCTTGAGATGTCTCCTGAAGGTAAGGAGGTCCTTGGTCTGACGCAGATGGGTGGGAAGAGAATTCCACATCTTGGTGGCGAGGTGCAAGAACGATCTGCTGCCAGTGGTTGTTCTGCGGATGCGTGGGACGGTGGCGAGGGCAAGGTTGGCGGAGCAAAGCTGTCGGGTCGGTTGTAGAAGGAGAGCCATCTGTTGAGGTATTCTGGTCCGGTGTTGTGCAGTGCCTTGTCAGCATAGGTGAGGAGTTTGAAGTTGATTCTCTTGTTGACGGGGAGCCAATGTAGGTCTCTCAGGTGGACTGTGATGTGGCAGTGGTGAGGGATATCCAGGATGAGGCATGCAAAGGCGTTCTGAATGCATTGCAGTCTTTTCTGGAGTATAGCTGTGGTTCCTGCGTAGAGGGCATTGCCGTAGTCCAGTTTGCTGCTTACGAGGGCTTGGGTGACTGTTCTTCTGGTTTCAGTGGGGATCCATTTGTAGATCTTCCAAAGCATGCAGCGGGTGTTGAAGCTGGAGGAGGAGATGGTGTTGACTTGCTGGGTCATAGATAGTGAAGAGTTCAGGATGAATCCCAGGTTGCTTGTTTCTTGTGTGGTCGTGGGTGTTGGTGCGGTTCCCAGTGTGGCAGGCCACCATGAGTCGTCCCATGCAGAGGGGGTGGAACCGAAGTTGAGGACCTCAGTCTTGTCGGAATTCAGCTTCAGGAAACTGTCCTTCATCCATTCGGTGATGGCCTTTATTCCTTCGTGGAGGTTGGTCTTGACGATGTCCTTGGTGAGGAAGAGAATCAGCTGGGTGTCATCGGCGTGTGAAATGATGTTGACGTTGTGAAATTGGGCGATGTTAGCAAGCGGAGCCATGTAGAAACTGAAGAGGGTTGGGCTGAGGGACGAAGCCTAGGGTAGGCCGCAGATGATTTTGGTGGCTTCAGAGTGGAATGGAGGTGATCCAATCCAGGGATCTGTCGTGGATTCCTGCGTCGCTGAGGCATGTGCGTAGGGTGAAGTGGCAGACGTTGTCAAATGCGGCTCAGAGGTCCAGGAGGATGAGGGCTGCAGATTCGCCGTTGTCTAGTATGGTTCTGATGTCGTCGGTGGCAGAGATGAGGGCAGTTCCGGTGCTGTGGTTGCTGCGGAATCCAGATTGGGATGGGTCCAAAGTGTTGTTCTCCTCGAGGAAACGGGTCAGTTGTTTGTTGACAATTTTCTCTATGACTTTTGCCGGGAAGGGGAGTAAGGAGATGGGCCGGAGTTTCTTGAGGTCCTTTGGGTCCACCTTGGGGTCCCAGTAGGTCGTTTGGCTATCCATTGTGTGAGGGCAGGCCACTAGCCTTTGAAATGTAAGTGTCAGGCTCTCCATCCTTCCAGCCCAGGATGCAAATGAGTGCAAGTATGACTGAGTATCCTGTGTTTGTGGTTGTCTGGGTGAAATGCGCAAGGAAGCTGTCAACCAGCCCAGCCCAGACGTTGATTGGAGACAGGCTGTAAGGCACAGATGGATTTTAAGTGCAGAGAAATGCTCACTTTCTAAAAGAGGCATTTCTAAAATAGTAATATAAAATGCAACCTCACCAATAAGCAGGATTTTGTACTACCATGCCGGCCATAATAAATATGACATGGTTACCCCTTTCTGATCAGAATCTACCACTCAAACAGCATATGAGGATAGCCCTAATGCTATCCTATGAAAGGAGCAGGCCTCACAGTAGTGGAAAATGAATTTAGGAGTTTTCCACTACCAAGACATATAAAACACACATGTACATGTCCTGCCTTTTACCTACATACCACCCTGCCCTATGGGTTACCTAGGGCCTACCTTAGGGATGCCTTGTAGAAAGAGGGGAGTTTGAGGGTTGGCAAGTACTTTTAAATTTCAGGTCAAAGTAGCAGTGAAACTGCACACACAGGCCTTGCAATGGCAGGCCTGAAACTTGGTTAAAGAGCTACTTATGTGGATGGCACAACCAGTGATGCAGGCCCACTAGTAGCATTCAATTCACAGGCCATAGGCACATGTAGAGCACTTTACTATGGACTTACAAGTAAATTAAATACGCCAATTGGGTATGAGCCAATGTTACCATGTTTTAAGTGAGAGAGCGCAAGCACTTTAGCACTGGTTAGCAGTATTAAAGTGTCCAGAGACCTAAAGCCAGCACAAATGAGGTCATAAAAAGAAGAGGAGGAAGGCAAAAAGTTTGGGGGTGACACTGCAGATAAGCCATTTCCAACACGGATGAATAAAGATGTCTAGTCAAGAACTCCGTGTATGGTGTGGTCTTTGAATGCTCCAGGGCTGGGGAGGATGCTTCACCACCCATGCCGTCAACAGTGTTAACAAACAAACCACTCAGCAAATATGGCCAATGGGCTACCATAGAACTTACAACTCTAAATAGAACACTCAAGAGCAGAAAGCAGTAGTCACACAAAAGATGGCAAGACAACATGACACAGTGGCATATAAGCAGAAGATGGAAAATTGCATTCACAGTGGCATACATTTCTGTTCCACCTGATGGTGTCATGATAGAACCAATGCCTTTCAAGGTAAATGGATCTTTCGACCCTGCATAGGGTGTGGTAGACACAATTTTAATACAAGAGCAATTACATTACACAGTATGACTAAAGGAGCCAAAGGAAACTCCTGTCAGGTATAAAGTTAAGGGATTTATTAAAAATTCAAGCTCAAGGTCATATAAACAATTTGGAAGACCACGTTTTATAGATACAGAATCACCAAGGGCTGTCCAAGGTGACAAAATAAGTTCAGGTAAACTAACATTAATAAAACTAGACATTCAAAAAAATAATGCAAAACATTAACAGGAATATCTGAGATACTGAAATCGGATGTTGCTCAGGTATAGCAGACATCAACCCAATTTCAAATCAGCAAATCAGCAAAGTCATAATTTAGCTGGTCACAGGGAATCCCTACAGTTAGCCAAATCTGAGAAATACATGTGTGGCAAAAGACAAAAAGAGCAAAGAGGGCAAAAAGAATTTGGCAAAATGCCATCTCTGGCAAAATACTACCAATTGAGACGGGTAAAAGATAGGTAAAAAAGGGAAAAAATCAGCATGACAGAAGCTCAATCAAAAGTCTTCTGTAGGTGGTAACAAGATTACTAAATCTCAAAAAGGCATCTCAAAGGGGCAAAGAAGAGAGGAAGATACCTCTCCAAGGGGATCAGCATTCAGGAATACAGGAAAAAGGGACCCTGCATCTAATCTTTGAGCATCTGGAGAGATCTCTCTGGGAGTTGACATCTGACCAAAGTTCAACTGGTCATCAGTATATTAAAGTTCATACGACAATCTAATTTACCAAGGGTAACAATCCATGTTACGTTGAAGGGGCATCATCCAATAGAAATCAATCACACAACTCTGAACTGTATCATCAATATTTCTTCCCAGGTCTGTCATGGGAACACCTTCCATCCATGTAGCTTCACACAAGTTTGAAATAATTGTATATAATGGCAATCCACAGTTCAGGATGTTCTACATTCAAGGACATTTTTGCACTTCTCTCTGTGTCTAAACAATAGGGTCTATTACCAATGTTAGTCTTTTCATGGGAGCAAAGTCTGAAAGAAAACTCATGTTAAAGAAATGAATCAGCATTCTCTGCACAGTCACAAAGGGTAAAGCCTAGCAGGCCTCACTTAGGCTCAAGCAACTGACATAAAACAGCTCATTAATGCATGAATTAGAACATGAATTAGAACACATTTTAATACACAAATGATTAATTCTTCGTTATTGATTCCTAATTGGCATTTAGATTTCAGCAACTTTAAATGGAATAACTCTGTCAATACATTTCAGTCAATAGAATGTAGTAGTACATTTCTCTCTTTTTGCATACATATTTAAATCATTAATTATTAGAAATTCAAAATCATTTCAGTGCAACAAATGTGCATCTGAAATGATTTCTCAGTGCTACTTTCTACATACAAAACATTAGTACTTTAATTAACATAATGCATAAACTGTCACATAGAGATGACTTCTGTGACATGAGGGACAGCAGGTTTCTGCTACGTCAGATGTATATGGAAAACTGTCCCAGAGACTCCTCAAGGGACAGGTATGGATGCTTGTTACGTGGGTGGCTCAGCAGATGTCAACACTACATCTGTTTGGGTAATATGTGCATGAGACAGTTGCTGTAGCCAAGTCAGACTCTAGTAAAGCTACTCATGTCTACTTCAACTGTGGGGGGCATCACCAATTTAACAGTAAAGCTTCTCTTAATTATCCTTTAAACTGCTAAACATCTATGATCAGTTTTCACAGGAAAATGTGTTAATGAACTAAATGAAAACCTAACATTCGGTTGACATATTTCATAAATGTTCAGGTAAAAAGACTTGTAAAGCACCAGGAATAAATACAATTTTCTATACGGGTGCTAATCTACCGCTTAGAAAAAAAGGGTATTTTAAATCCATTTGAAGTAATTTGGTGCCCTCTTGTGGTAGCGCCACAAGGCAGACGCCTAATTCGGCCACAAGACAGTCTTGGCTTTCATTACAAAATGTGACTATTAGCTACAGTGAGCAGTGGAAAGACGCCATCTTCCCTCTTTTTATCCAAGCCATATTTTCCAAAATGTTGTTCCGTTTTTAAGAAGCTATCAGTTGATTTGTTTACCCCTCATTACCTGCTAGTGAATTTCGCAAGTGTTGTGTGGGAGGGAGCTGTTCAACCACATAACAGAGAGCACGTGCTACCCATTACATCTGGTGGGAAGGCTCGTCAGTCACTGTCGCTGTAGAGACACAGTGCAGTGCAATGGATTCAGATGGTGGGTTTTGCTTTGTCAAGCTATTAATTTTACAGCAAGTGCTTTTTTATTATATTACTGTTGGTTGTGTGTTTTTTCCATGTGCACGCATTAAACTTTTGTTCACTGGATCTGCATACTTACTTTGCAGTGGCAGTGTGGTGGTCACCTGGTGTGGTGAGTGGTATGCCATTGCCTGGACGGATTAAAAGTGTTAGCTATCAAAGGTTTAAAAAAGAAGCACAAACTATGCTTAGGCTGGGGTGGGGCACAAAATGGCATATTTTGAAGCCACCATTCCTAACTTCACGGCAAAGCTAAGGTGGAAAATTGAGGCATGATGTTACATTGTACTAGCTTTCCAGTCTCTGGTCCTTTTTTAAGTCTGCCGCTAGCCAGGACCTCTTGACGGACTTATAGGGTCTTTCAACTTGCCCTCTTCTTTGATTGGTCTGTTGTTATGTCATTCACATTTTTATTACGCCCACTACAGCATGGAATAATGGGTCAGCCTACTTGACCTGCTGGCTAACTTCAATGTCAGTAAATGCAGTCTGCCCTTTCTCAAGGAGCACACCCACAAAGCAGGTCTCTTCAGTGCTAGTTTTTTTTATTTTTACTTTACTATCACTTTATTGTTGCCTTTGTGTTTAGATCACAATGTGATTGCAGGGCAATTCTTAGCAGCCATTTGTGATGTTTATTTATGTTGACACAGGGCATATTTCATCTGTATCAGTTCCTGTCTCCTGCCTATGCTGTGTAGATTCTTTTTGGAGTGGCCTTTGTTTATCTGACTGCTGCTATTTCACCACATGCCAGAATGCGTCCACTTTACACACTTCATTATGAAGCTGTCATGGTTGGCAATCAGCGCTAGGCCAATCAGCTTTGCCAGTGCTTGTTATGCTGTGCTATAACACTTGTGAAATACCTATTGTCTACAATTAAATAAGAAGAGTGGGCTTTAGGGCATGCTTGGATTTCTTTCACATCTGTTTTAGTCTCCTCCTCATCAGTCAAAGGCTCTCCTCCCTATTCTTGTGTTTGTTCCTCCAGATGAGCATTACAGACCCTGTGCATCCTGCAGGAAGTAAGACTCATGGGGACAGATCACAAAGCATTTTTGATTTGCAGAATTACATGGTCCTTTGTCGTAAGTAAAGTGGTGTTTGCAGCAACAATGTTTACCACCATGAGTGAGAAGAACGTTGTGAATATTTATTGGATTGCCTTTTGTTGTATTGATTATTGCGGTGAGGATTGTGATGTGTTTTTGTGCTGCATTATTGCACTGTGTTATTTTGTAATGTGGACGTAGCATTGTATGCTGCTTTTACAGTTGTGTTGCAAAGGCGCTTTATGTTATTATTTATTGTTGCTTTGTTTACTTTGAGGACCATAACAAAATCTGCTACATTTGCAGTCAAATTCAGAACATTTCTTGTGAATTCCAGGAACAAAGAGTGACTTACCACGGTCTATGGAGTTAAAGTACCACTTTTCCAGCTCTTCAACTATTTAAGACACCAGTCAAAGAACTGCAGGGACCTGTCTTAAATTAGCGTTTCCCAAGCTCACTTTATGTGATAAGTCCTTTCCATGGTAAATTATTGAGAAGGTTTACTATTTGCTTTTATTTGTTCCACCACTTACATTCTGCAACAGTGCGTACCATCTTGCAGAATGTTGCAGCACCCGCGTCACACAGACTTGCACCACAAAAACTGTTTTCCTCTAAACTTCTAGAGACACCTTTATGCACAGGTCTCATCTTATAATAACCTCAAATAAAACAATACTCCCTAAACCTAGCCTCATATTAACCCTAAACCTAACACTACACCTTATCCTAAGCCTAACTTTATCCTAAATCTAACTTTATTCTAACCCTAAGCCTAACACTACCCCTTATCCTAAACTAACCTTATACTAACCCCAAACAGAATGCTACCCTTACTCTCAAGGGCAATTTTATACTAACCTAACACTACCCCTCACAATAGTTATAACTTTATACTAATCCTAAACTTAACACTATCCCTCACAATATGTCGAACCTTATAATAATCTCAAACATAACAATACTCCCTAAACCAAGCCTCATACTAACCCTAAACCTAACACTACACCTTATCCTAAGACTAACTTTATTTTATCCCTAATGCTAATACTATTCGTTATCCTAAGTCTAACTTTATACCTACTCTAAGCCTAACACTTCCCATTACCCTCAACTGTTATACTAACCCTACACCCAACACTAACACTTACAAGTCTAGACCTAACACTATTGCTTACCATAAACAAAACGTAATACTAATTCTAACCCTAACACTAACCCTGCCCAAAACCTAGTCTTATAATAATAAGAAAATGAACACTATCCCTTGCTCTGAGCCTGGCTTAGTCCTACATCTTACATTAGCCTTTCCCTAGCACTAACACTTACATTTGCACGTATCTTAGTAGATGAAGTGGCCTATTTGATGCAGTGCCTACAACAAAGCGGTGCATGAATGTAACTGATTCAAATTAGTGGGATGGGCCATCTTGCTATCCCAAGTTCACGGCACAGTGCAGGTCGTTACACTCTGCGGCATCATTGTCCCATTGTTAGAAATGGGGTCTCTAGTTGGCAGAAGTCCAAGAAGGGACCACAGTCCTAATCGGGGTAAGTCACAACACGATCCAAATTATCCTGTGCCCACCCTCTGGTAGCTTGGCACTGAGCATTCAAGCTTAGCTTAGAAGGCAATGTGTATAGTAGCTGTGCAATAACTCATATGATAACCCAATGAAGACACCACAAAAATACACCACACAGATTTAGTAAAATAGAGGATATTTATCTGAATAAGGTAAAGTTGGAATGAGGAAAATCCAATGTACACAAACAAATTTATGATTTTTAAAAAGATTAAATCCCACTAAAGTGCTTAGAAACACAATAGCTCCAACTGGAACCATCACGGCATCGCTGATGGAGTCATTCACAATAGTTCGATGCCACAAGCGCTGGTCACAGAGTTGCACAGACCCCCAGGTACAGTACCTTTGAAAACGAGGAAACAAAGACGTTGCATGGAGTCGTGGAGGTGAGGCATCACTGGGGACGGTGCAGAATCAGTCCCTTATGGCGTCTGGGGAGATGAGGCAACAGTTCCTCGCTGCGAGGCAGGGAAGGTGAGGTGTTTGTTCCGTCCGGTTGCAGGTGGAGCTGGTGCAGCATCCATGACGAGGCGTCAGTTCCTTGTGACCCGACGGGGTAAATCGATCCAGTTGGTCAAGATACGATGAGTTGACTTCACACTGTTGCAATAACATTGTGGGGCATCAGCGGTGTCGCAGCAACGTCGGACTTGCAGGCAACAGTCCTTGTGTGCAGCGAGGTCCATGGGGCTGGAGCAGGCTGCAGCATTGGTAAAGTTGTTACTGGTATCGCTGAAGTCGGAGAAATAGCTAAAAGACTGTAGATGAAGCCTTTGCTGGCCCTGAGACTTCAGAACAGGCGGCAAGTTCAATCCAAGCCCTTGGAGAGCACGTTTGGGGAAGGCAGAGTCCTTCCAGCACAGTCAAAGACCAGCAGGCAGCAGGGTAACAAGCAGCCCTTCTCAGCAAAGCAGTCCAGATGAGTCCTTTGGGCAGCCAGGCAGTTCCTCTGACAGAGTTCAGGTGTAGATCCAGAAGTGTCTCATTTGGTGGAGTCAGAGACCTCAAAAATGCCTTTGAAGTGGGGGAAACTTCAAAGAGGGGTTTTTAAGGGCACACATTCCCCTTTCAGCCCATTCCTGTCTGCCAGGATCCCTGTGGGGGTTATGAGTCAGTCAGTCAAAATTTCTTTATTCAGCAGGGAGCCCTAAAAGTACAGATACAACGTACATAAGAATTTGGATAGTTAAAATGCAATACAAATAATCTGAGATAAAGTAGCAGGACAGGTTCGCATAGCAAAAATACAAATCTAGTCACGATTACTTGTGTCAATGCTTCCATAATAATACCTAAAAACAATAACAGAACCGGGGTCATACATAAAACCATCATAAATAAACAAATGTATTTACTGTCCCATCTTGAATTAATATACGGCTACATCCACCAATTTGTATCGTTTCCTAATGTCGATTGTAGCTCTAATGAAATTTAAAACTGAAAAACACATTTGTAAAGATGACAGTTTTTGAACACTAATCAATTCTTCCTTATTAGAAATAGTTTGTAGTTCGCGTAAAAGGGGCAAAATATAAGCATGCCTAGGAGCAGAATAAAGTGAACAAAATAAGAAGAAATGACATATGCTTTGCTTAGAAAAAGTATCACAGAGGCAGTTCGGTAGCACTTTTTACCAGGTGCATTGCTTCGGAAAGGCCACTCTAAAATGTATAAGATTTAATCTATATAAAACAAGAAGGGAATATAATGAAGAGCTCGAAAACCAGGTTAAATAATGTTCCATTAAGATTGTGGTTGAGATCTGGACATAGGGGTCAAAGGTTTTCAGGTTTGAGGCCCCCTGTAATCTAAACTTCGAGCTATACTCTACATATCGTTTTTTAACCAGTTCCTTTGCATTAACGGGTAGGGACTCTGAGTGAGTGACGATATCCTCCAGACCTAAATTCCGGAAGGAAGTTCGCAGGAATGTTAGCCACGGGATTCTGTTAGAATTAGACAATTAAATGCAATTAGTCAAACAATCTTGTACCAGGCTAGCCACAGGATTTAACCAGGATTTCAACCACAGCAGAAGTGGGGCGACACCAATCAAATCCTCAATATGCCATAATCCCAGTTCCTCATGGCAGATAATATTTGCTACATTTTTAGGTGCCAGCAGTAGTCCGTGTAGAAATTTATTCTCAACACGTTGTAGAGAATCTGCTTTGGAGTGACCCCACATACCCACCCCATAAGAGGCTGCTGATACACATTTTGAATTATAAAGCGTTACAATCTGGTGGACTGGTCTATGGCCTAATTTACGTGCGAAGCGAAAAATCGGTTCCAAGTTCCTCACAATTAGCGAGATGGAAATCCCATAACATAGAAGAACTTATATGCACACCTAAGTAGCAAAAGTCTTTCACTTTATTTATAATGTTATCGCCCATGGTAAAACGTTTAGATCTTGTGTTTCGGGGTCCGCAGGTCATAACATATGTCTTCGTAAAATTAACTTTCTAATCTAGATCCTGCATTAAGGTTTAGAAGAGATCCATCAGACCTTGGATACCATTGGCTGTACGGGCAATTAAAACTGCATCATCAGCATACAAAAGTACCGGGAGTTGTCTAGATCCCATCCTGGGGAAATCCTTTCCATTTTTAACTAAAAATCCATAAAGTACATTAATATATAACAAGAATAAAAACGGTGCTAAGATACGGCCCTGTATAACTCCTCGCATGAATGAAAAGGGGGAAGACCTCTCATGCAGGCCATAATGAACTGAAACCGTAAAATCAGTATATCCAAGTTTAATTAGCTCCAGCAAGTTCCAGTCAACCCCCAATGATTCCATGATTTGCCAGAGCGTCCCTCTATTCACCAGGTCAAAGGCACCTGATAGATCAATAAAAGCCAAATGCATATGTTAGAAATTGGGTTTTTGGTTGGCAGTCAGGTTACCCTCTGTCCCAGCAACAACCCTCACTCTAGTCAGG